>NC_142341.1:20425500-20756500 GCF_054954075.1 Amborella trichopoda
GTGTTGCATGACCTTAAACTGCACAGCCACGGTCTATGCTGCAAGACCTTAAACTGCACAGCCATAGTCCGTGCTGCATGACCTTAAACTGCACAGCCATGGTCCATGCTAAATGACCTTAAACTGCACGGCCATGGTCAAGATGCATGACCCTAAACTGCATGGTCCAAACTATATGACCTTAAACCATAGCGGAGGTCTGGTTGTGTGAGCTTAAATTGCGTAGTCCTCTTTGCACGACTCAAAAATGTTTGATCACTGTCCAGTTAGTGCATGTCCTGGCCGCACGATGTTAAAAGTCTTAGCGCCATGGTCTAAACTACATGACCTTAAACTGTAGCGGAGGTCTAGTTGCACGACCTTAAACTGCATGGTCATAGCTACATGACTGTAAACTGCATAGCCATGGTCCGAGTTACAAGACCTTAAAACTGTAATGCACGACATGACAAATAGTCCATATGCATAACCTTAATTGTGAGATGGACCAGCTCTTCACCAGTGTATTTCATCAACATCCTCAGTGGAATTAAATGTATGCAAGGGTCGTGCTTGCTCTTTTAATCCCTGATGGGTCTGTTTCACACCAACATCCCAGTGAGAGTCACATCCTACTGCGACCCCCTATCCCTAGGGAGTTAGAGTCATTCTCATCTTCTCAACCCCCATTGGGGTTATGCCTGTGCTCCAGCTCGTCATCCCCGGTGGAGTTACACGCATACCATTACTCATTATCCCCATGGAGTGACATTGGCCCTCAAAATCCCTAGTGAAGTCTGCTTCAACTTGCCATTCCTCGTAGGGTCACCATATTCATCTAATGCTCTATGCTTGTGTATAGCCTTAACTATTTTATCCTCAAGGAGTCAGATTGCTATCCACAATCTATCCCCCATGTAGCTTTACCTACATGATGACCCACACAATGGTTTATGCTGTATGACCTTAAACTACACAGCCTTGATCCGTGCTGCATGACCTTAAACTGCACAGCCATGGTCAAAACTATATGACCTTAAACTATAGCAAAGGTCTAGTTGCACGACCTTAAACTGCATGGTACTAGTCGGACGACTTTAAACTTCATAAGCACAGTCCCAGCTATACGACCTTAAACTATATTGCACATCCTGGCCGTATGATATTAAACTACTTTGCCCAGGTCCAAGAGGCATGACCATAAAGATGCTCCCACACATGCGCATACGCCCTTTACGTGCACCTTTATGCACGCCTTCCCTAACCGACCCATTTGTGTGCGCGCACCACCTTCATTACCGACATTTATCATTCCCTAGTGAATTCATTCATTTCATCTTTTACCATTCCCCAGTGAATTCATTCACTTCATCTTTCACTATTCCCTAGTGAGTCTTACCCATGCTCATAAAACGGTGGACCATTCCACGATCCATACTCATCACCAGCTAGTGGTTCATCACTTTTCACCCACCATTCATACATCATAGGTAGCCTCATGCCATCTCCCCAAGGTGAGTCGAATCCATCACTATACTCACTCCATGACCTCCATAGATTGCCATTCGTCACCACTATGGTCCAGCTATATGACCCTAAACTATAGTGCACGTTCTGGCCGCATGATGTTAAAAGGCTTCGCACAGATCCCGAAGGCATGACCCTAAACACACCTTCACGAAAAACGGGCATGGTGTACACTTGGACAACAGAACACCATGAGTAAAACTGGTGGACAGGCATGGACATGAAACCATGAGTAAACGAGTTCTGTAAAAACTAAAAAAAAAACCCAGCCATGGTGAAAACCCCCTAAAGGGCTCCGTGAGAAAAAACGAATGAAAATGGTGAAAATGACTGCCTGGTCATGGGTAAAAGAGCCCAAAAACAAAATAAGATGGTAAAAACCTTCTTTACTGCGTCACTTCCCCAGTTCAAGAAGTGCCCCAGCCTTAATTGACATCCAACTACCACCAAACAGGTTTTTGAGTGGCAAACCTGCATAATTCCATTGAGGTCTACTTAATATCCTCAACTGTCAGCATCCAATCACAACACAAAATGGCTCACCCGAGAGTGAGAGTCGCATAAGATCTCTCACACTTCAACATCAACAAACAACAAGAGTCTTTGAGGTGAGGACGACAACCGAAAGATCCCTCCAAAAATGCTAAAGACCATCACGAAGCAAGAAACTGACGAAGCCAGGTTCAAACCTGCCAGAGACTTTAGGGTTATTCCTCGCCATGAGGTCTCCTAGCCTAAAACCTTCCTTAATCGATAAGCCCAAACCTTCCGAACCCGGCAGGATGGGGCCCACGAGGCCGCCTCACCAAAATTCCCCTAGCAGACAGGCCCAGACTTTTGAGACAGGTCAGAAGCCCCCGACTGGACCCCGCTTGATGGGACCTACAGAGATACACTGAACATCAAAAGCTAACCTGGTGTAGCAGTGAACAATGCTGACCAAAGGTTCATAGCACTTGGTCTCCAGATAGGCCAGATTTTGGCCAATGAGGTCCCAACAAAATCCTCAAGCTGTCAGAATCATAAATAGTCCCTCGAGGGTGAGGACTTTGACAGGATCCCTCAAAGGTTTTCCTCCCCCTAAAGTCTCCACGGATGGACCCGTACATTGCGTCCAAATGTCCAAGCATCCTAGTCATGACATTGAGTGGACCTCCTCAGCATTTGCATAGTCCTTAGCTAGTTGGGAGAAATTTCCCTAATGATTGCACTTCTTGATTCTCTCGAAGCACAACATTTGACGGGGCATGCTGGTGGAAGATATTTTTCATCAGCATGGAGCCCCCGCTCAATAAAAGCCTAGTAAATAGTGGAAATTTTGATAGTCTCAGAATAGCCTAATAAATGATTGAGATCTTCAAAAGAACTCTCAAAAGTCTCGTGCCAAGTTTCATGGCATTCCGACTTGTGTAAAGAAGTGAAAACTGAGAAATAACTTCAGTAGAATCAACCTCTAACACCCTGAAACAGACCCCTATAACTAAAGCTATATCTTCAATGGCTCAATTTATTGTGGGACCACCACCATTGAATTGGACACAGTTGAAAGCAAGGATCAAATTCCACTTTAAATGAGGACTCCAAGAAAATGGTATAGGCAAAAAAGTGAAATAGGAGGAACCACACGCTATTCTCCGTGCAACCACCCTGCAACTTAACTCCATTGAAGGGGTAGTTATGAATAGTGACTTTTGACAGTCATATCTCGTCCGTTCCAAGTTGGGTCAGGCTCAAATTTGGTAAGCATGCTCGTCTCATCCGAATGAACGTTTCGATATGTGGCATGTCCCCCGATGATCCGAATGCCAAGAAAAGCTATGGAGAAGTTGCTGATCTGTGAAGAAAGTGTAGAAAATTCAGCAGCGTCGTGCCTCACTGCAGCAGCCAAATCGCACCACTCGCCAGCCCGATCGACGTGAAACCAATTCCATCGTGGGCATAAGATCTTGGGCTATCCCTAACCCAAACTTCACAATCGATGAATGGTCGGATTCCACACATGAAGCTGATTAAGTGACTGTAAATTCTGTCTCCAGAATTACAGATTCCGGTCAAAACTTTAATGCTGCAAAATCTTCGTCCGGGCATGGAATCGAGCTGCGTTTGTTACCCCATAATTGTGATGAAATTCTCAGTGTGATCCAATGACAAAATCATAAAAAAAAAAATCAAGGAATGAGCATACTATCAATCCAAAGTTTCAAGATTCAACAAATATTGAAGGCACATGACCGTGCCCTAAAAACACGATCCTTGGCTCGACGTTGGTATCAAATCAATCACCATGCCAATCCCTACAAGAAAGCAAACATATTTTTATCAACTGGGCATCAGAACAACCCCAGATCTTTCATGAAAAATCATGTATGTTTTAGAGCAACATAGGGACTGTCATGAAATTCCACACATTGCTAGGAAGGGGCAAATCTGTCATTTTGGACCCCATTTTTTAATTTCTTTTAATTAAATTAAATCTTAATTTCCAGCAATTAGGTTTAATTTTGACCAATCCACCCCTTTTTGGGGCAAATTCTATATATACCACATACCATCATTGTATGCAAGAGGACTCAACCTTTGCCAAAGAGAGAGTTTTTACTGAATAAAATTTCTCTTTCTTCTCAATTTTGGGTCACGTTTGGAGAGAGAGTAAGGTGAGAGAAAATTTTATACCGGTGCCCCTAGGCTCAAGGTAAATCTTCTCTCTCTTCCTTTTTCTTTTCTTCTTCTCTCTCTTCCTCTCTTTCGTCTTCCTCTTCTCTATCTGAGTTCCTCTCAGAGGCCATGCACGGCAGTGGCAGTGCGGTGCATGCCTCTCCTTGTGGGCTCACATGTCGCACATGGCGATGGCAACATCATGCGTGAGTTTCTTTCTCCTTCTGTTCATCCATCCCTATCTCCCAGCGTGGCATGTAGACGACACTGCTCATCGCCGTCTGCAGACGTATCCTCGACGTCTCAGTGAAGAACACTGATGGTGAAATTCGCTGCCGCCTGCAGGGTTCTCCCCCTGTTGCGCACTTATCATAGACAGCGATGCCTATCACCGCCCGCGAGAGGTCTCGACAACACATATCGCCGTCCACGAGATTCCTTTCTGCACGTGGTACCTATTGTCATCTACGAGCTTCCTTCGTGTGATCGGTGCCCATCGCCGTCCATGAGCCTCTTTCATGCATTTGGTGCTCATAGTTGTTCCTCCTACATCCCACACCTATCATCGTGCACCTCATGAGAACTATCATCACGCGCTTCCCAAACAGATGTTGCCTCACGCTTCATGAGAGGCTATCGCCGCCCGCATAGGGGCGTGCTATCTTCCTGTGTTGGCAACGACGATTCCTAGCACCGTCTGTAGTTCCCTATTGCCCCTCAAACTGTGAGCAGTAGTGTCTAACACCATCCAAGGACTGTGACACTGCTACTCCACCGTCATGGGTGGCAATGTCTAGTGCCGTCGAGATCCTATTCCTTCGCCGTCTAGTACCATCTTTTCATTCTATCATCTTCTCACTTTATTGAGGGTTGACCTAGTATAGCACCACCATATCTGCCATGATTTTGAGTAATATTGCCGTCGTGCTGGTCTTGAGTACCATGCCCAACATGCTACCACTCCGAGTCGGTCACTGTCCGGCTATTATGTTAGTCTCGTCCCATCATCAAGCGTTATTCTCTTTTCAGCCTTTGTTCGAATCTTCCACTTCATCCCTGTAACTTCTCACATTCTCATCAACACGAATTTGTGCTGCCCTAATACAATCTTGCAAATTAAGCATAGTAATGTTGTGTAGAAAACAAGGAGATTGCAGGCCAAGGGAGGCGATTCTGAATCCGCTGGGGGCTTTCCGACGTGATATAAGAGGGAGCCCACGCGAGTTAGCCCGAGGAAGTCACGGACCCAAGTGAGGTTGGTCCCCACGTCACACCAAAAATTCCTCTCTCACTAGTTGGATACTTACCCTTGTTCTTGAACAAAGTTTCTGAGAGAGCGATCTCAATTCCTGAGTCTTCTGAACCCAAGCCAATGTCACCCAATCACCTAGATCTGGGAAGGTGAGACCGAGGCACCTAACCAATGCCACCACTGTGGGTCACGACAACAATCTTCAAACATGGGAAACAACCGAGGCAATGGTAACTCTCAAACCAACACCCGGGGTAACCAACATAAAGGGGTGATCAGCGCAGTTGTCACAGTTGCTAATCCAAAGAAGGTTGCCTCCCAATCTTTGGGTCTCTCCAAAGAGGTAGCCACAGCAAAGACAGCCCCTCAAGCAAGCAAGCAGCATCAGTCATATAATTGGGTGCCTCCACCTGCCTACTTTATTTTGAAATTAGTACTAGATTACTCTTTGGAATAAAGTTTATCCCTCTGAAAAAGAATGGGTGCCTGCACTGCTCCGATTATTGTTGGAACAGAACATGATTGAACTACCTGAGGTCAAGTTCCTCGACCGTGTTGGTCTGATATGCACGCAAAATATTGCGTCTGTTATCAAAGGGTGAATCACCCCATGGAGGAGTGCTTTACACTTAAAGACCTCATCGAGGCTCTGATCCAAAAGGGTCAGATCAAGCTGGAGGAACTTAAGAAGGCGTTAGAGGCAACAGAAGCCTCTCATATAGTGACAGTTCAAGAGGAAGATGAAGCGCCTGATCTCCTTTGAACCTTATTCATAATGATGCTTCAACTAGGCATTACTTCACCAAAGCCGGTGAAACAACCCAAGCGTCTCGCTAAGGGAACTGAGAACCAGTGGTGATTGTACCATCAGATACGGGGCCATGATATGAGTGAATGCTACGCCTTTCATGACATAATTGCCAAGAAAATACAGAAATGTCAGGAATCTATAACCTTCCAGAGGGGGACCCTAGTGTCACTGCTCCACTGGTGCAAGAGAATCTCCTAATACAAGACCTAGTAAATGATGACTCAGATCCTGTCGAACCCTCGACATCCCAACTATGGGTCGTCTACCATGGGTGAAGCAGAAAAACGTGTTTGAAGGTAGAGGCTATCCGTCAAGGTGGGGCTGATCACAAACCTACTGAGACGAATCAAGCACCCTCAAAGGCACCCAAGAGAAGACGTGCCCCAAGAAGGGCTCGTAGAAGAAACATGTCCACTCAACCGCTAATAGAGCAAGAGTTTCTCAGGCCTTTTCTGCCCTTACCGACTTTACAAGACTTTGTCCCTGACATAATCATTTCTTCTCCTTTACCTCATTAGGAGAACACCCTGGGGTCATCCCTCACTCAGGGCATATCCAATAAGGGTGATGACGTTAAAAGCACTCCCCAACGGTCTAAGCAGGAGAAAGACCTAAAAGACTCTTTGCACACGTCCAATCCTAATGATGATGTAAAAAGCTCCCAAGATAGGTCCAACAAGGGGAATGACCTTAAACCACCCTCGCCTACTAACCTTGCATCTTCTTTTGCTTCTTTTTCTTCTTCCCCCTCCTCTTCTTCCATGTCTCCTGCAGGTACAACCTTGCAATGTCAAGACTTTGACGCTCTTGAATGGTCTCTCGAAGGAAGCAACGTAAGAAAAAAGCACAAGAGACGATTGAGAAAGACATTAGCCCAAGCAGCTAGCTTCTTAATAGTTGCTGATGCCCTGACAGCTCGAGCTTGGTCACAACCATCTTCTTCTACTGGATGGTGTGAAAAGTCAAGGACAAAGAAGCCTCAGTGGCCCCCGGAGCTAGACTTTGAGCAGAGGTTGATTGAATCAAGAGGGTAGACCCACAATTCCCAAGAAGTTTGTCGCATCGTACAAATCTTGGAGGCCTCACCCACCAAGGGGAAAATGAGCTTGAGATCGAGAAATACACTACAACCCCCACCTCAGAAGCCATGTTTCTTGAAATTTCCTTGTCTGCCACTTCTCCCTAATCCAAGCAACAATCCACCTATTCTCCAGTTCCTCGAGAAGCCCGTCATCCCTTATACTCAACCACTTCCTAAGCCTCAACCTAAACAAATCCCTATCCCTATTAACCAAACTACCCTAGCTAGGCCGGCTCCCCAACCAAAAAAAATTAGCCGATCAAAAGAAACCTTCTCCACCCAAACCTCAACCTAGTTTACCTTCTAAACTAGTGGCAGGACTAGAATCACAAAGCTCTGATCAAGAAAAGGTGAAGTATGATGTGATAGGGCATTGGAGGAAGCTTCCAGCCCTTCTCAACATTTATGATCCCCTCATGCTCTCGAAAGATCATCGAATGGAATTGGTTCAAGCTCTCCCTAAGCCAGAAGTGTATGCGACCGATGTTGAACCCATGGAGGTGGACCCAGCAATTTTAGTTGAATGTATGCCAATTACCTTTCAGAAGATGACCTGTAATTGGGAGAAAAGTTTCATAATCACCCCCTCTTTGTGACCGGTGAATTACACGCATGCGCAATCAATCACATTATGCTAGATGGAGGGTCAGCGGTCAACCTTACCTCGTGGAGAATCCTCACTGGATTGGGATTAAGGTCTGAAGACCTCACTCTGACGCGTATCATAGTTCAAGGGTTTAATCAGTCAGGAGAGAAGCCGATCGTCATAGTTCGGCTTCGTCTTAAGATCGGTGACTTGAATAATTACGCTCAATTTCATATAATCGACACCGATACTTCCTATACCATTCTCCTTGGCCGGCCATGGCTCCATGACCAGGGGGGGTTCCATCAACACTGCACCAATGCTTCAAGTATAGCCAATATTGGAGACAACATACCGTTTATGCTGACAAAACGCCGTTCCCTGTAAGCGAAACCCATTACGCTAATGCTAAGTATTACTTCACAAACCTGGAGAAGTCGAATGATGATAGGTCTACAATGATGATAGGGTCTTCGCCTCATGAAGACATCGAGGACGTGGGGAAAACATGGGTAAACATGTTCAAGGAGGAAGAAAGGCAAGGCATAATTCTCCCTCTAACCCCTATTCATTCTAGCTTCTCGACAACCATCCTGGAAGAAAGTCCACCTGAAGAGGATTCCTCGTTCCCTTCTAAGTCACCGTCACAAGTAGATGAACCAAAAATCCCTCTTGAGATTGAGGATGTTATGGAGACAGAATTCTCGGCTCCAAAGATTACTTACACGTCAGACCACCAAAAAGTCCTGCACGTCCCTATTGCACTCTTGGAGGCACAAGTGGCACAACAACCGCCACAAAATATTTTTCAAAATCCTGTCACCATAAGTATAAAGGATACTCCCTACCCCATCACTAAGCCTAACTAGACTAATAACCAACCTCAAGTCTTGCTCTTTCTAGATTCTATATGAGGGGAGCATATCGAGAAAGGACAACCTTCTTGTCCTCAAGAACAGAACCCCCTAGCAGAGTTGAGAAGCGAGGTTCACAACCTTCAGAGACAATTGATGGTCATGCGTATCACTTCAAAACATCTCAGAGAGTTTATCTTTGAGACCAAGAGTTATGAGGAACATGAAGTAAAAATGCTGCGAATAGAAGCAAAAACCCCTCATAACTGGACTATTTATAGCGACCAAGATCATCAAATGATGAGGAAAATGAATTATGAGCCTTTGTCCAATCAAACATTAAAAGGAGAAGAAGCAACTGCTCCTCCTTTTGAGGTTATTTGGACCACAGCCATATGTCACAAGACAAAATAGGGTTTGGGGTTTCCTTTGATAAAAAGACAGAAATAGTAAAAAGAAGAATGAAACTATTTGGCAAAGTGAGACAAAAAGAAAGAGGCTTTTTCATTCATAAGCTAAAATTTTACAATTGTCAGTATACATAGGAAGAAAGAAGAAGAGAAAAAAGAACAGTCTAAAAAATGATAAATTATCTTATTGATCTCTGTTCTGTATGTTGCAAAAGAAGCCTCGATGTCCTGGAGGCTGTACTTTAGCTCAGCCACCATTTGAGTTTCTTCCTCCATAGCCATAGTTTCAGACTCAAGGGTGTAGGTGAGCACTGATAGTTTCGCAATCAGGGAAGCCTCCATGGCTCTTCTCTGAATCATCTCCTTCTCAAGCTTATCGAACTCCTTCCTCAATTTTTGGATCTCCTCCTTGATTTAAACTATCCTCTGGAAGCTATCATGCCCCTCCCTTTTCAGATCTTGTTGTTCAGTCATAGTAGCCTTCTTTTCAATGCAAGAATCTATTTTCTCGCCACGATGATAGATCGATGCCTCTAGCGAAGCTAATCTGTTAGTTTCTGCCTCATGATTCAGTCTCACCGACCGTCATCTCTCCAGCTCACATAGATTTGCATCAAAATGGGAGAGGACTTCTATCGCACTCTCAACAACAGTGGTTGCAGCGGTGAATTCCCAAAGTTTGGCTAAAGCCTTGCCCAACTCATTGAAAGGCAGTTCCCTACCCTGAGCATGCCTCCAATTATAGCAGGAACCCTGCTGAAGGTGGGCCTAGATGACGCTGTTGGTAGTGCCCCTACTAAAGAGACGTTGGTCTCAAAGACTGGGCTCGAAGAGAAGATGGCCATCTGAGTTACTGGCTCTTTTGCAGCAATTGTGAAGCCCAAAACTTCAGGCCTAGAGGCAGCCCTTTCTTTAATCTCCCTGCACGCTTCAATTCCAGTCACATCGCCTTGACCCTCATTCACGGGAGTCATCACTTCTATCTCAGCATGCTCCAAAGAAGCCCCTTGTTTCTCACCTTCCTGAACTTGTTGACATTCTCTTTTCCCTTCACCTTCTAAAGACACTCTGTCGGCCTCAGCCGTGACCTCTTCCACCTGGTCTGCATCTCAAATAGCCAGAACCTCGGCCATAAAAAGCTCAACCACGTCATCTACATGATTTGTGTCCTCAGGGGTAGCAGCTTCATCATACTCATGAGACTCATGAGTCACAACCCTTGTTTTAGTTAGGGCACTAAACTTCTGAATTATAGAGCATGCAACCTCATTGGTTTCCATCAAGACCGGATCTGATTCAGGAGTTACCATCGGGCTTGTTGGAGCCTCCCTAATTTTTGGAGTCATTTCCCAGTCAGAAGCAATACCAATTGGCTCAGATTGACCGAAGTCATTCTCCTCAGTCTCTGAAGAAGAAGAGAATAATTCAGGAAAAATAGAGGACGGTGGTGAAAGCGCAGAAGGTGATATTGGGGGAAATGCCAATGAGTCAGAAGAAGGAGAACTACATCCTAATTCCAAAATAACAGGAAGTTTGACACTCTTGCGCTTTCGAATCCGTTTACCACCTTGAGCCGGTACATGAGTGCTAGTATTGGTAGAACGCTTTCTTTTCTTTTCCCCGCAACCAATTTACTATGAGGACCACTGTTGATTTGTGCGTTCAAGTCCTGGATGGGACGCCCCTCATGACCTGGAACCTTTCGACCCTCGTCCCATTAAAAACAGAACTAAGTTTATCAAAGATACTCCCGGTCTTCTTTTTCATGGCAAAAAATTGTGGCGAGGTGTCATCAGTTGCTATCTCCCGAGGAATCCCAAGAGCCTCTTAGTTCAAAGGATATCCCAAGGCAAAGAACTCTCCAAGAGTACTAGTATCCACCGTTCTTCTGTGTTTGGTCTCCTGATGCCAGTTACCATGCTCCCCTTTATAGGGTGATCTTCATCCCAGTATCCCTTGTTGGTGGTTCTCCACCAGTTTGCATATGCCTCGGTCGCTCTAACTCTCCTGCCAAAGTGAGTTATCACATACTTATTTTGGTCATCTCTAGACATGTGGACCATGCGGTCCGTATATGCCCTGGCAACCAGCACTCTCGAAGAGTTCCAAGCTCTTCTATTTTTCCATGTTTATTTTGCTCCAACATGTTTCAAAAAACACAGAGAAATTGCAGCTATGATCAAGCCCATGCTGATGGACAAAGCGATGAGGGCAGTACCATTCCAACCTGGCACTGTGCATAGTCCGATAAGGTAAAAATCCCCCTCTAATGCTAAGGATGAACATCGACTCCCTAATTGTCCTACGAGCATCGTCCAATTCCTTCCCCAGTTCATCAATAAAAGCAAGATCAGTGAAGCTTCCAACTGAGAATGGGACTCGATGCATATTTGAGAGGTCATGTCTAAACAAGCTCTAAGCCTCTTCTGAGCTATGGAAGATCGCCTTTTGACCAGCAATCCTCATCAAGAAGGGGCACAGTTCATCCCCTCTACCCTAGCATTTGACATAGGTGGCAGGGAAGAGGACCCCTAGCCACCCATATACATAATGAATGAGGAATGGAGTTTTAAAATCCCCAGGGAATACTTCTCCTTCGAGAATGCAATTTCCTCCCTCCTTTCCTCTGTGACCTTTTCCACGAGAGATGGCCCCGCCATGGTAAATATTGCACAAGACTGGTTGAGCAAGGGCATACTCACGCACTCTTTCACAACATAGATGGTGCCTGGACGAATGTCGTTTGCCCCTCTAGGGAGCACGAATTTGCATAAAAAAAAGGCCAAATATGTGGCCAGGGAGATACAGTCGTCGCTGGTCTCAGGCTCATAAATGCGAGGCGTCCCCTTTACAACCGCCTTCCCTTTCCCTTTTGGGGTACTTTGACCACCTTCAGGGTAGTCCCCTCAAAATATTTTCACCCACTCGGTGAAGGTTACTCGATCATTGCTAGATTTGGCATGGAGCAATTGATAAACCTCAAAAATATTTTGAAGACTAGCAGGTGGCTCTTCTTCCCCCAGGCTAGCACCACAAAAGGTGACGGAGTTCTGAGGCACAAACTAGTCGTACATGGCCCAGATCAGTGGCAGGCCCCAGATAAAATGAAGATCTAGCAAGGTCATTCCTGCTTACGCATACCCAAAAAGCCAGGTGTTGGTAACATGGCTCCATGTCTCGAGCAGTACCTTGACGGTATTAGAGCATCAACATAGTAGCTGGCCGAGCACTAAACCGTTGCCAGTAGGGAAGCATGTTCAAGGATGCTTCTGTATGACACCAGCACCCTGGTGGTCCAAGAGGAGTACCCCTTCAAATATTGGTGTTCGCCCTACACTAGAAGGGCTTTGCTCGACCATATTAGCCCCTTTGCTTTCACCATTTGCTTTTCGAGGGTGGGAAATTTCTCCCAAGACGCTATGTTTCTGTGCATACAATGAAGGAGCATCACCCCTTCTTCGATACTAACATTACCGTCATTGCCCTCTCGGACTTCAAAGAGAACCGGGTCAGTAATGAAAGTGACACTGAAAGGCCACTATGATACTAGTTTTGTTAGCCAAATGGGTTTGCCCCTTACTAAAGCCTCATCGGTAAAATCGTTAGTACTAACCTCTCCTCCCCTCAGAAGGTTCTTCACAAGGAATCCTCTAAGAAGACTCCGCCATCATAGAAGTTCTAGCACTGGCTGTTGTGAGTCATGAAGGCATGGGCTCCACTGGCTATGTTTGTCTAAGGAACAAATCCGATTGTATTTTCCAAAAGCCTAGCGTGAGTTGTTTTTGCTAATGTCTGGCGCTGACTGTATTCGCTAAAGCGCAATGCCGATTGTGTTTTCCCAAAGCCTAACACCGGTTGTAGCTTCCTCCGACTATGTCTTTAGAAGGCTAGCGCTGGCTGTGTCTTCAAAGACTTAGCACCGGTTGTGTCTTTAGAGACTTAGCGTCAGTTATGTCTTAAAGAAGCTTAGCGCCAATTGCATTTAACACTTAGCACGAGCTGCATATCCTAAGGAAGTGCCGATCAACTTTCCAAAAGGCAATTGTTGCTCGGGTCCAAATCTCCTACATGTGTAGCAAATCCTGCACGTGTCACCTTGATCTCTATAACGCCGCCTGACAACTTTACCCACGTCCTTCCCAATCATGTGTTCTCACACATGTGGAATGATAACCGTCCACCTTCTTGCAACAGTCCACCTCTTGTGATGGTTCGTATCCTTGTGCCCCTCGATTTTTCGTTAGAAACTCCCCTTCTCCCGTTAGAAACCCACTGTGAGACTTTCTTGCCGGCGTGTTGGCTGGAAAGGCACCAAAATACCATTAGAAACCTCTGCAACTATTAACAAGTCACCGAGGAAGTTACTTATGTCCACCGGAGAACAACTAAGAATCAATGGCAGACCCTCAAGTGACCCTTGTTGAAACTTTTGTGCCAAATCACCACCGAAATTCCAAAAAACTGCTCAAAGTCACTGCCGGAATTCTGACAAACTCCTCAAAATCATGGTTAGAGTTCGTTGCTACCTCAACAAAATCCCCTATTTACGCCCTTTTCTTGCTCCCTTTTCTTGCAACTTTGGCAAAATCCTAGGCTTTCCCGCTGTTTTCTACCCTTGTTTACCAGCAAACTTCTGCTGATCTAGCTGAAATACTTCATGCGCCTGCTAGAACTCCCTGTGAGCTAGTTTGAAGCTATCACCAGAAACCCTCCTCTCACCGTTAATATTTTTGCTTAAGTTTATACCCTTTGGTGAAGAGAGTAAAACTGAGGGTTTACCCCTTTATATAGTCGAAGCTTACCTCAAGTTCCCCTCACAAACTGGAAATACTAGCCACGTCGAGGATGGCCAAACGTCAATGGGCCTGGTCGGGACGGGCTCTAACCCGAGTCCCGAGCAAAATCTCATCGCCACCCATGAAATCCCAAGTGACAAAGATGGCAGTCCTCGGGTCATGGCCCGAACATTGACCCATACCCAGCATTGACTGTGGTTGAAATTACCTAGCATCACTAGCGGTTGCAAACCTTAGTGTCGACTGTGTTGTCAAAGACTCAGCGCCGACTACGTTTAAAAGGTAACGAGGGCTGCTCCCAACGCCAGCTACATGTTAACAACCTCTGCGTCGTCTAAGAAATAAAGTTGGCCTACCTCAGCGCTGACTGTGTTTTTTTTTTAAATAGCTTAATGCTAATTGAGAAGTTCAAAGAAATAATATTTATTACGCCAACCGTCGATTGTGTCTTCAAGGGTTCACTCTTATACATGTTTATTACCGCGCGCCCCCATCTTAAAGCCATGTGTGTCCAACTATTGTACTTCTCGATCGAGTTGCACCCCGACTATGACCTATTATCCCCATCAGAGTGGAACCCAGCTCGTTCAATTCAGGCCATAACTCTCATCCCCAGTTGGAGTCATACCCGTACTACAACCCAATATCTCCGATGGAGTTAGGGTCATTTTTGCCTTTTCAAGCCCCAGTGGTTCTACTTTTTGCCTCGTCATCCTATACACAAAGAGCTTGGTTGTTTTTGATGAATTTTATCCTTAAAGAGAGTTACATTTATCCCATTACTCCCAATGAAATCGGCCTTCCCGTTTGAACTCTCTTGATGGCCTTAACCATTTTATCCCCAGGAGTCAGATTGCCATCCACGAGAACTATTCCCCATGTAGCTTCACCTACATGGCGACCCACCGCCATGGTTCGTGCTGCATGACCTTAAACTACACAGCCTTGGTCTAGTTACACGACCTTAAACTGTATGGTTCAAGCAATATGAATCTAAACTATAGTACACGTCCTAGTCGCATGATGCTAAAAGGATCAACACTATGGTCCAAACTATATAACTTTAAACTATAGGGGAGGTCTAGTTGCACGACCGTAATTGTATGTCCAAGCTACATGACTTTAAACCACATCGCCCCAGTCCAAGCTATATGACCTTAAACCATAGTGCACGTCCTGGCCGCATGACGATAAACTGCTTTGCTCAGGTCCAGGAGGCATGACCTTAAACACGCCCCACACACACGCACATGCCTTTTAAGTGCATCTGCACACACGTCTTCCCTAACCGACCTGATTGTGTGCGTACACCACCTTCATTACCTCCCCAGTAAATCCATCTTCCTTCATTTCCATCATCCATCATCCCCCAATGAGTCTCACCCATGCTCACAGAACGGTGAGCCATTCCGTCACCCATGCTCACTGTCAATTAGTGGGTCACCACTTTCCACCTTCAATCCATATATCATCCATCTTTCACAGGTAGTCTTATGCCATCTCCCCAAAGTGAGTCAAACCATCACCATACTCACCCATGCTCACAGAACGATGAGCCATTCCATCACCCATACTCACTGTCAATTAGTGGGTCACCACTTTCCACCTTCAATCCATACATCATCCATCTTTCACACGTAGTCTTATGCCATCTCCCCAAAGTGAGTCAAACCATCACCATACTCGTTCCGTGACCTCTATTGATTGCCATCCATTACCACCATGGTCCAGCTGTATGACCCTAAATTGTAGTGCACGTTCTATCCATAGTGCCAAGCGTGACAATAGGGTTGAGAAATTCTTTGCTCCCCCTTCTTTCTTCAAAATTTTTGAACTAAGCCAATATCTTGCCAACTAGTGAGAGATATTGCCCAGCCTCGTTCTTTGGATAAGGACCTAGAATATTTGTCTCTAGAGGGCGAGGTAAAGTCCTTATTTGATGACCTCGGTTCCATCTTTGGATGTGCTAAGGGGCCTTGGGCCACGACGGAAGATCGGTTCAGAGCCTGGACACCCAACAAGAAGTAGGTCAATCATTGGCCTAGCCTCTAGGCCCGAATATTGCCCGAGGACTCATGCAAGTGTAGGGCTGAGGAGTGTTCCCCTTGGAGTGGGGGAGAAGAGGCAAGAGGAAGGAAATACAAAATGATCAAAGGGTCCCCAGTCGAACCCCTTTGATTTTGAAGAAAACCACCTGCTCAAAAAGGAGGGGTTCATCCACCATGGGTGTCTCGCCGACATCTCCTTCAATCAAGCATGTGAAAGTCAAGGCTTGTACAGTCTCAACTCCGCTTCCTGCAATGTCGATGAGCTCCCGAGTGCTGGCATGGCCACTCTATTGGTATCTGCTACAACTATTTTGTAAGCAGAGTTAAGGGCAGAATCTGGCTCAGAAGTTTCCTCTTTGGTGCCAACGATAGCATTGGGGCCAAAGGTGCCCATTTAGAGATACATGGTGAAGAGCTTTCTACTGGTGCTAACACTGTCCCCCCTGAATCTTTGGCTCTTATGTTCAGGGATTCATCACTTGATGTCCCCCCGCTTGCTACAATTGATTCTTTGACCCCACCTCCATCAGTGTCGATTTTTAAGGTGCTTGCTATGAGGCGCATGCTCCGATCTGGACTTCAAGGGATTAAGGAGTGTTCTCTTTCTGACCTCAAGGGGGAGATATAAATTGTTGAGTCTTGGGCGGCTAGCTTATAGGCCGTGTACTATGATGAAGGGGCCTTCGACAACCTGAAGGGGTTGCTGCGAAATCCTGTGGATTTGGGAGCCGAGGCTATTTAATGTGAGACTCCGGCATAGATGCCGCAAGATACACTCCTAGCTTCTTTATGGGGAAGATTGGCTAAGTAGTGGGCTCTCATGAAGAGTTATGAGGATAAGAAGGAGCGGCTTGCTTCTCGCCAAGCTCGCCTCGTGGAGGAAGAGGCGGATTTTTCTCATCAGATCCTGGCTATAGAGGATAAGATTGCATTATTGCAAGTCCACGGGGCCATTTGAACTCCAGGTGGAGTCAGCACCGGAATATGATACTAGTGAGGTCTCGAAGACTGGAACAGTTGAGCTCCGAGGCAAGGGCAGTCCTTGATTTGTCTGAGGGATTCGTTAAGGTCATTTCCCACTTTGAGGAGCAAAAGCAGCTTGTGTTGGAGTGCGCACAGGAGATGAAGGTGAAGATGTTGCGCAAGGCTCTTGATCATTTTTAAGGGTTTCATTCCATCTTGTGGACTTTCAATGCATGTCTAAATTCTGTAATGCTTTCAACATATGTATGGAATGATTCTCTTTTCTCTTTTTGATACCCCATATTCCCTCTTCTTTTTCTTTTTTGTTTTTGCAGATATTTTTGAGGTCATACCTCCGTGACCATGGGTGGCATAGTATTAGCATCATACAACCAAGATGTGCACTAGCTATTTAGCAGTCATGTAGCTTGGACCATTTTTTTTTTTTCAGGAAAAGTGCCTTTATCAGCTTGCGATGGAGGCCTCCTTTGTATTGTCCCCTGGATGGGACATGTCATGGATGGTACTCACAATAATGTATTAGTCGCCCGAAAAAAGAACTTGCCTTGGGATGAAGTCGCATAGAGTAAGTAGAGAAGGAAGAAGAGATATTTTTAATGAGTGTTGAGGGGGATGCAGCTTATAGGGTTGTGCTCGCACAAATTTTGTATTTTCTACTTTTCTATTAGGAGGACAAGGTTCTTGAGCTCAGGGTGCGAGTATCGTGTTTGCTTGACAAACTCTTGAGGCTTTTCATCTTACTGCGGCAACGATATACCTCCCACTGCCTAGGTGCTATCGCAGAGCTATGAAGAGCAGGTACTTTTGAGGTACTAGGGGCAGAGGTTTGAATTTGCTTGAATTTCTCCTGACGCAGAACTTTGACCTCATGAGCTTCCTCTAGAGGTGGTGTTGATGCATTGTTCATGACTATATCACCGTTTCTTACATACCTTTTCAAAACATATCAAAATCCAAAGCAGTGACACAAGTCATGTCCTCTCAACTGATTATATCGGCACTACGAGTCTTGATCTTTTTCCACCACTTGTTTTTGTTTC
This sequence comes from Amborella trichopoda, assembly GCF_054954075.1. Taxonomy (NCBI): domain Eukaryota; kingdom Viridiplantae; phylum Streptophyta; class Magnoliopsida; order Amborellales; family Amborellaceae; genus Amborella; species Amborella trichopoda. The sequence goes on from NC_142341.1 coordinate 20,443,524, forward strand.
TTGGGTACGCAGTGCACGATCATTTTATGTTGTAGCATTATGTCAAAGAGGACGGGGAATATGTCAGGAGATAACTTGGCTACATGGGCACCATCGATTGATTCTTTTTGGATTGTGATCATGTGTGAGGCCTACAGAGTTTGAAAGCCTTATTGAGACTGTCCAAGTTGATTAGCCACTCTTTAATTAAGGCTTTGATGTGATATTTGAGCTGGACGCAATCTTGCACTGCATGACCAAACAATCGGTAACACAATAGTTGGTGTGACTGGTGAGTCCTGCATGTTCTAGATATTTTGTGTCTACAAGTCTCACCATGCCTTGTTCGATCAACATTTTCAAGAGAGTTGGCACCCATGCCTTGCTCGATCAACATTTTCAGGAGAGTTGGCACCCATGCCGTGTTGGAGTTGTACGACTGGTTCATCCTTTGAATGAATTGTTCGGTTTGATAGTAGGTTTGTGGTGGTGGCACCCTATTGTAATTCTAAAGTAGTGATACTTTAGCCAGCCTTACTCATCTATGAGACTAATGAGAAATTGGGAGAGTGAAGTGTCGGTAGAGCTTCCCCAATGATTCTTAGTGGTTGAGGTTGCTGCTGCTGGACCTCTCCTTGACCATTGGGTGGCAGCCCTCGAGAGGTGTCTAATGTCTAGAGAGGAGTAACATTAGGTGGGGATTCAGGATGAAGGGGTGTGGTAATGATTGCCGCACTAACTGGATTCCTTTGCTGGCTAGCCAAAGGGTTAGTTTTGTTATTAGAGGAATTGCGAGTCTGACCCCCCTCCCCCCTCGGGGTCTGAGTTCGAATTACTCCATGATGCCTTAGCAAGCTTTCGATTTTTAGCTTTCGATTTGTGAGAAAAATTGATAGGATTAAAGGATTTGACTTCATGTTCTTTATATATGTTTGTACTGTCATTCTCAGTCATGGGATTGTTCTGGCACATGGAAAGGTCCCTCCATCTCTGGATGCAGTCACCCACCGAATTCATCCATTTCTTCAGACATTATGAGGAGTTCTATTAGGCTAACATCCAATTCTGCTTCGTAAGAGCACTTGTAGAACAATTTTTCCATTTCCTACCAGGAATTAACTAAGTTTGGGGGCAGGCACGTGTACCATTTAAAGGCAAGCCCAACCAAAGTTTTTGCAAACTTCCAAAGAAGCAATCTGGAATCTGAAGCCTATTCTTGGCATGCCGACACAAAATGAGCCACATGTTTCTGGGGTGAACCCGTGCCATCAAAGAATGGTAATCTTCTATTTTGATATCAGCTGAGGAAGGGGATTCGATCATTAAAAGGTGGATAAGGCTTCTTATATTGGATTCTCTCTTGTGGCTTCAACATTTGTTAGCCTTCGATGCTTTTGTTGATCATCCTCTGGATGTATTCTTGAGTAAACATCGATGGCATAGCTTTGGAGGTCAGATAGGGCTGGTCGTTGAAGGAGGCAGGAGGGTTTAGATTCGTTGGGTTTCGAGCCATATGAGGAGGCTAAGGTCTCTCTTCCTTTCCACACTGGGGCTCAAGAGGGAAGTTTTCTTCCTGTACAGTGAAGCATCTTCAAGTCTCTTAAGCTTGTCCAGCATGGTGTTCAGCACATCCTCGACATGGGCAATTAGATTTACAGGGTTGTCCTCTTCATGGCTTACTATCATTACCTCAACGCATTCTTCTTGTTTAGATAATTTGATAGCAGGGATGACTTCGGTCCTCTTCATACCTCTATATGCTAACTCATGCAATAGGAGTTGAGAATGCCCAAATTGAGCTTGAGATTGCCTTGCAATGCAAGTAAGAAATCACTCAGGGTGACCTTGAGGATGGATCATTGTCGATCTTGGTGCTTGGAAAGCCTTTAAGCCATTGTCCAACCTTAATGGGCTCGAGAAGATCTTGGGTTCATATCTTACCTATTTCTGTGTGACGGCCTTGTGGTCACATATCAGACGAAGTGAGTTCCTGTCCATGTACTTCGATGACGTAGCAATGAATGGTGTAGCTGATTTCTAGTTCTTCTGTGGCTTGCAATGGGTAGAACCGATTTTGTTCTAGTAAGTCTTCTGAGGCTGAGGACTTTTTTTTTCGCTTATGAAGTGGCACTCTCATTTCTCTCATATGTTTAATTCTCAAGCTCCAGTAGATCGTTTCCTAGAATTGAAATCGATCTCGATTTTCTGCTTGACTGGCTTACCATACGAAGATGAGTGCAAAATTAATCAACTCTTACAATTTATGACATCTAGGAAGAAGGGAACTTGTGGTCGATTTTGGAGGAATAGGCTCGCTTGGAGAAGGGGGATGTTGCCTGGTCGTTCTTGAGAATACCTTGCATCGAGCCCGACCTTGAGGACTATTTTGCGTGTATAGAGGGAGGAGTAGCCAAGATGGTACTCGAAGCGAATTTCTTTGAGTACCATGTAATGAACATCTTTAGGACAGTGAGGGGCGCATTGATGTTCCTTTCCCTTTTTTTTGGTAGGATCACCGGTTCTACAAGTGTGTGCATGTCCTGTAGCAGTATTTAGGTGGTTTGTGTCCCAAACCCTTGTGAATTGGAAGGCTAGTTCTTTGAAATATCTATCTGTTCATTTGGATAGGCGTTAGGGCCTTCATCATGCATGTGCATTATTTTGGAAGACTTTCGATTCCCTCAAAATTCATGTGCTCGCTCAATTTTAACCTTTGGGCTGCCTCGAGCTACGAGATTATCGTGGGCTGCATTAGTGTCCTGAAGACCACTTGTGATGAGTCCAAGTCTCAAGGGACGCGAAATAGGTGAGGAGACCAAGGTAAGGTGTTGCCTTTACCGTCTTGTCATAGTGATGGTTAAACCATCAACTGTGATGTGTGTAAAAGTGCACACGGCGGCTTCGGGCCGCACAGACTAGTATAGGAGTTGTTAGAGTGTTGTGTGTGTGGCGGTGCACTAGTACCAGCGATGCATTTGTGAAGTACAATGGGTTACCTTTCGGTTACATGGTGAGATGGTGATCTTATCAATACCCACCGATTGAAGAGAAGGAGTGGCGTGAGGACTACTTTAAGCTTACGACTAGCGAGATACCTACCAGTAGCACTGTACTTATGAGAGAAGGTGGTTTCACAACCACCCATGTAGGTGAAATCAATGGATTTGCCTTTGATGTCGAAGAAGGGGGGAGAAGGAGTTTGTGAACCTTTTCCCTTAGTCTTTGTAGCCTAAACTAAGATGGTAAGGCATGCCAGGCCACTTAAGGAGGGCATTGGAGAAGCAGGATTGGGCATTTTGCTCTTCATGGGTGAGGTCACAAATATGGGGATGATGAAGCCCCAACTTGGATGAAAGAGGAGTAATAAGACTCCAATTTAGTTTTAGAGTAAGAGAGGAGATATTTTTGCTTGAGAACAGACCAATCCAACTATAGGGTGGTGTGTCCTTAATGGAGTCGCCAGTTGGTCAGACCTAATTTTTCTTCGCTTGATGGGCAGGAAAAATCTCTCTTAAGCAACAGCGGAGGGTCTGCACGCGTTGGGCTCATGCTTTCCTACGTGCAGATAGGCACCAACAAATAGAGAGATTTACGAAAGGGGGCATTTTAGTGCTTACCTTGTTGTTTTGAGTTCGAGATACAGTCAAGAAGTTTGCCCTCTGAGAAGAATTGCAAAGCCCTCTGGCTATCTGCTACTGCGATTTGGACACGAACCCTCCCTGGCCTCTTTCAACTCGTTGCTTCGTTCTCTCGTTCTGAAAATTTTAATATGGACTCGGTTGTACTCCTTTGTAGTGGCTCAATCAAACGAGGGCTGACTAAGAAAGAGAGAGGTGATGAACATTCTCCTCTCTGTGTAAATGTTGTATGCTCAGGTGATTTAAACAATCAAAGGATTAGACCCTCTTAACTTATCGACTCAAGAAGACACCTCTCGAGTGACTAAGGCAGAAAGCATGTGCGTCTCTCACAACTCAACTCGATTGTATGGAGAGGAATTTAGAGTGATGACGTGAGGGTTGGAATGTTTAGGTTGACTCTGAGAGGTATGGGGTCGAGCACATGTCAGATGTCAGGCTGCTTTACGATTCCATAGGCTTGCTACGATTATGCTAGAGATGCAAGGGGAGAGAGTCACCATAGTGCGTCCTCCGCTGGCACGGGATATTGTGGGGCATGTAGTAAGTGAAGAGAAAGGAAAGAAAGAAGATGGAGAGAGGGAATGGAACCGCACGGCTAGCGAGGGCTAGGGGTAGTTTCTCTCTTTGAAATGTTTTCTCTCTCTTTGGCACTAGATCCAAGGGTTAGAAGAAAAAGACACGTAAAAAATGAACTTATTGCCTCTATTTCATTAATAAATGATCCGACCCTTTTACAATTGACCTAAGCTTGTTTATATAAAAGATCCACCGAATAGATGTGGATGCTCAAACCTATGCTTAAAGGCAATTAAAATAAATTACAATAAAATCCCGAATTTAGGGATAAAAACCAAAAATACCCCTTAAACCCTCTGTGGTAATGATGAAACCATCCCTCTCTGAGGGGCTTTTCTCCATTACCAGATCTTAGAAGCTTTTCGCATGCTTGTGACGGTGTTAGAGATGATTGATCATTGTAGTCTTGACGCTTCTTTGATTCTAAAGAGTGTGATGTCTTTTAATTGTCTTGAGGTGGAGGTTTGCTTGAGCGGTAGATCGTGAACTTTTGGTCGTCGTTGAAACACAATCTATGGTCTTTCGAGTCTATTTCGATTGCAAATTAAAGAGGAGACTTCTACAGTTGTTTTGAGATAATTTTAATCTTTTTTTGTCCTTGCGTGAAGTACTTTATAATTTTGGGAGATCACCGGAAAAGGCGAATCTAGCGATCGTACGATCTTATTTTATTCTTCTTTGGAATTTACAATTTATCCGGCCTTGGATTAAATGTAACAATTATACCATTTTTAGCCCTTCGTGATACGGTCTCACCGTCTTTTTCGATGATCTGATGTACAACTCTGGGGTTTATTGCTTCACGAAGATTGAGATGCCTTTATCTTCTCTCTAAAAAATCTTTGATTCTGGTTCATGTCACGACGCGTACCAGATGTCAACATGACCAGGTCATCAAGACATATCTTGCCTCCGAATTTGAACTTGATCCGACTTTAATCAAGCGATACGTGAGTGCTTGTAGGTAATCCCAAGAGGTGAATATCATGGTCTCCATGATTGGGGACTGGTTTTGGTAAGGCCCCACCATTATAGTGTATAACTTACCTTTTCGAGGTAATTTGGGTTCAGAATGTTCCTGAGAGGTCCAATTGAGCCCAAATTTTGTCCCCAGGGGTTCTTTAATAATCTGAATGAAGCAACAGTGGTCTCATACTGTTTCAAAACACCTATCATAGTGCTAAATTTGTAAGGTCTTTATGGCTTGATGGTACTTTTTCCTAGATTGCCTAGTGTTCAGCTTATTCTGCAGTGTTCCCTTCATCTGGCAGTATCTTTGACACCAGAAGGACTACGTTATCATTGGCTTTCTTCTCATTTGGGTCAGGGATGTAGTTACATAAAAAATGACATACAAAACACTTTTATGAGAGAGAAAGCCCGAGATTGCCAATATGAGGATGTTGATGGTGAACCCATAGTTCAAGGTATGGTGTCCCCTTTTATTATGCACTTCACAGGAACTTTGATTCCTTTGAGAATATTCCCACACTGGGGAAGAAGATGCGTGAGAAGCCTTAGTCTTCATTGGGCCCCTGGTGGTGCCCGCCTTGAGGGGGAGCATCAATATATGCTCGGAGTACAACACCTGGACTTTTGATGTCCTTAACTCACATGCAAAGGATTTTAAGGCATGCAAATTGGTCGCAACTTGTCAATGCTCAGCTGGATATTATGATCGATGTCCCAACACTATCGATGCCCTATTGGAGACATTGTGCTATAAAACTAATAGCTGGCATTTTGGCAGAGATGAAATAGGGATCACCCTCCTTGACATGCAACTCATTGGTGGTTTGCCTCTACTGCGCAACATGTAAGAAGTGTTCTTATCAAGCAATAAATTCATATTTGGCAAGATTCCTATAAATGGTAAGTTGCACCCTCCCGGTCTTCATGAGTTGTTTGAGATTAGCCAGCTCTTACACTCAGAATCCAAGCTTGCAGCTAAAGGAGTGCATGTTGATGCTTCGAGGAATTACTTTCATGGAAACCACCAAGATAGTGGGATGTCAATTCTAGTGCCCAGTGGGAGGATAAAGAACAGAGGGCGAAAGCAATCAGAACTTCTAAGAGACCAATTACTCCTCCTAGAAGAAGGGAGAGGGACCATATGTATTTAGCTGTATCCATTTTTTATGCAAGTTCACCCTACTAGAATCAAGGAGAAATATCATTCGATCGGGCTACATCTTTGTGGCGTGTAGACTTGCTTAAGGGCACAAACATGACCTGGCTCAGCCAGTCATGTGCAACATTTATCATGTCTTGGGGGCCATCTATGTGGTAAGGCTCCCTCAAGAGATAACAAATATGAGTCCTTTACTGGTGAGGCGTACCTTAGCTATTTCACAACTAGCTAACGACCCTTCACTTCTTCACGAGTGGGGACCCTTTTCCCACAGGTGGCCCTATTGACAACATCTTCATAAATGACTTCGGTGAGGTTTTTGATGAGCTGACCACCTAAACAATGGAGATCATGTATCTCCTAAGTGTGAGGTGTTGTCTCCTACCGTATATGGGGGTAGGAGATAGCAAGTTGGAGGGTTATTTCTCTCACAGATTCTCTCATGCCAACATGCCCAAGACCAAGGATGCAGTTTTACCATACTATTCAAGAAATAGAATGGGAAGAAAGGGGTGAATCGAGAGTCTTGGTAATATATGAATATGAGAATGGATTGAGAAACTTACCTGGGTATCATATGTCTAAGCATGTTTGTGGTCCCTCACTATGGGCATGTAGGCCACACAACAATGGGCTATTGACAGTGGTCGAATGTAACTAATCGTTTGTATTTGCACTCGGACCATCCATGGAAGGCCATCAACAGCGTCAAACGTGATAGCAGGTTTAAGAAGCATTTTTCTCACCCTTTCTTTTCCATAGTTTACGAGTTAAACTACCCTACTGATTAAAGGGAGCTCGCCTAGACTTGTTTCTTGAAACAAGACCTAACAAACATAGAGTACTTATATCTTCAAGATGAAATGAGGTCTTTGTTTGATGACCTAAGCTTTATCTTTCAATGGGTCAAGGGGCATACAGATCCAGGCCATGAAGGGAGAGTTGTCCAGGACTTGAACACCCTCATGGAGAGTGGGCCCCATTCTACTCTTATTGTCAGGCCCCATCGGGGTACAAAGGCCCCCGTCGTTGAAGAGCCTATAAGTGAGACCTCCTGAAGAGAGCGAAAAGATGAAAGGGGGAAGAAAATGGAAGGGGCCAATGAATCCTGAGCCCATGACCATGGCCTCCAAAAGAGGTTCTCATGTGGGCAAGAAGAGTTCATCGATTCCAAGCGCATCACCACAACCTCAACCTGCCAAGTGTACAATAGTAGAGGCTTCTACAGTCTTGACTCTGCCTCCCACGATGTCAAATTCGGCTCTAAGAGTAGAGCCAGAAACTAATGTGGCTCAACCCAAAAGGTCAAGCCCTACCACCTTCAGTTTTGGTCGTGAGCTAATAAGGGCTCCTCCTCCAATAGCAAAGGCAATGACACCTCCTATTGCAAGTCATGTTGGGTCTCTTGCTGGCCGATTCCTGAGCCCAGGAGACTTCCTGTGCACCATCACCAAAGTGGGGAGTATGGAGGATGTCAGTGAAGCCTTGGGTGCAAAGGTGGTAACTCCATAAGTGCTTGCCTCAGCTGCTTCAGAAATGGAGCTGAAAGTTGAGCCTCCCTTGGAAATTCCTTCTTTGGAGTTGGTGGTAGAATCGGCCCTAGAGGTGCCAGCGTCAGAAGCGCATATTGAGGAGATCTCATATGAGCCTCTTGCTCCTCTCAGTGAGCCTTTGGCTCTTATTTTTAGGGAGCTAGTTGAAGATCCTCCCCTCATTGCAGTTGGTCCCTCCATTCCTCCCCCATGCACAACAGATATTAAGACATTCCTAGTGAGGGGCATGCTCAAAATAGTCCTCCAAAGGATAAATAAGTGTGCTTTCTGTAATCTTAAGGTGGGTATAGAAGTTGTCAAGGTTTGCATAGCAGGTTGAAGGGTGTTGCATTATTAAGACACTCCTAGTGAGAGGCATGCTAAAACCTTCGAGGGCCGGGAAGCTGAAGCCCTTCATTGCGAAGCACATGCGCTCTATGAGGCATGACTGGCTTCTTTTGAGGAGACTTTGGCTAAGCATCAGGCTCTCATGAAGAAGAATGAGAAGAGGAAGGCATCTCTTGCTTCTTACCAATCCAATTTCAAGAAGGATGACCTACTGCTCTTAAAAGAGATAAGGGTCACTGAAGATGAAGTAGCAAACATCCAAGCTCATATTGCGTAATTGAGGACAAAGAGGAGTCAGTAACGAGACGAATCCTCGAGGAAGCTTCGAGAGTTAGAGAGGTTGGAATCTAAGATGGCTGCAGTCGATGCATTGTCGAGTGAAATCACTAAGACAATTTCACATCATATGGAGCAGAAGCAGACTACATTGGAGAATGTGGAGGAGCTAAAGTCAAAAATCCATAAAGCACTTGGGATGTTCTAGGGGCTCATAGACTCCCTTCTTTCTTGTTTTGTCAATGTTGTTCCATTTGCATGAAAGTAATCATGAATTTTGTAATTCATTGACATATATGGAGAATAATTCTTTTTATTCTTTACCTTATATGCTCTCTTTGCTTGATGGTTTGCTTCTCTTGCTTATATTTTTCACTTGTCTTCTTTCCATGGTTTGCATCTCTTATCTACTACTTTGTACCCATAGCTCATGAATAATACTTTTCAAATATCTCTCATTGATTATAGGCATAACATATTCACCTCTTACTTTGACTAGCACAAAGGCTCCATTAGGAAAAGCCTTTTCTACAAATAGGCCTTCCCATTTTTATTTGAACTTCCCCTTTGTTCGACCATGATTGACAACAAGTCATCTTATTGCCAAGATTGGTTCCCCTTCTACAAAATGTCATATTTTGATCGACTTGTCAAAGGCGTTGCATATGGTTCTTGTGAATGTCAAGGCTTTGCTGTGCTTGAAATCTCTTTTCATCTAGTGTATCTAGTTCTTGATAGTGAAGGCTAGCTCATTCTTCATTTATTATGTCATAATGAAGGGCTATTCTAATAGAAGGCAATTGAATTTCTAAAAGCAACACAACATCACCCCCATATACCAGAGAGTATGGATTTAACTAAGTTGGACCTTGTGTCATGATACAATAAGCCCATAGAATTTTAGAGAGTCTTTCATGCAAATTTCCCTTATTGTCGGAGACAAACTTTCTTAAAGAATCCCATGGGGGTAAGCATGGGTCCCCCTGAGTAGCCAATACCCTCTTTTTTAATATGTCGAGATGTTGTGGTTTCAATGATGATGAAGGGTGCCATCATTCTTTTACCATCATTCAACCCCTCGTTACTGGACGGCTCGTAATTCATTTTCCTCATAATTTGATGAGCTATGGGACTGTATAAATCCATTTTAGGCATGGATGCAATATCTAGAAAGTGGTTACTTCAAGGGTTTACTTGAATATATATTCCCCGAGTTTCTGGGGTAAAACCTGGTAAAGGAGTGGGAACGGGTATTGGGGGAGCAACTTCCTGCATCTTAGATTTTTTTTGTATAACCTCGACTTGGCTACAAAAAGCTTTGCCTGTCCCTTCAGCTCTACAATGGAGGCTTGTCTTTGTGCTTCATATTGTCATTCAAGAGTGCTAATGAAGTCACGAACTGGGGCGGAAGGACCACTCATCACATTTTCTGATAGGTGATTCATGTTTCCATTATTGGGGTTGGGAAATGCAAGATCTTTTGAGTATCTCGCATGTAGTTAACTTGATATCTAAGGTAAGCATTATCCTCCTCCCTTTCGAAGACTGTGATATGAAAGACCTCATGGATTTGAAAGATTTTGAGGGAATCTTGTTGGTAGCAAGATGAAGGAATCTTTCTCCCTTTTAGGGATTGAGATATGCAAGACCTTAGGGATTTTCAAGACTTTGGGAAAATCTTGCTGATAGAGAGGAGGGAGTGAGGTAAACAAATACCGTCCTCTTTAATACAAAGGACTTTGGGTATTTGCAATACCTTGAGTTGGTTTGTGGGATACTTGACTTGGGGAGTAAGGGAAACATCATTCTCCTCTCTTACAGAGACCAGATTATGCAAGGCCTTCGTGTCAACTTTTTGTTCTACGTCAACCAGGCATGTCGTCTCAGCCTCGAGGAAAGAAATGGGAATATGTAACACCTACATAACACCATAATCATAAGTGACTATAAAAGTTAGCAGGCTTGAATCATTAACTTCCCTTTACCATGCTCAATTTGAGCCTCGACCGAAAGATATTCTTGTAGGGAGGGAATCAAGGATGACCCTTCTTCTTCATGTTCTTGACACGGTATATCTTTCGGGGATGTGGGGAGATTTCCATCGACAGGTGACATAGGGATCATTTTTCCATATCTCTTTTCATCTTGAAACATGTAATTGAATGACCCTGTCATGTCTTCCACATCTTCATGAGAGGTCGGAGTAGTCACTCTCAATTTGGCTTTGTACTGGCCTTCATAGGCAACATCATCTCTTGAGAGCGCATTGAGTCCGCAAAATATTATTTTGCATTAGCACAGTGTGACTTACTAATGGGAAATAGTCTCTTGTCATCATAGACCACGTGTTGCCTCCCATCCCGAGTATATTTGAAGCATTCAACGAGCATGGACAAAAAGACCCCACGACCATGTAGCCAAGGACGACACAGTAGGATATTGTAAGAGGTATCTATATTAATCACATGGAATAACATGGAAGTGTTCAAATCCCCAATCTTGAGCTTAAGATGGATGAAACCAACAGGCTTTTCTCCAGACTAATAAAATCCATGAACTGTCAAGCTTATAGGTTCAAGTTGCTCAACGCTTAACCCGATTCGGGTAAGTAGTGGTGGTTAATATAGTGAGTGAATAGCTTTCATGTACCTGCACTCGTTGTTGTCTACTAATCAAGTCCTACGAGTCCATAGAGCTTTGATTGATTAATTAGGGATTCAATAGTGGATCTTTTACCTACCTAGATAGAATGATTGAAGGAATTCTGGACCATTCCTGTAACGACCCCAAATTCTCTGAGACATGAGGCTTGCATGGCAGTAGAGTCAGATGAAGAAAAGCTTGCCGCTGCATGTGAAGGACTAACACCTTGAGTGAAATGGAGTAAAGCCACGCATGTCAAAGGCCCAATGCCGCACATGAAGGAGTAACGTCGCTCATGAAATGAAGTAAAGCATCACGTGAAATGGAGTAATGCCACACATGAAATGGAGTAGCCTCGTGCGTGTCCAAGGGCCAACGTCGTGTGTGAAGGAGAAACACCGCGCATGAAATGGAGTAAGGCCATGCGTTTAAAGGAGTAACGTCGCGCGTGGAACGACGCCAAGCGTGCAGAGAGAGTAGCATCGTGATTGCAAAGGGGAGACTTCACTGTTGTTATATGTGTTAGTGTTGCACCTGTCAGTGTTGTACCTGACAGCGTCGTGCACGACAGTGGTCAGCCATAGTGTTTTCCAACTACCTGAGAGTACTTAAACCTATATCCCCTTCCTCCCACCTACTATCGTTTCCTTTTCCTTCTCTCATACTCTCTCTCTCTAGAGCCAAGTTAGAGCTCACTGCTGCTCCTTGGGGAAAGCCATCGCTTGAAGCTTGAGGTGGCCTACGAGTGGGCGATTTGAAGGCACCGTTGAACATCAAGTAAGGGTTTAGTATCTATGCATCATTTAGTTTCGTAGAATCAATTTTAAGCAAGGGAAGTCGGTAAAATGATAGGATGAAAGATATGGGTGTGATTGAGTAAAAAATGAACTCAAATTCTAAAGAGCAATGATCCAATGCAACGGTTGTATTATAATATAGTGCAACGACACTTCTAAAACACCATGTTTGTAGTATTTGTATGACCCTAAATTTTTCACATACACTCTCTTCATCTCAATAATCAATCCCCCAAAAAATAAAAGTTCAATTTGAACCCTAGATATAGTCAAAATGAGTCCCCTCCAAAAACAAATCTGGACTATTAATTTTGTTAATTTCAGGATCTTAGTTTTTATAAGCTCAAAATCATTTTTTTTGTTTTTAACATTGTTTATCTAATAAAAATAAATCCATCCAAAAAAGTTGGTAATGAAAAAATCATTCTAAGGTCTACATCTAAGCATCTCACCAAAATGAACGGCCTACTTTAATTGGGCTAAAAAAAAAAATTTAGGTTGTGTTTTCATTTTTTTTTTTTTTTTTACGATTGTTCATTAGAAATAAAAGAATGTATATTTCAAATTTTGGATCAAACAAAAGGCTATAAGATGGTTTCTTGAGGTTGTTACATCATATTACTATGCAACAGTTGCATGATATCATTACTCGATTCCAAATTCTTACTTCTAGGTGTCATGCATGATTGAGTTCTGTAAATGATCTTATTAGTTGTGAAACTTTGTGGAGTATCTCACTTAAAATATTAGTTTTACATGAACAAGGTCTTGCATCTAAGTTTATCTTGGCTTGCGAGATGTTATGTGTTACTTGAAACATGTCAAAACTTGTGAAAGAAGATTTCCAAGAACTGTGAGTGTTTTTCTATTGAACTTTTCAGTGGGCCAATGGTACCCAAATGGTCTAAAATTGGTTTTGAATGAAATATATGCTTGTCTACTTCAACTTTGCATTTTACACTAGCCCGAAATTGGTCATGGGTTAATAGATATACTCCTAAATATTGGGGCACGTCAATGTCAAGAGTTGCAACAAATTCCAGCAACTGTCACTCATTTTGTGACGAACACTTTTGACCTATCAAATGGCGTCCAAATACCTTCATACCATCGCCATTTTAAATATCTATGTGTGAGCTTAAGTTGCATGTTAATATCATTTTAAATTTCCTCATAGATTGGGAGTTCTACCTCGAAGAAGAGGGGTACGTCACTGTTACTCGCCACTAGAAATTTCAGTTTTGTGCTCGTCTTGGAAATTAAATTTTTTGCACACAAAGTTTTCCCATATGTGTTCAAAACACCTTTATTTGAACCTTGAGTGAGTCTACTTGAAATTGATTTCTAAATCATACAAAAAATCTTCACTGTCTGAGAATGGCACTCCTTTTTCTATGTGAATGTCATGGTTGTGGATGTAGTGAAATTGTGTTCTTTTACTGAACTATTCCTTGATCAATTCAAGTGATAAAGTGTTATAAGTGATAATTGATAAGTGCAAGTGCTATGTGATAGTTTTCATGTGATTAATGCTATAGGTTAAGTCTCATAGTTTTATGTGAACAATGATATGTTACCATGCAATAAGTGCAAATGTCATGTTATAGTTCTACAATAAATGTTACATGATAAGTGCCGTAGTGCTAATGTGATAAATTGTTATAAATTTTGATTGATAAGTCTAAGTGCCATGTGATAATCCTCATATGATGGATGTTTCATGTTAGGTGTCATAGTGTTACATGACAGCTGTATATTTCCGAACTAGACTCAAACTTTCCATAATGAGACTGGAATTATCCATCATAAGGAACTGACTAAGTATGAGTAAATTCAATGCTTGAGCATGTTATGATACTATGATAATGACCACTATGCAATGGGACACCCATTGGTAGTGGGTATTGTTATGTTATAATACTATGATACTACCCACTATGCGATGGGACACTCATCGGTAGTGGGTACTGTTATATTGATACTGCCCCCTATGCGATGGGACACTCATTAGTAGTGGGTACTGTTACGCTGAGAAAAGTGATGCCTGCAACGTTCCCTAACTCTGTGAACGATAGGATGGGAGTTAGATGAAAGTGTGGTGGGAGGGTTACACCTGTCGAAATTCATGTGATGAGACTAGTGAGTGATGCCTTGCAAGGTAGGTGCCTATCGAAAACCCCAAAGCACGTTGGGGACTGTGTGTGTGAGTATGAGGGAATTACTAAGTAGATTTCCCAACTTATCATTGCCCTCCCTCTTGAGGGATGGTAGAAGTCCTAAACAATGGGATTGGCTTAGCCTGATGAATAGGGCTTCTACTTCGGGAGTACGTAAACTAAAGTGTGAGTGGATAATGCTTGAATAGTGAATGCGAATGATGATAATTGTAAAGACTGAATGGTAATTACAACATTTTGATAGGATTCCTATAATAGATTCATTGAGGTGATTTCTGAATTATATGACATTTCCATTGTGATTCTTTATAATTGAAAGTATTGTGTATGACACATGGATAGATTCAATTTTGATGCATAGCACCTAGATCTACTTATTGGGCTGTATAGCTCATCTCATTGTATCTTCCCTCATTGTAGATTGATAGCGACAGGTCAAAAGCTAGAAGCACGCGAGTTGCAGCTAGGAGTCGAAGCCATATTCTTTTAAAAAGGAACCAAGATCTTGGACACTTTAGCCCTAAACTTTGTTTAATTTGGGAATATGTAATATTGGAACCTGATTCCCCAGACTCAAGTGTAATATTTTTGGAAGAAATTTTATGTAGTACATTCTTAACGGTGTATGTAATCTCCTAAATTTTAATGTTCATCTACACCTTAGAATTATCGATTTATTTCTTTTCCATGGTTTGTGTTGATCACCGATATAAAGGCATTGAGCCCACTCAGTACACACTACCTTGGGACCACAGCCCCGCACTCGGTCACCCTCCATCGAGTATAGGAAATGGGTCAGAGACGGGGTCGTGACAATTCCATTTCATTTTATTTTTTATGAGAAATATTTATTTTTTATTTCAGTATTCATAATAGGCACATAAGGTTCACTGCTAATTCCCCATCCAGCGTGATCTGGTTGACCTGACAGGCATGTCGCTCCCAAGTCACCAAGAGAGGTCGAATATGGAACTTCTCTCCCAACTTCAAGTCTTCGTCTGTGAATGTAATAGCCATGCAATTATTAAGTATTGCAAGGTCTACCTCAACTCTTTTGACTTTCATTTCATATACTTCAAGACAAAAGAGAGCTTGTACTAAAGCCATTCGAAAGTCCTTGGATAACATAAGAGCATCATATACATTTAGGAGTGCCGAAAGTCTCCTCAAGTGCCCAATCACATCATAGTTGGTTTTTTTTGTCTCATAAAGGGTGGCTCCATGGTTTATCACTGTTGTTAAAGAGGGAGGTGGTGATGGAGTGGTTTTTGAAGAGGAAATTTTAGCTACAATTGTCAAGGAAGAGTCGGTCGTAGTCAAGATATTAAGAAGAGAAAGCTAGCTGGATTGTACAGCCATAATAGGTGTAGGTAAGATGGGACAAGGTTAGGGGTGTGACGATATACGAATTTGTGTGGGAAGGTGAAGGATTTGAGTAGAGGATAGGTGGAGGTCCGGTGTATTTTAAAAGAGGAGTTGGTTTCTGAGTGGAGATGGATGGGTCTGAATAGGGAATGAGTGGTGGTCAAGGATATTTCAAGGGATTAGATGGACCCAGTTTCTGGATTGATTTTAATCTTCTTCCTGCTCTCAACCTCATTTGATCAATTGGAGCAGTTGTTCTTCCTTCATGAGACGCTAGCATGTGACACGCCTCATAATTTAAAGAACTTCCTCCCTTTGAGTTCCTCTACAACTCCCCCAAGTCAGGTTTTGCGGACCATTAGAGCTTATTCTCAGGCTTTGGTTTTAGAAGCTAATTGAATGTCTCGTCTGGAGTGGGACAAGGCTTCCCTTTTTTGGCAACAAAGGCTATAGCATCCCCAACACTTTAGAATCCGGCCTTTTAAGCTAATGTATTTCTTATTTGCTTATTATACCTTTTACTGGTGTTGCAAGATTTGATCTCTTCACTAAGAGCGTTGAAATCTGAACACTCAAGAGTGAGTCCAAAGAGAGACTTTGAGATGGAAGAAAGGTTTGAAGAATCAGGGATAGTAGAAGGGACAGGCTTTTAGGGTTGTCACTTAAATTAGACCAAATTAGGATACTTTTGTGGTCCTCATCTGAATTAGACGAATTTTGAATTGTTTTCACAATCATGTATTGATCGCCCTTAGCAAAAAGAACTCGCCTTGGGACGAAGTCATACAGAGAAAGAGAGGGAAGAGGGGGACGAAATACCACTTCAATTGGATGTTGAGGAAGCTTTGATTTGTAGCGTTGAGCTTCTGAGGGCCTTTTATTTATCTTTCTTTTCTCAACAAAACAAGACTTTTGAGTTTGCGTATGGGCACCGTATTTTCTTGGCGAATAGCCTGCCTCTTGAGACTTTTCACCTTTCCACGGCGATGATACTCTTTCCACGGGAACATGATCTTGTTGAGTTCCCCATGATGAGGATTTTTTTCTTCGTGAACCTTTTCTAAAGGTAGAGATGGTAATTATCTCACCACTTTGTATAAATCTTTCCAGAACAGCTCGAAACCCCCAACTATGACATAAATCGTGCCCCTTCAGTTGGTGATATTGGCACCACAAGTTTTGGTATTTTTCTCCTACCCATTTTAGTTTCTTGGGTGCACATGGCACTATCATTTCTTACCGCAACACTATGTTAAAGAGGATGGGGAACGCGTGGGGAGACAACTCAATCATAAACATGCTGTAGGATGGTACCTCTTGGAATGTGACCATATGTTAAGCCTCCGTGGTCTCAAAATATTTCTTGAGACTATTTGCCCTTTTTGAATCAAGGCTTTGATGTGTTCTTTATGTTGAACACAGTCATGCCCGGGTGCCCCAACATTCAGTGATAGGCGTAGTTGTTTTTGTGATTGACAAGTCCTGCCTGTTTTGGCCTCCTGATGACAGGAAGAGTCACCATGCCTTGTTCTTCAAAAGAGTCAGTAGCCATGTTTTGTTGAAACAGTATTGTTGGCTCAGTCTTCACTTGAAATGTTAGGTCTAATATAAATTTTGAGGCGGGGTTACCCTATTCTAATTCTTTGTTTGAATTAACTACTGTTGGGGTTCCCCTTGATTCTGTAGTGGTATCCCCCAAGAGGTATTTAATGTTTAGAGAGGAGAAACATTAGCTGGCAGTGTAGGGCAAAGAGGGGTGACAGCAGCTGTTGCACTGACCATGTTTCTTTGTTGTCCAGTACGAGGGTTCGGCCTATTATTGATGAGATTGCGGTTTCGACCTTCCCCTAAGGTCTAAGCTTGACTTCCACCATGGTGTGTTAACAAGGTTTCAATTTTTTTCGCTTTCGGTCTGAGAAGGTACTAGGATTAGAAGCCTCAACATGTAAGGAAATTTCCTTTTTCATATTCCTTATGCATGTTTGCACGACATCAATTTCTGGCATGGGATTAGCTTAGTACAATGCGAGATCCCTCCATCTTTGAATATACTCATTCATTCCTTGGGTCATTATGAGAAGTTCTATAGCTTTAACATCTATTCTACTTTGTAGAAGAATTTGTAAAATAAATGCCCCATCTCTTCTCAGGAATGGACTTTGGGGGCAAACTAATGTACCACTTAAAGGCAGGCCCACCAAGGTCTCTACAAATTGTCAAAGAAGCAGTCTAGAATCTGAAGTTGATTCTTTGCATGCTAACATGAAATGGGCTACATGCTACCAGGGAAATTTAGTTCCATCAAAGACAGTCAATCTTCCCTTTGGTATTCAATGGGGAAGGGAATTTGATCAATAAAAGGTGGGTAAGGCTTCTTATAACGAACACTTTCTCGTGACTTTGAAGTTTGTAAGCCTGAGATACTCCTATTAATCATGTTTTGCATGACTCTTGACTTAGAGCTGGTGAAATAGCTTAAGAAGCTATATTGGGTTGGTCGTCAAAGGAGGCAGGGGGTTTTAGAGGTCTTGGAGATTGAGCTATAGAGGAGGTGGTCTCCTTTCTTCTTTTTCACATTGAGGTTCAAGGGGAGAATTTGCCTCCTGATGGGAGGATGTCCCTACAGGTCGTATATTTTCAATCCCTTTAACCCAATCCAAGATGTTGCTCAAAATGTCCTCGAAGCGAGCCATCAGATTTTCATGTTCTTTCCCCCATGGCTTACTCCATTACCTCAGCTTGTTCACTGGAGCATAGTAGTTTAGTAGTAGAGGTGACCTTGGTTTACACCACAATCTAATAGTCCACGTAATAAGGGCTCAGCTTGCCTTGATTGAGTTTAGGACTGCCTTACAGCTTGAGTGAGTAATGGCTCGCGACGGCCTTGGGGCAGCATCGATGCTAGGCTTGATGCATGAAGACTTGGTGCCATCGTTCAATTGGAATGGGCTCAAGTTGGCCTTGGAGCCATATTTCCCCTTATTGCTTTTGATGGTCTGGGGTCGCGGATCGGATGAATTGGGTTCATATTCTTGCATCTCTACGAAGAAATAGTGAACAATGCCACTTGTCTCAGGCTCTTCCTTGGTTTGTAATGGATAGAATGGATTTTTCTTTAGTAAGTCTTTTGAGGTTGAAGACTCTACTTTTCTCTTTTGAAGTGGCACTTTCATCCCTTTATTTGTTTGATGTGCAGCTTCCAATCGATTTTCCCCCAAAACCGGAACCGACTTTGACATCCATCTCAAGTAGCTCGCCCCATAGAGGGCAAAGTTGATCAGCTCGGGCAATATATGATATCCAAGGAGAAGGGAGCTCGGAGTTGACTTTGGAAGTTTGGGTTTACCCAGAGAAGGGATATGTTGCTTTGTAATCTTTGGGGCATCATCTTGCCTTGAATCCGGCCTTGAGAGCTAGTTCACGCATACAAAGAAGAAGGAGTGAATAGAATGGTGCTCGAATGGAACTTCTACGAATATCATGTGATCAGAGGAGTGGAGGTGGATAAGGGTGCATTCAATGCCCATTTTCCCTTATAGCCTGCTGCATCATGGGACCTATGTGTGTGTGCATAGTCCACATAAGTACTTGGGGTGGTTTGTGGTCCAACTCCCAGTGAAGTGAAAGTCTTGGTACTTGAAATACCTCCCTATATAATTAGAGCGGTCGTAGTGCCATTAACATCCATGTGCATTTCTTTAGGAGACATTTGCTTATCTTGAAGGTCATGTGCTAGTGTGGGTGCAATCTTTGGGCTGCCCCAAGCAAAGAGATTATTATGCAATGCATTACTAGTTCAGAGATTGCTTGTCAGGGGTCTGGGTCTTAAAAGACCCAAATCAGGTGAAGAGATAAGAGTAAGTTGTTGTTTTCCCTATTTTGTTACGGTGCTGGTTGAACCATCGGCCATGATGTGTGTCAGTGTGCAAAGTGACTTTCGAGTCACTCGAACTGGCACGGGAATTGCCAGGGTGCAGTGTGTGTGGTGACATACTAGTTTTAGCAATGTCCTTACAAAGTGAGGGTAGGGTGGCCTTACGGTTACCCACAAAGATGGTGGTCTTAGAAGAACCTACCGAATAAAGAGAAGAAGTGGCATCTTATTGAGTGTCGATCAGCAACAGACTTTCCTTTGATGTCGGAGAAGGGGGGACAAGGTGTTTGAGTACCCTTGCCCAATGTTTCCATAGCTTGAACTAGGGAAGCAGGGCCTACTAGGCCACTCAAAGAATGTATGGAAGAAGCGGATTGAACCGACTTACTTCCAATGGGTAGAGTCACAAATAAGAGAATGATGAAATCTCCAATTTGGACAAAAGAGGAGTGTTTAAACTCCATTGCAAGCTTAAGAAAAGAAAGAAACAGGATTTGGTTTTTCAGAACAGTCCGAACCAACTATAGGGTAGTGTATCCCTAGTGGAATCACGAGTTGGTCAGGGCCTGGTTTTTTAAGATGGGGAAAACCGTCTCTCAAACAACTACAAAGCGTACACGAGCCTTGGCATTCTAAGCATGCGCAGGTGCTTTTCTTAATATGGATAGGAACCAACAACGAGAGAGATTTTATTGACAAGGGTGTGTTCAGGTGCCTACCCATTGTTTGAGAGTTCTAGGATAAGCCCGAGTTGTGCCATCTTAGAACAATTACGCAGTCCTCTGGCTGTATGCCAGCTCGGTTTGAATATGAACTGTCCTCAAAATTCAACACATCATCTCATTCTTCTATCTTGAAAACTGCAATATGAATTCAAATGGAGCTCCTCTGTGATGGTTTAATCGAGTGGGGGGTGGCTGTCAAATATAGGATAAGGAAAGAAAAGTGATTGAAGCTATTTATCGCTCTAGTGCTATGAGACTTAGTGATCAGAGCAATCAAAAGAGTAAAACTCTATGGATGCTAGCTCAAGATGACCCCACCCGTGTGAGTGAGGGTAAGAGCACTTATGTCTCTGGCAACTCAACTCGACTATATGGGGTGAAAGTTAGGGTAGAAATATGAGAGTTTTAAAACTCTTACGACGGTTCTACACAACACCAAGTCAAACACACTTGATTGACAATAGAGGCTAACAACACGCAAATAGAACTAATCGTATCCGCACAAAGTCGTGAACATGGGTGCAAACTCAAGAAGGGAAAGAGGGTGAAAGGGGTAAAAGAAGGAGCTGCAAGATGTTGGAGCCGCACGTAGTTGGGGAACTCCTACGCAGCAAAGCAAAGAACAGGCACAAGGGACAAGCTCACGCGTTATGGCGGCTCCATGTGTGGGGAAACAAACAAGAGGTGTAGTGTGACTCTGTGCACAATAGTAATGAGAGAGATGTGCTTGGTCGGATGCCCCTCGGATCTAAGTGATCAGGTGGCACGTATCTCAGGTTTGAAAAACCCGAGACCTGAGATCGCTCCCTCAAGAACCTTGTTCACGGAACAAGGGCAGGTACCCTGACTGAAGAAAAGGAATTTAGGGTGTAAGGTGGGGATCAACCTCACCTGGGTCCGTGACTTACTCGGGCTGACACATGGGTGCTCATTTAGATCACGATGGAAAGCCCCCCAGCTTTGCAACTGGCTCAAGATCGCCTCCCTTGTTTTATGTTCTCATGTTTTCTGCAAAGCACTCGCATGGTTAATTTGCAAGACAAGTGGGACAAGGGATCCAACCTTGTCTTTGGGTGACCATACACATGTGTGCACTTTCAAAGGGTAGAAGAGAGGGTAAGAAAATGGGATGAGAGGAAAGAGGATAAGCAGAGAAAAGGTAAGAAACTTGACAAGGTAGCCAAACTAACACAATAGCTAGATCGGTGCAGTGACCGACTTGGAGTGGTAGTAAGACAGGCATGATAACTTAGAACAGTGTGACAGCAATACTACTCGAAACCAAGACCGATACCGACAAACCTAATCTGGTGTGGTAATAAGACGGGCATGGTAACTCTAACCAACGCGACGGCAATCCTGCTCGATAGCCAAACGCGGTGTTAAACAAGGCTTCTACTTTAGTTAAGTGAAAGAAGAAGTAGAAGAGAGAAGAGAGGAGAAAGAATAGAAAAGAGAAGAAGGAGGAAGGAAGTCGTGGACGGCATTGAAGTAGCGTCATTCCCAGCCATAGAGAGAAAGTGTCAGGTTCTGTAGATGGCGTTGGACACTGTCGCTCATGGCTAGATAGTGGGCATAAGTTTACAAATGGCGTTGACCATCGGCATCTGCAACATGCTTGAGAAAGACGAAAAATAGTATGCAGCCGGCTATGAACATCGCCATCTGCAATAGGTGCGAGAAGCAGAAGACATTCACAAACGGCAATGAACATCACGCTTCGCAAATGGTGAGAGAGGCGGAAAAAGTGCGTGGACAGCGGTGAGCATTGCTGTATACGACTAGTGAGGAAAGGGCTAACAGAGCTTGCAGACGGCGACGAGCATCACTGTCTGTGACACATATTGGAACTAAAACAAGCTCTTGAGCTGCCGCTTGGGCTATGGCCCAGCTCACCGTGTATGTTCCAAAACTAGGTCACATGCAGCTCTGACTAACATCGTGCACGAACTGGTCAGAGAAAGTAATAGAGAAAAGAAACTAGAGAGAGGAAGAGATTAAGAGAGGAGGTGAGAAAGGAAAGAGAAGGGAGAGGGACCCTCACAGCATTGCCACTGTCGTTCGGGTTACAGAGAAAAGAAAGTAAGATGAGAGAAGTGCTCGTGCACGACACTGCCATCGCCATGCACACCCTGAGAGGAGACAGAAATAGGGAAAGAGAGGGTAGAGAGAGTGTGTAGGGAAGAGATGAAGAAGAATAAGAACAGAGAAAAGAAAGAAAGAGGAAGAAGACAGGGTGAGGCATGCAAGGAACTGCCACTGTCTTGCATGACCTCAGAGATGAAGAGAGATCAATAGAGAGGAAGAAGAAAGAAAGGAGAAGAAAAAGAAAGAAAAAAGAGAAAGAAGGAGAAGAAGAGAGAGAAGAAGGGAAGAGAGAGAAGAAGGGAAGAGAAAGAAATTATAGTAAAGAAAGGGGAGGGGTACCAGCCTAAATCTTCTCTCTCCTCTCTCTCTTTCTCTCTCTCTCTCCAAGACGTGCTCAAGAAAACTCAGCATAAACCCTCAATTTTTATTGATTGAATGAAAAGTCCTTGTACAATGAGTAGGGCATGTATTTATAGACTTGGGCCGAAAACATGGGTGGATGCCCAAAACTTACCGTAATTGATGATAATTACAATTTATTTGAATTAAATAAAATAAAAAAAATAGGTAAAAAATGACTGATTTGCCCCTGTCTAACAATTGGGGAAATTCCAAAACAATCCCTACTGAGAACTTGGGATGTTCTTGTTCTTTCTTGAATGATCCGATGTTGATCCGGCATCTTTATGACTCAAATATTATCACTTTTGCGTAGAGCTTGGCACAACGATCATTTTGATATTAATTTCAATTCATGAATCACACTTTAAAGCCATGATCACTTAACCTAAAATTTGCATAGATCTTGAAAACTTTCGATCTATAGTACACTTTTATCTTGATGTTTTTGTTTTGTTTCTTCACTAAATTGTACTGAGCATCCCATCAAGATCGTGTTGCAATAAATAGGACACGATTTAGTGTCCGAACGAAGACTTGGCAATCTTGGGTTTTTGCCGGATTTTAAGATTCCGGTGTATGAAATTCTACATTGACTTCGACTTGATCTTGTGCACAATATGACCGTTCATCATGTGTGAGGTTTGGAGCAGTGATAGCCACATAACTTACCCACGCGATGCAACTGGTTTCACATTGATTGGGCTCACGACGCTGTGATATGGCCGCTCGAGTGAGTGAATGTACTGCTGATTTTTTGCAACTTGCTTCTTCAAATCACGAACTTCTCTCTAGATTTTTTCCCTGCTCGGACATAGTCATGAGACTTGCCATATATCAAAAATCTCGTTTCAACGTGACGAACACACTCCAATAAGTTTGAGCGCGTTTTGATCTCAGACGAGGGAGATATGAGCATCGCAAGTTCACTGTTCGTGATTGTGTTTTAATGAAGAGTGGTTGCAGGGTTGCCGAACGGGAATAGCGTGCGACTCCTCTTGTTTATGTGTTTCACCCTTAACTCCTTCCTGAAGTGTCCGTTTAAGCCGAAATTTGACCCCTAAGGGTTTTCAATCATGCTGGATCCAATGGCAGTGGTCCCACAATCATTTGACTCTTCGAATGTATAGGACCAGTTATAGGGGTTCGTTTCAGGGTGCTAGAAGCTACTTCTGCCGAAACTATTTCTTCATTTGCACTGCCTTAGATATGTCGAAATGTGATAAAACTTGGCTGGTGGCCTTTTGATGTCTTATGAAGAACTTGATCCATTTTGAGGCCATTTTGAGACTGTTGAAATTTTCATTGTATGTCAAGGCTTTATTGACCGGCTTCTCTTTTATTCCACATTGGGGACCCAAGGTGCTGAAAAATGTCTTCAAACAGCTTGCCCCCGCCGAATATTGTGCTTTGATAGAAGCAAGAAGAAAAACATTTGGAAAATTTCCTCTGGCTTTATTTCTTTTTATCCCCAGCCATAGAACCACGTGAATGCGGAGGAGTAATCCACGTAATGTTGTAACTAAGATGCTCAAACTTTTGGATGCATTTGTCGCAAATCCATCCGTGGAGACTTTGGGGGAGAAAAGACTTTGAGGGATCTTGTCGTTGTCCTCACCCTCATGGGACCATAACGATTAATTTTTAAAGTCCTCACCTTATCAAACGTCTTTTGCGACTTGGAGGGATTTGTATTTACAGTCCTCACCCTGTCGGATGGTACCCATAAGAGCCAATGAGATGAGAGTAAAGAGAAGAACATGCACAATACTACCGATGACATACATGCGATGAAAAGAGGGGAAAGAAGAGGTGAAGAAAAGAAAATGAAAAACGAGAAGGGGAAGGAAACACACACAGTACTACCGATGTCGTGCGTGCGAGGAACGGGGAGAGAAACATGCATAGTACTACTGATGTCATGCATGCGATAAAAGGTCCATATTTTTGAGGCACACACAGTGCTGTCAGCACTATATGTGTTTGAGGGATCTTCTTCGATCATCGTCC
Organism: Amborella trichopoda; assembly: GCF_054954075.1. Classification (NCBI taxonomy): domain Eukaryota; kingdom Viridiplantae; phylum Streptophyta; class Magnoliopsida; order Amborellales; family Amborellaceae; genus Amborella; species Amborella trichopoda. Next base: position 20,468,085 of record NC_142341.1, read on the forward strand.
TCACCCTCAGGGACTCACCTATAATTTTGAGGGATCTTCTTCGATCATCGTCTCCACCCTCAGGGACTCACCTATAATTTTGAGGGATCTTCTTGGATCATAATCCTCACCCTCAGGGACTCACCTATAATTTTGATGTATGGGAGATCTTATCAAGGCTCTCACCCCGACGTGAGCCATTTGTTTGGTTGGAGGATCTTATCAAGGCTCTCACCCCCGCGAAAGCCGTTTGTTTGGAGGATCTATCAAGGCTCTGTCATGACCCCCCCCTGGCCCCTACCATTCATGCTGGGGGGTAGTAGGGTGCGGGTTCATGATCTAAAGATAGCGAACACTACTCCAGACGGAGTGGCGTGTTGCTTTGATAAAGCGGTACTCAAGAAAACTAAGAGATTGAAGAAACTTTAACACCAAAGCATAGGAGCAGGGTATAAGTAAAACTAAGATATATGTCATTACTTAAACATATTGAAGTAGTACAACTGTTCAAGGCACAAAAGGCCTAATTACAAATAAATTACATAATTCCCAAAATGACAACCAAGAACATGGCTCACAACTGAAAAACACATACACGCAAAGATTTTCTTCACTGGTACAAGCCTTCATCGACCCGATCGATCTCCCCTAATAGGCAATTCTTTAGCCTGCTATTCTACCAGGACGAAAAAAGTGGAATGAGCTACAAAGCCCTGTAAGAGGATCTAGTAGTAATGCATCTATGATATTTCTATCTAAGCATCATAAAGAACTCTTTTAGTTATAAACAATCGTACAGAAAAAATCATCTAATTAGCTATCTTATCAATTATTCATTTCAGATGGCATAGTGAGTATCATGGTTATCATAAAATCAATATCGTTACCAGCATTCACAGTCACACAATCAGTTATAAACCACCCACTCCTTAGATTCACCTACTCCTGAAGTAGAAGCCCTATTCATTAGGCCGAGACAATCCCATGACTTATGACTTCTACTATCTCTCAGAAGAGATGGCAATGACAAGTGGGTAACTCCACTTTGTAATGCCCTCGCACTCACTCACTCCATCCCCAGCATGCTTTGAGGCTTTTAATAGGCACTTGTCTTGCAAGGAACGGTTCACTATTTTCTCTTTACAATACACTGAATCTCAGGGGTGTGACCCACCCATCACATTTTCCACCTAACTCCCCTCCTATCATACAGAGAGTTAAGGAACATTGCCGGCCTTACACTTTTATCATGTCACCTCATGCCAACACGGGTAACCCGTGCGTAGCATCATTGAATCACTTCACTATTATCAAACATAACAGAGGGCATGCTTGAAGCATACCATCAGATCACACTTCACTTGACATTTATCCTTTGGCACTTAGGCCTCTCACATGGCCAGCACACAAAATTTCATTATAAAGCATTAATTAAATGGAATTTGAGCACATGAATATTATTTGGCAATCACTAATTAGCACTCACACTCATGTCATGATACTCACAACATAGCATGCACATTCACTACTTGGATATCACATAATATTCACTAAATAGTACTCACATCCCTTTCATGGTATTCACTACATAGAATTCACATTCACTAATTGGATATCATATGGCATTCACTAAATAGCATTCATACTTGAGCATGCACAATTTCTGGGAAGTTCTATCAATAGCGACTTAATCCCTGTTAAATGGCCGTGGCTTTCAATCTAGGGGTTGTTTCATGAAAGTACTTACATGAAATTTTAGTTGTTCCCATAAAAATTTAAAATGGTGGTGATTTGAAAGAAAAGGATTTCTTTTGGTCAGTCAAAATCTGTGGTGACGGAGGCATCATTATGAGTTTCCATGAACTCTATCCACAATGATATATCTTTGCATTTAGTAGTATAACTCTTAAATTAGGGAGAATTTCAAAATTTACTCAACATATGATTTCAAGCTTATCATAAATATTTAAAATGGCTGTGGTTTGAAAGAAAACAGACATCATTTGGTCATTTCAAATGCATGACAACAGCGACATCAATTCTGCAATTTATTGAACTGTTCACAGTGACCTACTGATATAATTGGGAGTATAGCTTCTCATTTATGAAGAATTTGAGGATGTTATAAACATAAACATTGTATTGGACACACACACAGTTCAAATGGCGGTAGTTTGGAATAATTTGGACACTTATTGGTTATTCAAAGGTTTTGTGCAAGGTAGATGACAGTGACTGGAATCTCTGCTGTCTGTTAACAGTGATATAGTCTTACATATTGAAGTATAAATCCTATCATGTGAAAAATATCACGATTTCACAAGAACAAAAGTTATATTAGACCCACATATATTTCATTCAAGACTGATTTGAGCAAATTTAGACCCCGTTTGGTCATTCAACTATCGGATACAAAAACACATATAGTTCCCGGAAATTCATTTTTCCCTTTCCTTTCCTAAACTCTTAATACATGCATAAGCATAAACCATCCACATCAATATCTTCAACCCACGGTTGATAAGCAGTTACCATATACTCTATCTAGACTGAATTTACAAGAATATTTGACAAGCATTATCACTGATCACAAAAGTTATACAATCATGGATATTAGCACACAATTTCAAGGCTCTAAGCTCATTCTTACGCTTCCATACCTCATGCATAAAAGCATTTATGATGCATACTTCCAAATTCACTTACCTTAGATACAAAATGCCCCCAAATCCTTTTCCCACAGTCCTCTTTAACTCTCACACTTGATGCTCCAACAGTGAGCTAAGAGAGCCTCCTCCACGTCCTTCAACTTGCCTTAGAGAAATAGAAAGGATGAGAGAGTGTGGATGGAAGTGGCATGAGGGGAAGGCAAAGGGCTTAAATACTCCTCAGGTGGCAGGTGGCAGCCCAAGTTGACAGGTGGCAAGTCAATCCCATGCAGCTGGGCAAGTGGCAAACACTGGCCATGCATGACAGTGACGCAACCGGCACTACGCACATGGCGATGTGCAGCCAGCGCTGCTCTTCATTTCACTCTCACGCGGTGTAATTCTCTCGTCACAGACGGCATTGCCCCCTCCTCGAACTACAGATGGTGTTGGTCCTTCTTCAGGCATGGCATTGGTCCATCATTGCATGGTGTTAGCCCAGTTCGCAAGCGGCATGAGCCTCCATGACACGTGCAACATTCCTCCCTTACGCGTGCGATGTTAGTCCCTTACGCGCACGGCGTTAGTCCCTTACACACGTGGCTTTAGTCCCTTACGCGTACAACATTAGTCCCTTCTCTTCGTTCACACATGGCACTGCCTCACTCTCAGCCCTCCAAACGGCGTTTCCCCCTCGCTTCCCAGTTGGCGATAACTCACTCTTGTACTGCAGACGGTGTTGCCTCAATCTCTCTGCCTTGCGGGTGACTTAGAAGAATCTTAGGTTGTTATCGGCTCTCACCCCTCGTGAGCCATTTGGTTGGAGAATCTAATCAAGGCTCTCACCCCCGTGTGAGCCATTTGTTTGGAGGACCTTATCAAGGCTCTCACTCCCACGTGAGCCGTTGGTGATCCTACCAGTTTGAGGATTTTGTGTGGACCACATTGGTTGGAATTGTGATTTTCTGGTGATTCTTCCGCTGTCTGGGTCCTTCTATGTTTGGGCTCAGACGGTGGAATTTTTCCTTGAAGCTCATCTTTTTGGGGTCCTGATACCAAGGTATGTTGACACCAGGGATTTTTCATGAAGTGCAAGCAGAAGTTGCAAGGGTGAGGGCAACATCAACCTGGCTATATTGGTCTAAGCGCCCTTTGCGGGTTTTCACTTGGATTAAAGAAGTGGCATCATAACGACTGTTTTCACCAACTTCCTTTATTTTGAGCTCTTTTACCCATGACCTTGCGGCCATGTCCACCCTTTTCATCCCCTTTTGCTCACGATGCCCTTTCGGGTTTTCATAGTGCCCGGGTTTTATTTTTACAACATTTTTACTCACGGTTTCGTGACCGTACCCATCCTTTCTTTCTTTCTTTCTTTTTTTTCTTTTGACATTCTTACCCATGCGCCTTCATAAGTTTTCGTCATGTCCATCTCTTTCTTCTTCTTTTTTGAAATTCGTTCTTCTGTTTTTTTTTTTTTTTTTTGTGGGGGCGTGTTTAAAGTCATGCCATCGGGACCTTCTGCAAAAGAGATTATCGTCATGTAGCTTGGACATGATTATAGTTTAAGGTCGTACAGCTGGACCATGGTTGTGATGGATGAATGATAGTGGTATGAGAAGTGGGTAATGATGACCCACTGGTTGACGGCGAGTATGGATGGTGGAATGGCTCGCCATTTTGTGAGTGTGGGGGAGACTCACTGGGGAAGGGTGGATGGTGATAAAGGAAGTGAATTCAATGGGGAGTTGTGAAGGTGGGGTGCGCACACGGCTGTGTGCGTATGTATGGAGGCATGTTTAAAGTGTTTCCTTTGGGACCCAGTGCGAAGTAGTTTAATGTCATGCGGTCAGGACGTGCACTATAGTTTTAAGGTCGTATAGCTTCGACCGTGGTTATGCAATTTACAATCATACAGCTAGGACCATGCATTTTAAGGTCGTGCAACTGGACCTCCACTACAGTTTAGGGTAATATAGTTTGGACCGTGCAATTTTTGGTCGTGCACTGAGAGCACGGTGTGCATCGCCATGTGGAGCCTCCCAGGGATAAAGACAATAGTTTTGATGAGAGGTAGACCCACTGAGGATTACTGGGGTAACTATGACTCCATGGGGATGAAAGGCGATAGCATGCATGTAACTCCGCTGGGGATGACAGGCTACGGCACAGGCGTAACTCCACTGAGGATGGTGATAAAACACACCCCGCAGAAGGTGTGTCCCATAGTGGAAACAAGAGTAGTTTATAGTCGTACGAATGGACTTTCTGTCGTGCAGTTTAACGTCTTGCTACAAGGACGTGCGCTACAGCTTAAGGTCTTATAGCGCGGACCTTGGCTGTGCAGTTTAAAGTCATGCAGCTTGGATCATGCAGTTTAAGGTCATGCAACCAGACCTCCGCTACAGTTTGAGGTCATATAACTTGGACCATGCAATTTAAGATCGTGCATCTAGACCACGATCTAGTGAGGGAATGCGACTCCATGAGGAACAGGACCATGATTGGAGACTTGACACCCTGGGGATGTGAAGGTCGTGGTCCTTAATTCAGGGCAAAACTGGAGTCCCTGGGGATAAGCATGGTGGCCTGCCCATTGGGGATGACAAGTCATGATCTGGGTGCAGTTCCACTGGAGATAGTGGTGGACCATGGACGGCAATACTAGGGCTTGACACACATGCAACATTGGTCTAAGAAACGTAACGCCTGCTGCTAAGTTGGGTAAGGCGCACGGTGTTAGGCCTGAGTGGGGCACATGGCGATGGGCTTGAATGGGGTGCACGACGTTGGCCATAGACAAGCAGATGGTGTTGAGTCATGAGAGATGTCGACGGTGGTAAGTCACAGATGCCAAAGGAGGCAGACGACAGTAGGTCAGTAGGACACGACCTGCAGCAGATCACGAATGGCATCACGATGCGGCTGGCAGTAGGTTGCCAACGCGACTGGACGTAGCCTGCAATAGGTTAGTAAGACCCAGACAGTTGTGGCGCACCGATGTCAGTACGATGCCAATGACAGTGACGCACGAATGACAGCGAGGCACATGTGGTAGCGAGGCACAGGCAGCAGTATCTTGCGTCCGGGCCTCGGGCTCGGTCTGCCCCAGCCAGATCCCATTGTCGTTGGATCTTCAAGGACCTGAGCAGCATTTCAAATTTGAGAGGAGCCCTTCACAGTTCTGTCATCTATAATTGGGGGTAAAATTCCCTTGTACTATTTTACTTTTAGCAAAACAGGAAGAGGTACAGGTAGAGAGAAAAAGGAGCAAAAGTTCAACCAAGGACTTCCGTCAAGGCCAGAGTGTTCAAGGAGTGTAGAGATTCACTAGTAAACTGCAATGAGTTGAGCGGATCCGTACGGTATTCACAATATTTTTTGGGGAAGTGTCAAAGCCTTTGGGTAAAGGACAAAGGGCATGGGTGGTGAGAAAAAGGGATTCTGATGAAAAGCAAGGAACATAGATAGAGCTATAATGGCCATAGTGGTGCTCCTGCAAGCCAGAGGGCTCTACAAAAGTGGGGAGAGGCAAACCAAGGGTCACCGTCTGCTTCTAAGGGGTCGTGGTGATTCCCCGACGATTTTGTGCTCAGCGACAGGAGGAAGAAGGTCGAGAAGGGCTCGTCGGAAGCATAGTCGACTTTTGACGAGCTTCAGTGAACTGGGGTAGTGAGAAGGAGGGAGACCGAGCTGTCGCAGAGGGTTCTCATAGGATTTCGGGTGGTTTCCCGATATTAAGAGGGAGGATAACAACAGGGAGTTGCCAACGAGTAGGGGGATTTTTCGACGAAGAAGGGAGGACATCGGCAGGAACCCAAAGGGTTACGGGGCCCGTAACGGTCGGGGAGGTGGACCGATGAAGGTTCAGGGAAGTTGGACTGTGACTAAGGTGGCCAGGGAGAGGTGGTAGTTGACCGTCACAGGAAGTGGGTCGTCGCTAGAGAGTAATGGTCGAGGAGACGAAGGGTCGAGGGAAGGTACGAAAACAAAAGGTTGTTAGCATTAAGTACCCCCTGGGAATTCGAGGAGTCAGTGGGAATTGGAGCGTCACAGGGACATGCATGGTGCTAGCTGCATCGTATGCACGACATTAGATTGCGCACGGCGATAACCACGCACGACGCCATGTTGCGCACGACGATGATAGCACACAACATTGGGCTATCCACGGCGGTGGTCTCCTGTGACGTTGAGTTGCTCGAGGCGGTAGTCAGGCGAGATATCTGGTTGCGCGTAGTGGTGATCATGCGTGGCTTTGAGTTACGTGCATCGAAGACCATGGATGGCAGTGCCTTAAGGGGACCCAAAGTGATGACTCATAAGAAGGCCAGGCCTCTATGGTCTGTTGGGAGCCAAGTCCTCCAGCACAATAATGAAGTCCATGTTGTTCTGAGGAAGGGTGCCCATCATATGCTAGCTCCTTGCTAGGGAAGTTTGCTTTGTAAGTTTGATAAAATCTATCCAAAGCACTTCCACTTTCTCCTAGCAGCCAGCCATACTTGTTAGATAAATTGAAGCTAACTCAAAAATGGTTGGTCCTCCTCTAACGCAAAAGCAGCACTATATTGGAGGAGATTGATGAAGAAATCATGAAGAAACATCAAGGAACGAGCACACAATCGATCTGAAGCCTTCAAGATTCATACAAGATTCAAGTCTCATGATCATGACTCAAAAGCATAATTCATGGCTCAAAGTTGGTATCAAAATGATCATCATGCCGAGCCCTATAAGAAAACAATAATATTTTGATCAAACGAGCATTAGAACGACCCCGAGTCAGCCACGAAAGATCACGCAAGTTCTTGGGCAGCAGCAGGGATTGTTCTAGAATTCCACAGATTATAAGCCACGGGCAAAACAGTCCTTTTGCACCCATTTTTTGAATTTCCTTAAATTCAATTAAATTGTAATTATATTCAATTCTAGGTAGTTTTTGGGCGTACACCCATTTTTTAACCCAATTCTATATAAACAGGCACTGCCTACAAAAGGATGGATTCATTCTTCTTAGATCAATCAATAAAATTTTGATTTTTTTCTTGAGCTTGTGGGTACGTCTTAGAGAGAGAGAGAGAGGAGAGAGAAGAAAAGGGATGGTACCCTTCGAGTCGGTAACTTTCTCCCTCCTCTTCTCTTTCTCTCTTTTGCCTTTTTTCTCTCCTCCCATATATCTCGTCTATATTTATTTCTCTCTCCTCCCATCTTTCTCACTCCTCCCCTTTGTCTCGTCTCTATCGCTTTCTCTCTCCTCCCCTCTTTCTCGTTCCTATCTCTATTCCTCTTCTTCTAGTCTACATCTCCTTCTCTTTTGAAGCCAATCTGAGAAGCTTAGCTCCTGTTGGATTTCTCTCTCCTCTTCTGAAGCCAGTCGACAAAGCCTAGTATCGGTTGGATTTCTCTCTATTGCTCTTCTGAAGCCAGTCGACGAAGCCTAACGTTTTTTGGATTTCTCTCTCTTCTTCTTTTCTAAAGCCAGTCGGTGAAGCCTAACACCATTTACATTTCTCTCTCTTTCTCGTCTAAAGTAAGTCGGTGAAGCTTAGCGCGCGTTGGATTTCTCTCTCTCTTTCTCTTCTGAAGCTAGTCGACGAAGCCTAGAGCTGGATGGATTTCTGTCTCTGTTTCTCTTCTGAAGCTAGTTGGCACAGTCAAACGTCGGTTGGATTTCTCTCTCTCCTTCTCTTCTAAAGCTAGTCGATGAAGCTTGGCGCCGACTGGATTTCTCTCTCTCCTTTTCTGTCACAATCGACGAAGCCTAGCACTAGCTCGTTCTTTCTCTCTTGCTTCTCTTCCACCATGACTGGCGCAAGCCTAGCACCAACTCAGTCTCTTTCTCTCTCTTCTTCAGACAATTGGTGAAGCCTAACATCGATTGCATTTTCTCTCTCCTCTTCTCACAGTCGACGAAGCCTAGCACCGATTACATTTTCTGTCTCTTCTTCTGACAGTCGTTGAAGCCCAGTGTCGAGTGCATTTTCACTCTCTTCTTCTGGAATAGTCAGTGAAGCCTAGCACAGACTGTTTCTTCTCCCTCCTCTCCTCTGTATAACACAGTCGTGAAGCCTAGCGCCGACTACATTTTCTCTCCTTTCCTTCTAACACAGCCGACAATGCCTAGCACCGACTGCATCTTCCTTCCCTCTCTCTCTTTAGCCTCCCGCCTTTCATACTATTCTCTTTTTTTCTTCTCCCTCCCTCCTTTTGTTCGCTTCTTCTCTTACTTCACTTCTTATTCTTTCTTCATAACCATCATTATGTTACTCTTTCATTCGACTAAGAGGGATTGAGGTTAGCCTCTCATGGTAGTCCTATCATTTAGCCGTAATGTTATTGTGTTGAGATTACTTAGCCCTCTTTATTGCCTTGACAAACTAACCGTCGTGCCTAGCTAGTTGGTACTGATACTGACTTCTAGTAGTAATCTTGTGAGCCGGTCTTAGTTACCGAGCCCGTTTTACTACCATGTCAGGCCAATTATTCATCAGCTTAGTCACCACTCTGATCTTTCCGCTCAGTCGAATTCTTCTCTCTCCCATCCTTCTTCTCTAATTTTTCTTTTTGAATGTGCATGCCTGTGTACATTCATCAGAGAGGAAAAGGGTGAGGCTGGACCCACCTGTCTTATAACCTTTGCCATATATATGTGTGATTGCAGAAAATAAGAAGAATACAAGCCAACGGAGGCGATTCTGAACCAGTTTTATCACTGGGGGGCTTTCTTCATGATCTAAGAGGGTGCCCACGCGAGCTAGCCTTAGTAAGTCCCGTACCCACCTCGAAATTCCTCTCTCATCGGTTGGTAACACCTACCCCCAATCTTGAACGAGGTTTTCGAGAAAGCGATCTCCAAAACATCCGGGTTCTTCCCCCGAAACCTGATACGTGTGCTGCCTGATCCCCAAAAGGATTGGAGGGCAAGATCGAGGCACCTAATTAGCTTAGCGATTCCACTGAACACTTACTACCCCTTAGTCGGATCGTTCTTATTTAGCTAGTTTCATCTTTCATTATCTTTTCACATTTTATATATGGCTAGCGGGTTCTGGAGCCCAATTATCCAGATCGGGGATTTTCTTATCTCTGCATTTGAGAGTGTCCCTAGGGAACAAGTTCCTCCAACTTCGCTCCGAATTATCCTCTTGAGCAAAGACCCCTTGTCTAGCTCTCAGGTTTTAAACTGGACCGGTGTAAGGAAGGCCTTAAAGGTCCCACACTCCCCATCTCCTCACTATGGTGGAAATTCCACCAAGGTGCCTTGCATCGGCAGCACTTCTGTAGAGCATGCACTCAGCCATCGGCAAGTCACTTGTCGGTCGTGTTGCTGAGGTACGTCGAAAGGCTCCCCAGTCCCTTTTTGCCAAAGGCAAACTAGCTGCCATTGCTTATGTGGGTCGCCTTTAGGCTACCCCACACATTTCTTCACCATTAGCCTCTCTCCCTAAAGGCTCAACAAATCGAGGAGGAAACCCCATGGTCTCCACCCTTCACACACACAACAAGGCTCGTGGCTTACCCACTCGAGTCACACTTTGGGGCAACACCTCTGTTATCTCGAGTTTGTGTTCAAGATCGAACATTCCAAGGCCAGGTCATGTGCACGCTACTCATATGCATCCCATTACTCGAGGCAACGCCATTCTTAGCCAACCCGAGTCCACAAGAGACGACCCCCTCGTCCTCCTACTCTGCACACACAAGCACACCTTGTAAGGGGTAGGCCTACACCAGTTCTCTTAGAGACAACTACACGTAGTTCTTATCCTTCTAAGACCATATCAATTTCATCAAGCCTGAGCTGACCCCCAGGTCTATCTTAATCCTTCTTCAAGGGGTGCACACACTTCACCATCACAGACGCCCTCTCGTCCTTAACTAGAGCCTTCGCAAGACTCAATCCTTCTCCGACCGACTCCTCGTTCATTGACCAAGAACCTTCAGCCTTGGCACTTGAAGGTTTTCCCCACGAGTACCATCCTGAACCGACCCCATCATTTTGGTCGTGTATCTCGAGCCCACAAGAGACCTCGGGGCAGTGACCTGATGGAAGATCGAGTCCTTCATCCTCCTCGGCCCAAGATGACACCAGTTCCTGGCCCTCTTCCATTACCGCACCTGATAGAGACAACTCTCTCTTGTGCAAGAAGAGCTGACCAGCCGCGACCTAGATCGCAGTTATGGCACAAGGTCCATTAAAACCTCAAGGCTAAATGTGATAGAGGTCTACAAATTTTGACTAGGGAGGTGACCAAGGCAGTCAAAACAATCAATTTCGACTACCCTCTTCACCTGAATCCCTTCTACCCCCTTCGAATGATGAAGCCTGAAGAAGAGCTCCATGAGCCTTGTGTTGTGGTTACTGTCGTAGAAGAAGACCCATCCACTTAGCAGCCACAGTCCCAAGACCACCGAGAACCAATCCAAACGTGATCAGCATACAAGAGTCGAGTTCAGTCAGGGCATGCTGGCCCCCTGCTGACTGAGCTACCACGTATGACCTGTCAAGTTTGCATGCCCTCAGTTGCCACTGACGTTGACTTTCATAGAGAAACGGTTAGCGTAATGGTTGTAAGCAAGCCTGGTGACGTACAGGAAGAGCGCATGAACCAGTTTGAGGATATGGTGCGCGCAATGATGGAAAAGATTGATCGTATCGATGCTGCACATTAGTCGGCTAACCATGAGGTCAATGCCCATCACTCTGATGGTGCACCTCCACGGCAACCCCCTCCTTCTACCTCATGGGACAATTCTGTCCTTCATCCCATCTCTCAGAAAGACATTGACGCTATGGTCACCCATAGCCTAAAGAACAAACAAATCCCGGGGATACAGGTTGCGACGCCTTATCAAAGGCTTATACCCCTCGTATAATGATCAAGTCTCGTTTCCCTCAGATTATAAGAAAGGGAAGTTTCCTTTATTCAATGGAACCACATCCTCGAACTAGCATATTGCCCACTTTCAAGCAGCATGTCGAGAAACAACAACTGATGGGAGACTTCTTCTCTGACAGTTCGTTGATACCCTCAATGGCCTAGCATTTCAATGGTATGCCAAACTTCCTCCAAGCTCAGTGCATACATGAGAGGAGATGGAGAAACGGTTTTATCAATGCTTCTATGAGGTCGAGAGAGAGCTTCAAACCATCGAACTTCTCACCCTTACTCAAGACCCTGTGGATCAGTTCATATCAAGATGTAGAAATTTGGCTTCCTTCCATCCTAATCCTATGCTTGAGAAGGAAGAAGTCCAAACTTGTGTGCGGAACATGCAACCTGAGATCGCTCTACATCTGATCTGACCTCCATGTCAAATTTAATCTCCAAATCAGTCCACATAGAAATTTTATCACGCCACCATGGTGGGACACGACAACCACTTACAAGTTCAGCAAACAATAGGGGCCATGGTAACTCTCGGAATAACACATGGGGTAGGCAACAGAAAGGGGTAATCAGTGCAACTGTCATGATCACTGATTCAAAGAAGCCTCCCTCCCAAATTTTGGACCTCTCTAAAGGGATAAACACGGCAAAGGTAACACCCTTGGCTGGTAAGAAACAATAGTCATACAATCGAGTACCCCCGCCAGCCAACCCTGATCGGGGTGAATATTTCACCAGGCATAGGAACATGGTCTATTCATTCAAGAAGGAATGGGTCCCTGCGTTGTTTCGATTATTGCTGGAACAAAATATGATCCAGCTTTTGAAAACCTAGTTCCCTGAGCAACCTGGCCTTGACACTCAGGCAAACTATTGTGCCTACCATTGGAGGAATAATCATCCCATAGATGACTGCTACACGCTGAAGGATATTATCGAGGCCCTGATTCAGAAGGCTCAGATAAAGCTTGAACACTTAAAGAAGGCCTTTGAGGCATCTGAGGCCTCCCATGCCATAACAATCAAAAAGGAAGATGAAATGCATATTCTCTTTTATGCCTTCTTTATTATAATACTACAGGAAGTCATAATCACACTGAAGTACGCAAAGAATCCCCGTCATCTTGCTAAGGGGACTAAAGATTGTTGGTGCCCATACCATTGGATAAGAGGCCATTACATGTCAGAATGCCCAAGTTTCCTTGATATATTCGCAGAGAAGAAGTGAGGGTGTCAAGAGTTTTATAACCTCCCTATAAGTGATCCCCAAATCACTTCTCTATCGAGGCAAGAAGATCTCACAAAGCAAGACCTTCCTATCACTGACTCTGACTCGACGGAATCCTCGACTCCCCAGCTATTGATAGTCTACCATGACCGAAGCAGACTGAAGTCCTCAAGGAGAGAAGTAGTTCGCCAAGCTAGAGCTGTTCGCCAGCCCAGCGAGATGAATCACATATCACCTTAGAAAACCAAAAAGAGACGGGCACCAAGGGCTACTCACTGAAGAAACAAGACCGCTCAATCCACAGTCTAGCAGGAATTTCTCAGGCGCCTTCATCCACTGCTAACTTTACTGGACTTCATCCCTGATACGATCCTTCTTCCTTCTTCATCCTATCAAGAAGATGATCTCCTGCCATCTCCCACTCAGCATACATCCAATGAGGGTGACAACTTTAAAAGAACTCACCAACGGTCTAACCAAGGGAAAGACCTAAAAGACCCCTTGCACCCGTCCAACCCTGGTGATGACGTAAAAAGCTGTCCAGATCAGACTGATGAGGGGCACGACCTTAAAAGTCCCCAACCTTCTAACCCTTCTCCTCCTTATTCTCTTGCTTCTCATTCCCCCTCTTCTACATCCCCTGCAGGTATAACCTTGATATGTTCGGACTTCGAGGCTCTCGACAGAGAACTTGGGGGAACAAACATATGTCGGATGCAACGGAAATGAGTGCGAAAGACCCTGACACAGGTAGCAGGATTCCTAACAATTGCTGATGCCCTGGAAGCTAAAGCCAAGGCAGAGCCACCTTCTTCAAAGAAGCATAAGAAGTCAAAGACAAAGAAAACCCAGTGGCCCCCTGAGCCTGACTTTGAGCAGAGGCTAAGAGAATCGAGGGGGCAAATCTTTTATTCTCAAGAGGCTTTCCATATGGTGGAAGTCTATGAAGCGCAAGTCATTGTGGAGCAAGCACTACACACATTAAGGACTGTGTGATTCATACGCAAACACTTCACACCCAATGTTTGTTGATTGGCTTCCCATGTTTAAGGCTAACCCTTTTGTCCCTCGATTCGACAAAGGTAAAGAAATCATGACATACTCTTGAACCCTATACAAAGCAGAGATGTCAGGGTCATGGGTCTTTGTGCTTGAGGTTGATAAAAAGACCTTTGAAAATAATTATCAAGAGCTGCAAGAGGCCCTAAAAGAATGGGAAGAAGGTGACCAGGCCGCAACTGACAAACTTGAAGAAATAAATCTCGGAGATGAAGCAGATCTCAAACCAACTTTCATTTCAGTGAATATGTCTCCAGAAGAGAAAGAGGACTTCACTACTTTCTTGACACCAAACCTTGACGTATTTGCTTGTCATTATATGAGATGCTCGGCTTATACCCACAAGTAGCTGTTCACCATCTCGGCATCGATCCGACTATAAAACCAGTCAAACAGAAATCGAGAAGGTTCAGGTCTGACCTCGAGATGCAGATAAATGCTGAGGTGACCAAACTCAAAAAATTAGGCTTTATTAATGAAGTGAAGTACACAAAATGGTTAGCGAATGTTATTCCAGTAAAGAAGAAAATTGGTCAAATCAGGGTTTTTGACTTCCGCGACCTCAATATCACCTATCCCAAGGACGACTTCCCTTTACCATTCACCGAGATGCTCATCGACTCTACATCTCACTATCAAATCTTTTCCTTCATGGATGAATACTCCGGGTATAACCAGATAAGGATGGCGCTCGAAGATGAAGAGGCCACTGCATTCTTAACTCCAAAAGGGGTCTTCTGTTACACAATGATGCCTTTTAGATTAAAGAATTTTGACGCCACATACTAGAGAGCAATGACAACCATTTTCAAAGAAAATATGCATAAAGAGGTGGAGTGTTATGTAGATGACTTGGTGGAAAAATTTCAAGAGAAGGATGCTCATATGAGAGATCTTGAAAAGGTGTTCAAGCGGTTGCACCTTCATCAACCAAAAATGAACCTGCTAAAATGCGCTTTTGGCGTACATTCGGGAAAATTCTTGGGGTTCATCGTCATACATCGAGGGCTTGAAGTTGAGCCAGTCAAGATTAAGGTAATCTAAGAAATGCCATCACCAACTACACTTCGAGAATTGTGTTCCCTCCAAGGGAAACTGGCATACATTTGTAGGTTCATTTCAAACCTCTCAAGTCACTGTAAACCCTTTACACACCTGCTAAAGAAAGATACCCTATTCATCAGAGATGAAGCATGTTAGGCAGCCCTTAACGACATCAAGCATGATTTACTCAACCCTCTGGTGCTCTCTAAACTAGTATTGGGAAGATCCATCATTTTATACGTAACCGCCTTAGACGAGTCACTCGGAGCATTGTTGGCACAAAACAATGAAGAGGGAAAAGAGCCTGCGTTATATTACTTCAGCCGCAGGATACAAGGGGCCAAGAAGAATTCTCTCCCGATAGAAAAGATGTGTCTGGCCCTGATCTTCGTAGTACAAACACTCTGCCATTACTTGCTTGGTCTTGAAGTTAAACTTACATCGAAATCTGATCCTATAAAGTTTCTCATGACACTCCCGGGCTTGTTGGGACGCCTTGCTAAGTGGGCATTAGTGCTAATGGAGTTCGACATCACGCATGTCCCACAAAAGGCCATCAAGGTTCAGGTCTTGGCTGACTTTCTTGCAGCATACCCCATGGCAGCGGAATCTCCGTTATCAAGTGACCTCCCCAATGAAGAAGTATTATGTACCGAGCTTGCTCATGCATGGGAATTGTACTTTGACGAAGCCATTTAATCAGATGGAGGAGTCACCAGAGTAGTCTTCTTTACTTTGAAAGGAGGAATATTGCCACTTTCTTTCTCCCTCGCCCAAGCCGGTTCTTATAATGAGGCAGAATATCAGGCTCATATAATCGGATTGAAGATAGCCTTCGATCTCAACTTAGAGTAGCTCAAGATCTATGGCAACTCTGAGTTGCTTATCCGACAGCTCAAAGGGATCTATGACGTGAGAAAAGACACTCTCAAGGCTTAGATGTGCGGAAAATCAGGAAGCAAACAAGGTGTTAGAAGAACTACACTCAGGCATTTGTAGACTACACTAGTCCGGTCCTAAGCTCTATGAGCGAATACGCGAGTGGGATACTATTGGCCTTCCATGATCTATGATTCCTTAAGCTACGCTAAAAAGTACCAATTATGGCAAATACACTCCGGCGTGGTTCACCTGCCTCCTGAGCCATGGCGCTTCTCACAATGGGGTATGGACATCATAGGGCCTATTGACCCTCCTTTCACAAAGGGCCATGTTTTGTTCCTAGTCACAACAGATTATTTCTATAAGTGGGCTGAAGCGGTTCCCCTTAAGCAGGTTCTTGGGGCAATGATGACATGTTTTGTTCAACATCATATCACTAGGAGTGCCCGAAGGGATTATATCTAACAATGGTCCTCAATTTAAGAGTCATCACATTGATCACTCGACTATGTATCACCGTCAGGCAAATGGATTAGCTGAGGCTTTCAATAAGATTTTGTGCAACGTTTTAAGAAATTCAGTATAAAAAAAAAGGAAGAACTGACATGAGAAGCTTCCCGTAGCACTATGGGCTTATCGTACTACTACGCAAAATGTCATTGATTTAACTCTTTATTCTCTGGTCTATGGGGGTGAAGCAGTTTTCCCTCTCGAAAGACAAATCCCTTCACTGCAAGTTGTTATTCACCCAGGAATAACCGAAGATGAGAGAGTCAAACTCCAGTACCAAGAATTGGATGCACTCAATGAAAAGAGGCTAGAGGCTTAACAGAGCCTTGAACTCAATCAAGGGAGAAAAAAGAGGGCTTTTGACAAGTCCGTCAAGGTCCGCTCATTCACCTATGGTGATTTAGTCCTAGCTGTCAAGGGACCTGTTGTTATGCAGGGCCGGCGTAAAGGGAAGTTTGAGCCTAAGTGGGAAAGTCCCTTTATATTCAAGAAAATCTCTCCCAACGGAGCCTACATATTGGTACATCCTGAGGGAGAGAAAGCAATGCCCCCTATCAATGGACGATACTTAAAGAAGTATTATCCGTGATGCGTATTCAAAAGAAAGGGACTCAATGCGAAAGTAAGCAAGATAGTTCAAACAAATTCTAACTCTTTTTATTGTAGTAAAAATGAGTTACAATTTACAAAGAAACCCATTATTAGGGAGGTTACAAGTCTCTTGCATATGACGATAAGAAGGACAGTTACAAACCAAAAATTGTACTTTTGCTCTTGCATTCGAGGATAAGAGGATGGTTACAGGCCAAAAAAAAGGCCTACCCCATGAGGAAGAAGCAAACAGACCAAAGAAGGCCCTCCTCATGAAGAAGAAGCGAAACCACTTGGAGAGTTAGCTTTAATTCAATTGACCAGTAAGAGGATGGTTACAGGCTAGAAGATGAAGCAAAGCCACTCCAAGAAGTTAGCCTCAGTCCATCGGACGTGTATATCAAACATACAAGCCAGATATCTCATCTGATGTGTACATCAAATATACGACCTAAGATTCATTCGACGTGTGCACCAAACATACAAAGTGGGCTGCCCTGGCAAGGTACTGACCTATGATGGAAAACATACCATGTTCACAGTGGATGCCCTTCCATAGAACAACATGAACCTCACTGTTGTACTGGAGGATTTGGCTTCCAACAGACAGCACAAGCCATGTCTTGCCATCATTCCCCATTTTTTGCTGGCCCATGAACATCGTTATGCATAGCTCATCGCCAAACATCCCAAATCCCGCACGTAACTTATTGCCACAAGTGAGTATCACTCTCCACATCATGATAAGCCACACATGCTGATAAGCGCCGATTGAAGTCAGTGTTGTCTCTGTCCTCCAAGGCCCAACATCGGTTGTGCTCATAATTCCCAATGCCGGTTGCCTTTCTTGAGGATCAACGTCGGCTGTCTCAGCACCGGTTGCCTCAGCACTGGCTCCACTTCTGTTAGCACTGGACTCGTAGCAACTGTTTATTTCCCGAGACTCCTCGTTTACAAAGCTTAAGTTTTCGTACCTCCTTAATGGTCACATGATTTTTGGAGGTAACCGTACACCTTCCCTATGACGGTTCACCTCAAGCAACTGTATACCTCCCATGACGGTTCACATCCTGCAACCGTACAACTACCACGATGGTCCACCTCCTGTGACCGTTTACCTCCCACAGGAACTTCTCCTAACATGACTGAAAACTCACTAAAAAACCTTCCCGGCGGCATTTTTCACCTGGACATCACCAGAACCTCACCAAAACTTCTGCAAACTTTCCTTAAGTCCTCGAGAATCTCTGCAACACCACTAACAACATCGAAAAGTTACCACAACCTCAGGGAAACCCCTTAGAACTCCCCAAAAACCTCTCAAGACGTGCGGAATGCCCACTGTTCAACTTCCCGCCTCTTCCACCAAAAAAGCTGTAGCTTGAACCTCTTCTATTTCCTATAAAACTCCCTGGACAACTCTCCTTTCCCTGCAAATTCACCAAATTTTTTGCAAAGTCTGCTCGTCGAAGGCCTTCCCTGCAAAACCACAGGGAATCCCACTGTTTGCTAAAAACCTTCCCTGCAAAACGTTTGCTAGAATCCCACTGCTTGCCCAAAATTCAACCGAGCACCCTCTCCTCACTGTTAAGAAAATTTTTTCTTAAGTTTTTTTTACCCTTGGTGAAAAGTGAGGGAAAATGGGATTTTACCCCCTTATATAGACAAAACTACCCTCAATTGCCTCTCACAAACGGGGAATTCTAGTCACATCCAAGGGAAGCCAAGCGATGATGATCGGTTTCGGGCTTTGACTCAAGGCCTGAGGTAACTCTCATCAATTTATACCTGGGGCCTGCCTAGCACAGGTCGACTTGGCACTGGGTGAATTCCAAACAACCATAGCGCTGGTTGACTTAGCGTCGGTTGTGTTCAAACAGTCTATTGTCATCCACAAACCTATTCCACATGGAGCTTCATCTGCAGAGCGACCCAAATATGGTCCGTGCAGCATGACCCTAACTGCAAAACCTTGGTCTAGTTGCACGACCCCAAAAATGCATGGTATGAATTATATCACATTAAAACGAAACGGAAGTCTAATCGCACGAACTTAAACTTCACGGTCCTAGTTCCATGACTTTAAACTGCACCACCACGGTCCAACTGCATGACCTTAAACCATAATGCACGTCCTAGCTGCATGACGATAAAAGGCTCAGCGCCATGGTCCAAACTATATGACCTTAATCTGTAACGAAGGTCAAGTTACACGACCTTAAACTGCACGATCCTAGTTGTATGAATTTAAACTGCAAAACCATGGTCCAACTGTATGACCTTAAACCATAGTGCATGTCCTAGCTGCATGACGATAAAAGGCTCAGCACTATGGTCCAAACTATATGACCTTAAACTGTAGCGGAGGTCTAATCGTACAACCTTAAACTGCACGGTCCTAGTTATATGACTTTAAACAGCTTAACCAGGTCAAGCTGTATGACCTTAAAATCATATCTTTGAACGTATTTTTCTTCACCTTGGTCCCTGGTAGAAAGCACGTCAATAAAGCCTGCGAAACAGAGGAAAATTCTCGATAGTCTCAAAATGGCCATAGAATTGCTCAAGATCGTCATTAGCACTTCAAAAGACCACCTGCA
This sequence comes from Amborella trichopoda, assembly GCF_054954075.1. Classification (NCBI taxonomy): domain Eukaryota; kingdom Viridiplantae; phylum Streptophyta; class Magnoliopsida; order Amborellales; family Amborellaceae; genus Amborella; species Amborella trichopoda. The sequence goes on from NC_142341.1 coordinate 20,487,517, forward strand.
AAGTTTTGTGACGATCAGACATATCTAAGGCAGTGAACACAAAGAAACAGTTTTTGGAAAATTGGCATCTAGCGCCCAAAAACTGACCCTACAACTGGAGCTACATTTTTCAGTGTCTCAAATTACTGTGCGACCACCGCCATTGAATCCGACACAATCGAAAACACCTATGAGCCAAGGTTCGGCTTGATCAAACACTCTAGAACAAAGATATGAGCAGAAGATTGAAATAAGAGATGTCGCACACCATTCCTGTATGGCCTCACTGCACCAAAACACCATTAAAGGTGGTCGTTTTTACAGTCACGGGCACCCACTTTCGTGGCCCGTAACTTACTTGCTCCAAATCGGATCGCTTCCAAATTTGGTGAGCGTCTTCATCTTATCAAGATGAACAACGCGATATGTGGAACGACTAGGGACGTTATCCGAGCAGGGAGAAAAGCTAGAGAGAAATTACCGATTCGTGAAGAAATTGCGGAAAGTTCAGCAGTGACAAACCTTGCTCGATGAACCAAATCACGACGCCCACACAACCGATCGATGCAAAACCAATTCCATAGTGTGCGTAAGGTTCAAGGCTACCATTGGACCGAACCATGCATGTAATGGATGGTCAGAATCCATTCACAAAGCCTATGAAGTTAATGAAACTTTGAAAGTTGCAAAATCTTTGTTCGAGCTCCAAATCGTGTTTCGATTGTTGCCATGCGATCGTGATGATATGCTTAGTGCCCTACGATGAAGAAATCACAGAAAACTATTAAGGACATACCGCACTATCGATCCGAAGTTTCCAAGATACAAACAAATTTCACGTCTCGTGATCATGACTCAAAAACATGATTCATAGCTCGAAGTTGGTATCAAAATAATCGTCATGTCAAGCCCTATAAGAAAACAATTACTTTTGATCAAATGGGCATCAGAACAACCTCAGGTCAGCCACAAAAGATCACGCAAGTTCTCGGGCAGCCACAGGGACTGTTCTAGAATTTCACACATTGTTAGGCAGGGGCAAAACATTCTTTTTGTACCTATTTTTAGAATTTCTTTTAATTCAATTAAATCCTAATTTTCAGCAATTAGGTTTAATTTTGAACAATCCACCTATGTTTAGGAACAACTCTATATAAACAGACACTGCCTCCATGTAAAAGGACAGCATGCAAACCCCCCCACAACCTCTTGGTCTTGAGTGGATTCTTTGAAGATTCAATAAAAAATTTTGATTCCTTGCTTGAGACATTGAGTATGTCTTAGAGAGAGAGAGAGGAGAGAGAAGAAAAGGGTCGATACCCTTTGGGCAGGCAACTTTCTCTCTCCTCCCCTCTCTCTTTCTCTCTCTCTTCTCTCTCTTTCTCTCTCTTCTGTCTTCTCTCTTCTCTCTTTTCTCTTCTATCTTCTCTCTCTCTCTTTCTCTCTTCTATCTCTCTTCTCTCTCTATCAACGGGAGAGACGTATCGTCAGTTGGTCGTCTCTCACATCTCCTGTTAACTGGCGAGACCTAACACCGGTTGGCTTTCTCTCTCTTCTTCTGTCAACTGGTGAGATCCAGCACAGGTTGGCTTTCTCTCGCTTTTTCGGTCAACTGACAAGACCTAGCGCTGGTTGGTCTCCTCTCTCTTCGTCTATCAGTCGAAAAGACCTAGTGCAGGTTGGTCCCCTCTCTCTTCATCTATCAGTCGACGAGAGCAGCACCAGTTGGTCCCCTCTCTCTTTTTCTATCAGTGAATTAGACCTTGAGCCGATTGGTTTCCTCTCTCTTCTTCTACCAGTCGGTGAGACCTAGCACAAGTTGGTCTCCTCTCGCTCCTTCTATCAGTCGGTGAGACATAGCACGAGTTGGTCTTCTCTCTCTTCTTCAATCAGTTGGCAAGGCCTAGAGCCAAATGGTTTTCCCTCTCTTCTTTTTTCAGTTTGCGAGACTAAGCACCAGTTGGCTCCCTTCCTCTCTTCTCATCTGACACAGTCAGTGAAGCTTAGCGTCAACTGTGTCCTCTCTCTCCTATCTCTTGAAATGGTCAGCGATGTCTAGCGCCGACTGCATCTCTTCTTCCTTCTCTCTCCTTTCGTCTATTCCCTTCCTCTGTTACTCTCTCGTTCGACCAAGGGAGATTGAGGTTAGCATTTCATGGCAGTCTTGTGGTCTAGCCATAATGTTGTCACACCAGGTTCGCTTGGCTCGTTTTACTGCCACGACAGACCAACCATCGTGCCAGCTAGTCGATATCGACAATAACATCTAGTAGCGATCCCGTTAGCCAGTCTCAGTTATCGAGCCCATTTCACGACCACACTATGTCAATTATCCACCAGTCTAGTCCCTACCCTGACCATCTTGCTTGGTTGAATTCTTCTATCCCCCCGTCTTTCTTTCTTCTTCTTGAATGCGTATGCTTGTGTACGCTCATCAAAGAGGAAAAAGGTGAGGTCTGACCCACTTATCCCATAACCTTTGCCATATATGTGCATGATTACAGAAAGCGAAAAATAAGAAGAATATGAGCCAAGGGAGGCGACTCTGAACCAGTTTCATTACTGGGGGGGTTTCTTTGTGATCTAAGAGGGCGCCCACACAAGTCAGCCTGAGCAAGTCCTGAACCCACCTTTTAAAATTCCTCTCTCACAGGTTGGTAATACCTGCCGCCGTTTTAGAACAAGGTTTCCGAGAGAGCAATCTCACAAACATCCCGGGTCTTCTCCAAAATCCGAGATACGAGCCGCCCGATCCCCCAGGGATCCAGAGGCCGATATCGAGGCACCAAACCAACTTAGTGACTATACTAGGGATTTACTACCCCTTAGTTGGATCGTTCTTGTTTGGCTAGTTTCTTCTTTATCTGCTCTCAACATCTTTTTACATTCACTTATGGTTGCTGGGTTCTATAACCCATTCATTCAAATCAAGGATTTTCTTATCCCCTTATTCGAGAGTGTCCCTAGTGAACAAGGTCCTTCGACTTCGTTCCCGACCATCCTCTTGAGCAAAGACCCCAGGTCTTAACCTGGACAATTCCACCAAGGCACCTTGCACGGGCAGCACTTATGTTGCCCCACACAGCATGCACCTAGCCACCAGTGAGTCACTTACCGATTATTTTTTTGAGGCACACCGGAAGGCTGCCCATTCCCTTTCTACAAAAGGCAAGCGAGTTTCAATTGCTTCTTTGAGTCACCATAGGGCTACCCCCCACATTCTTACATCAGAGTTCTCTATCCCTAGAGGCTCAACATAGAGAAGTGGAAACCCCACGGTCTCCACCCCTAAACACACCACAAGACTCATGGGTCATCCAATCGAGTCACACTATGGGGCAACCCTTCTGTTACCTCAAGTTCATGTCCAAGATCAAACCTTCCAAGGCCAGATCCTCAACACGCAACTCATGTGCATCCACATGCCACTCAACACCAGTTGGCTTTCTCTCTCTTCTTCTGTCATCTGGTGAGACCAAGCACTGGTTGACTTTCTCTCTCTTCTTCTATAAACTGATAAGACCTAGCACTGATTGGTCTCCTCTCACTTTGTCTATCAGTCGGCGAGACCTAGCACCAGTTGGTCCCCCCACTCTACGTCTATTAGTCGGCGATACGTAACGCTGATTGGTCCCCTCTCTCTTCGTCTATCAGTGGGAGAGACCTAGCGCCGGTTGGTTTCCTCTCTCTTCTTCTACCAATCAGCTAGACCTAGCATCGGTTTGTCTCCTCTCTCTCCTTCTATAGGTAGGCAAGACCTAACACCGGTTGGTCTCCTCTCTCTTCTTCTATCATTCGGCAACGCCTAGAACCAACTGGTTTTCCCTCTCTTCTTCTGTCAGTTGGTGAGACTAAGCATCAGTTGCCTCCCTTCCTCTCTTGTCATTTGACACAGTCGGTGAAGTTTAGCGCCAACTACTTCCTCTCTCTCCTATCTCATGAAATAGTTGTTGAAGTCTAGCACCAACTGCATTTCCTCTTCATTCTTCTCTCTCCTTCCTACTATCCCCTTCCTTTCTTTAACCATTCCTCTGTTACTCTCTTGTTAGACCAAGGGAGATTGAGGTCAGCAATTCATGGTAGTCCTTTCGTCTAACCGTAATGTTGTCACTCCAGGTTCGCTTGGCCTGCTATACTGTCACAATAGACCGACCATCATGCCTAGCTAGTCGATATCGGCAATAATGTCTAGTAGCGATCCTGTGAGCCGGTCTCAGTTACCAAGCCCGTTTCACCACCATACTATGTCAACTATCCACCAGTCTAATCACTGCTCTAACCTTCTTGCTTGGTTGAATTCTTCTCTCCCCTCATCTTTCTTTCTTCTTCTAGAATGTGCATGCTGGTGTCCGCTCATCAGAGAGGAAAAAGGTGAGGTCTGACCCACCGGTCCCATAACCTTTACCCTATATGTGTGTGATTGCAGAGAGCAGAAAATATGAAGAATATGAGCCAAGGGAGGCGATTTCGAACCAATTTCATTACTAGGGGGCTTTCTTCATGTTCTAAGAGGGCGCCCATGCTAGTAAGCACGAGTAAGTCCCAAAACCACCTTTTAAAATTCCTCTCTCACTGGTTGGTAGCACCTGCCCCGTTTTTCGAATGAGGTTCCCGAGAGAGTGATCTCACGAGCGTCTCGGGTCTTCCCCGAAACCCAAGACACGAGCCGCTCGATCCCTCAGGGATCCGGAGGGCGAGACCAAGGCACCTAACCACCATAGTGCACATCCTGGCCGCATGCCGTTAAGCTATTTTGTACAAGTCCTAGAGGCATGACCTTAAACTCCCCCCCACATACGCGCACACACCTTTATGTGCACTTTTACGCATGCCTTCCCTAATCTACCTGTTAGTGTGCATGCATCACCTTCATTACCTCCCCAGTGTGTCCATTCACTTCATCACCATACCTCATTCCCCAGTAAGTCTCACCCTCGCTTACAAAATGGCGAACCATCCCGCCATTCAAACTCGTTGCAAGTTACTGGGTCATCATTGTCCGCCCACATTTCATACATCATCCATCTGTCATAGGTAGCCTAAAGCCATTTCCCCAAGTGAGTCAAACTACCACCATAATACTCACTCCATGGCCTCTACAAACTGTCATCCATCTCCATTATGGTCCAGATGTATGACTTTAAACCATAGTGCACGTTCAGGTCGCACAACATTGAACTATTTTGTGCAGGTCCAGGAGGCATGATCATAAACACACCTTCACAAAAAAAATAAAAAAATAATGGCCATGGTGTATAACTAAACAAGGGAATGCCATGAGTAAAAATGACCGACCGCCATGGTCCAGAAACCATAAGTAAAAGAGTTCTGTGAATAAAAAAATGGGCACGATGAAAACCCGAAAGGGCATCGTCAGTAAAATGGATGAAAGGGGTAGACATAGTTGAAATGTTATAGGTAAAAGAGCCCCAAAATAAAAAGAAGTTGGTCAAAACCGTCTCTATAGTGCCGCTTCCCTAGTTCAAACGAAAATCCACAAAGGAGGCTTGGACCAATAAGCAGGTTGATCCTGCACTCGTCTCAACAAGCGGCATCAGCCCTCACTCAAAAAGAAGAAAGTCCCTGGTGTCACCATGCCAGAACTCCAAAAATATGAGCTTCAAGGAAAAGATTCCGACAGCTTGAGTCTAGTTGCAAAAAAGACTTGGAAGATAGAAGATGCAAGACAAGTCTCATGAAAAAGAGCATCATTGCCACGAGGTTATAAACACACTTTCAAGATGCCAGAGATGTCCCAAGGGAGCTAAGCCAACCATGACTTTGGAGCGGCCAATCAGATGATTGTCGTAGCAACACAGCAGTGGGTAGGGGTGGTTGTACCCAAAGTGGTTATCTCGACAAACTAAGGTACCTTACTCGCCAAGGAATAACTGGTCAGTCATAACTTTTGTGAGGCAATCAGATGATTGTCGTAGCTGCAAAGCAGTGGGTAGGGGTGATTGTACCCAAAGTGGTTATCTCGATAAACTGAGGTACCCTACTTGCCAAAGAATGACTGATGCACGAAGCAAACGGCGCCTTTCAGCATACCATTCAAGTAATCCTCAAAATGTGGCTCAACACCAGAGGATATACCCAAAACTCAAACAAATGGGAACAATGCCCTTCGACATGGCACTCAATTGCCAGACAGGCCTGATTCTGACTGACGAGGTCCGTACAAAATCCTCATCTTCAGAATCACCAATAGTTTGCACGAGGGTGAGGACTTCAACAAGATCCCCAAAAAAGTCTCTTCTCCCCTAAAAGTCTCCACGAACGGACCCACGTACAATGCATCCCGACTTTTGAGCATCCTAGTTACACCGTTACGTGAATCTCCTCAGCGTTCACATGGTCCTGTGGCTAGGACGAAAAAAAGTAAAAGCCGAACGAAATTTTTTGAATGATTGTGCTTCTCACTTCTCTTGAAGCACAACATTTGGTGATGCAAGTTGTTTGAACGTATTTTTCAACACCTTGGTCCCTGATAGGAAGTAGGTTAATAAAGCCTACAAAACAGTGGAAATTCTTGACAGTCTCATAATGCCCCAGAATTTGTCAAGATCTTCATCAGCACTTCAAAAGACCACTTGCCAAGTTTCATTACTATCAGACATGCCTAATCCAGTGAACACAAAGAAACAACTTCAGCGAAATCGGTCTCTAGCACCCTGAAATGGACCCTATAATTAGAGCCATACTTTTGGTTAGCTCTAGCAAGATCGAAAAATCTCTATGAGTCATGTTTCATCTTAATCAGGAACTCCAAGACTAAGTTATGGGAAAAATACCGAAAAGGGGTAGGCCACACACTATTCCCATTTGGCCTCACTACATCAAAACACCATTAAAGGTGACTATTTTTATAGTCACAGGCAGACACTTTCGAGGCCTATAAAACACTCGTTCTAAGTCGAATCGCTCCCAAATTTGGTGAGCATGTTCATCTCATCAAGATAAGCAATTCGATATGTGGTACATCCCGTGACGACGCCTGAGCAGAGGGAAGAACTAAATGAAAACCACTGATCCGTGAAGGAAGTTGCAGAAAATTAAGTAGCAGCATGCCTCGTTCAAATAGCCAGATCATGATGCTCACATACCTGATCAGCATGAAACCAATTGCATTATGTGAGTAAGGTCCGACGTTATCTCTTGTTCAAACCTCGTGTACGATGAACATATGGATTTCACACATGAAGGCGTCAAAGCTGTTGTAAAGTCCGGCCCTCGGATTTCAAGATTTCGGTCAAAAACTCAAGACAACAAAATCTTCATCCAGACAGAAAATCAATCTACGTTTGTTACAACATGATCGTGACAACATGCTCGTGTGATTAAATGAAGAAATCACGAAGAAACATCAAGGACTGAGACACAATCGATTCGAAGTTTTCAAGATTCATCCAAGATTCAAGTCTCATGTTCGTGCCCCAAGAGCATGATTCATGGCTCGAAGTTGGTATCAAAATGATCACCATGCCGAGCCCTACAAGAAAACAATAATCTTTCGATCAAATAGTCATCAGAATGACCTTGGGTCAGCCATGGAAGATCACGCAAGTTCTCGGGCAGCAGTAGAGACTGTTTTGAAATTCCATACATTGTTACGTAGGGGTAAAACAGTCCTTTTGTACCTATTTTTAGAATTTCTTTAAACAGGAACTGCCTCATTGTACAAAAGAACATATTCATTCTTTTTAGATCAATTAATAAAATTTGGATTTTTGCTTGAGCTTGTGAGTACGTCTTGGAGAGAGAGAGAGAGGAGAGAGAAGCAAAAGACTGATACTCTTCAAGCTGGTAAATTTCTCTCTCCTCCCCTCTTTTTCTCTCCTCCCCTCTACTTTTTTTCTCTCTTTCTCTCTCCTCCCTTGTTTCGCGTTCCTATCTTTATCCCTCTTCTTCTAATCTCTATCTCCTTCTCTTCTAAAGCAAGTCGATGAAGCCTAGCGTTGATTGGATTTCTCTCTCTCTTTTTCTTTTGAAGCCAATCAACGAAGCCTAACGTCGCTTTGATTTCTCTCTCCTTCTCATCTAAAGCCAATCGGTGAAATCAAGCGCCGGTTGGATTTCTTTCTCTCCTCTTTTGAAGCCAATCAGCGAAGCCTAGCACTAATTGGATTTCTCTCTCTTTCTCTTCTAAAGCCAGTCAGCGAAGCCTAGTGCCAGTTGGATTTCTCTCTCTCTTTCTTTTCTAAAGTCAGTGGGCAAAGTCTAGCATCGGTTGGATTTCTCCTTGTCCTTCTCTTCTGAAGCTAGTCGGTGAAGCTTAGCACTAGCTGTATTTCTCTCTTTCCTTTTCTGTCACAGTCGACGAAGCCTAGCTCCGACTCGATCTCTTTCTTGCTTCTCTTCCACCACAACCGACGCAAGCTTAGTGCGGCTGGGTCTCTTTCTCTCTCTTCTTCTAACAGTCGGCGAAGCCTAGTGTTGACTGCATTTTCTAGATCTTTTCCTCATAGTCGGTAAAGCCTAGCACCGACTGTGTTTTCTCTCTCTTCTTATGACAGTCTGCGTAGCTTAGCACTGACTGCATCTTCTCTCTCCTCTCCTCTGTATAACACAGTCGATGAAGCCTAATGTCGACTGTGTTTCTCTCGTGTCCTTCTAACATAGCTGACAATGCCTAGCGTTGACTGCATCTTCCTTCCCTCTCTCTTTTTTATTCTCGCGCCTGTCATATTCTTCTCTTCCTTTCTTCCCCCTCCCTCCTTCTATTCCCTTCTTCTCTTACTTCACTTCTTATTCTTTCTTCATAACCATCATTCTTTTGCTCTTTCATTCGACAACGAAGGATTGAGGTTAGCCTCTTATGGTAGTCTTGTCATCTAGCCATAATGTTGTTGTGCTAGGATTTCTTGGCCCGCTTTATTACCACGATAGACTAACCATCGTGCCTAGCTAGTTGGTACTGGTAATGACGTTTAGTAGTAATCTTGTGAGCCAATCTTAGTTACCGAGCCCATTTTACTACCACATTAGGCCAATTATTCATCGGCTTAGCCACCGCTTTGATCCTCCCACTCAGTTGAATTCTTCTCTCCCTTGTCTTTCTTCTCTTATTTTTCTTTTTGATTGCACATGCTTGTGTATGTTCATCAAAGAGGAAAAGGGTGAGGTCTGACCCACCTGTCTTATACTATTTTCCATATATGTGTGTGACTACAAAAAAACAGAAGAGTAATGGGTTGTTGCTTCTTTCCCGATCTTAAGCCCATTTGCCCTGCGTTGGCTGGTACTTGCAAGATTTACAGCATGTGGGAGGCCTCTTTTGAACAGAAGCCTGAAGATGACTAAGTCTGTGCTGGGGTTGACAAGATGTTAGTGGCTGTCAAGAATCCAACTGCCTGAGCCAGCATCTCTCTGAGGCGCTCTTGTTGTGCCTGGGTGAGGCTAGTGTCTCCGAATTCTTTGTTTAGAGCGACAAAGTCTGGGCACCGTCGAGCTCACATGTGGAGAAAATAGATGAGGAGGGAGGACAAGAAGGGTTAGAATGTTTCGGGCAGATTTTTATGTCGTCGCTGGAGTTGGACGTGCCCAGGGGATATTTTAGGTCTTGCCTCAGGTTTGACCGTCATGGGGTGCTTTTAGCATCGTCACCCATATTGGGGGAATCTCGAGCTGTTGGTGACTCGAGGATGTCCACCTAATTAGACGATGTAGGACTACTGCTTGCCCCCGGACTGAGACGCCTGTGCCTTGGAAAGGCCTAGGGTTTGAGGAACCGTGCCTTTGGTGTCGACCACGGTGACGGCCTCGCTAATTACTGCCTTTTGGCTGCCCCGACTGTTGGAGAGCTGGTAGGTTGCTGACGAGGGTTGCCGTGATGCATGAATAATCCCTCAATACGAACTGCCTTAGAGATGAGCTCTGACATGGAGGGAGGATTGGATGCTTCGATATGTAGAGAGATCTCAAGAAGCATGTTCCGTATGCAGGTCTGGATCGCTTCCTTCTCGGTCATGGGAGTCGCATAGAAGGTTGCCAACTCTCTGCAGCGGGTGCTGAACTTGTCAACCGGCTCACCAGGTTCTTGCATCAGGGTAAGGAGTTCGATGGTCTCCATGTTCCTTTGAACTTCGTAGAAGCATTGTTAGAACATATTCTCCATCTCTTGCCATGTGTGTGCCGAGTCGGGAGGCAGCCGAGCATACCACTGGAAGGCTGGTCCTTCGAGAGTTTCGAGGAACTGGCAGAGGAGGAGTCGTCCGTCAGTGGTTGCCTCCCGACAGGTCGCTTTGAAATGGGCAGTATGCTAGTGATGAAACGTAGACCATTGAACAGCGGGAGCTTCTCCTTTTGATAGTTCAGAGGGAAGGGTACTTGGTCTATGTAGGAAGGATATGGCTTTTGAAAGAGCAGTGTCTCCTGCATGCCTGGGACCTTGTTCTTGAGGCTATGGGCCACCATAGCATCTATGTCGGTTTGGGAGACCCCGCGGGAGGTAGAACTCTCTTGAGAGGCTGATGGAGGAGTTTGCCTAGGAACTGTGTTCTCACCAGAATAGGAATCGGTCGAAGAAGGGGACTTAGAGGCATCTAAGCGTTCCATCTTCATCATTTCCTTGAACTTGTTCATCCGTTCCTCTTGAGTGTCGTCTGGGTCATTGATCACCACTACACTGATCGTCTCTTTTAAAAGGTTAGCACTTAGCGGGACAACGGACTGCCAAGGTCGTCGAGTGGGGCATGGAAATTCAGTCTGGAGGGGTTCAACCTGCCCCGACTGGACTCGAGACTTATATGTCGATCTCATGGGGTCCGATTCTTGACAGTTTTAGGACCGTGGATTCTGAGTAGTGACGACCCATCAATAGTCTTGGACTCGATCAGGCTCTGGCAATTGGAGAGGGAAGTAGGGGAGGTCATCAAAGGTGGTGGCCTCAACTGCCTTGGAGGCTTCTTTGGTTAGAATCTGAAGACCTCTTTCCTACTTAACCCTGAGCCAGTTGTGGACTTCCCTCCAGAACCAGGCCAAAGACCTGGACTGCCCTGCCTTCTTCGAACACGCAAGGGCAGTGTCTATGAGCTAGAGCAGGGTGTGGGGTCTAAGGACGGAAGGCAGCCTGAGTCTTTTCCTTGGAGGCTGACGGCTTGTGTCTAACACCACAGCGTTGCCCCGAGTTCCTTTGTGCGGCGCATGTGCACGGCTGACCCTAGGCTTGCTCAAGATGGTACTCTTAGGGAAAACCTTAGAGTGTCAGGGCACGAAGTGTTTGCCTGGTGTCGGGAGAACAACAGAGAAAGGAGCCAGTTCAGGACTCCATCTAAGTTGAGGTCAGGAAGGAACCTGCCAAGACAGTATGTGTGCACCTTTAGATTTAGCCATCCGGGTGACCTGGGGGTCGACCTGGGCTAGGTTAATGAGTTCGACTTGAGGAGGTTGAGACCTACAAGCTTGTGTCTGTGAGGGGTGAGGCAGAAGCCCACCTCTCACAGGGTGAAGCTGTGTGTGTTGGGAGGGGGGACGGAGTGGTCGAATCTGATGTGCTCAAGGTGGCATAGAGCTAGCACTGGCCCAGGTTATGGAAAGAAAATGCATGGCGCATGCAGGGTTTTGCTCGAGAATGCCTTGCTCTAAATGCGAGCTTAAGGCAACATGAGGGTTACCCCGAGGTTCAGGTCGAGTGGATGAACCATGAGCCCTTGGGTGTGTGTGAGGGGTGGAGATCCTATAACCTTTGCCTTTATATGCTGAAGCTCCAGGTGTGGAGGTTTGGGGTGATGAAGGAACATAAGGGGTTGCCTTTCGGTGAACCTCGGGAGCGATGGTAACTTGATTTCCTTTCACGAGAGTGACGGGGGCAGCCTTCTGGTATGCCTCAGCAATATGACTGGCAGTAGACCTGCCAGTAGTAAGGCGCGCGACAACAGGTGTGCTACCCATGTAAGGGGCCTTGGTGGAGAGTCCACCAGGGTGAGAGAGCGAGGAGGCAGGGACCTTTAAGTCCCCTCTCATACTGATCCAGTTGAGGACCTGGGGGCCAGACCTTGAGTCCCAACTCAAGAGGAGGGTGGGGAAGGAAGCTTGAGCAGCTCGCTTCCCGGAACAGCCACAAGTGCTTGGATAAAGAAATTCCCGACCCAGATAAATGGGTTGAACAACCCAGATGCCATAGAAATAAGTGCAGAAAGTAAAAGAGGATACTGGTCAAACAAGAACAAATCGACTAAGGGATAATAAGTCCCCAGTGGAGTCACCAAGCTGGTTAGGTGCCTCCATGTCGCCTTTCGGATCTAGATGATCTGGCGGCATGTACATCGGATTTCTGGTGAACGCGGGGATTGAGATTGCTCTCTCAGAACCTTGCTTGAGAGTAAGGGCAGGTATACCAACCAATGAGAGAGGAATTTTAGGTGGGTTTGGGACTTACTTGGGTTGGCACGTGTGGGCGCCCTCTTAGATCAGGAAGAAAGTCCCCCCAGCTGCTTTAGCTGGTTCGGAATCGCCTCCCTTGACCTACAATCCTATTGTTTTTTGCACAACACTTCTATGGTTAATTTGTAAGACAAGTGGGTCAAGGAGACCCACCCTTGTCTTAGGGTAATGTACGTTCATGTGAGAACATGATGAAATGTAAAGTTTTAGATAAAGATAGAAAAGAGAAGAAAAACTCGACGGAGAGGAGAAGCTAGCATTACATCCGGGCAATTATCGACTCGAAGTGGTAGCATGACGGGTATGGTCCTCAGGACTAGCACGGCGGCAATACTACCCAAAACCAAGACCGAGATGGGGGTGCTAAGCTAGATCTACCCTCAGTCAAGTTAGAAGAGAAAAGGATGAAGAGAAGAGAGAGAGACAACAAAGAGAGGAAGAATCCGTATGACAATGGGCATCGCCGTTGGCAGCATGAGGAGGAGACATGTCTCTAGCGAACAGTGATGGCTGTAAATGAGGCACACAGGGATAACTTCTCATAGGTCTCACGGTGACTACTTCTCGTAGGGCACACAGCGATGGGCATAGGGAAGTGTGGAAGAAGCCAGCGCGTCGACCCTTGGCGGACAGCGTTGGGTATTGTCATCTGCAACCGTCACGCGAGAGGGTGAAGCCCCTGCAGGAGGTGATAGGCTTCGTTACCCATGTCCTTCGCTGAGGCACTTAGGATACGTCTACAGATGACGCTGAGCAGCGCCGTCTATAGGCCTCGCAAAAGAGATAAAACAGAGGGACAAAGAGACGAGCACATGGAACTGCCATCGCCATGCACGACCTGTGAGGATACCAGAGAGGCATGCACGGCACTACCACTGTCGTGCATGGCCTCTGAGGAGAGCTCAGACAAGGAAGAAGAAGAAGAAAGAGAAGAAGAGAGAAAAGAGGGGAGAGAGAAGAAAAGAAAAAGAAGAGAGAGAAGATTTACCTCGAACCTAGGGGTACCGATCGAAAGTTTCTCTCACCTCACTCTCTCTCTCAAGCGTGACACAATATTGGGAAGAAAGAGAAACAATATTAAGTAAAAACTCTCTCTTTTGCAAGGATATGGATCCGATGTGTATGTCCTTTTTCTACATATAATGCTGGTACGTATATATAGAATTTGCCCCAAACATGGGTAGATGATCAAAAGTAACCCTAATTTCTAAAAATTAAGATTAAATTAAGTTAAAAGAACTTAAAAAAATAGGGTACAAAATGACAGATTTGCCCCTTCTTAACAATTTGTTAAATTTCAAAACAGTCCCTATGTTGCCCTAGAACTTGCGTGATCTTGCATGGATGATCTGGGGTCATTTTGATGCCTGGTTGAATTTCCTGCACTTTCTTCACAGATCGGCAACTTCTCTCTAGCTTTTCTTTGTGCTCTGTTGTTGTCACGTGGTGTGCCACATATCGAATCGCTCGTCTTGACTAGATGAACATGCTCACCAAATTTGAGCATGATCCGACTTGGGATGGGTTAGATTTGATGTCAAAAGTCACTACTTGTGATTGTCCCTTCCTTGACGCGGAGTTGCAGGGTGGCCACATGGGAATAACGTGCGGTCCCTCCTGTTTCACTCTTTTGCTTGTAACTTCTTCCTGGAGTGTCTGTTTGAGCTGATGTTTAACCCATAAGGGTTTTCAACTATGTCGGTTCCAATGGTGGTGGTCCCATAGCAAATTGAAGCACTGACAATGTAGTTCTAGTTATAGGGTCCATTTCAGGGCAGGAGAGGCCGATTTTCCTGGAACTGTTTCTCAGACTGCACTGCCTTAGACATGTCGGAATGCGACGAAACTTGGAAGGAGACTTTTGAGAGACCTCATGAAGATCTTGGCAAGTTCTGGGGATATTCTGAGACTATCATAATTTCCACTATTTGCTAAGCCTTTATTGAGCGGGGGCCCCATATTGATGAAAAATACCTTCCAACATGCGTCATCAGATACGTTGACTGCATCGGCAGGCCACGCTTGGGCCTGTCAGACCCACTACAGCTTGGCCTGCTGCCCGACAGTTGGGTCTCATAGGGACTAAATTGTTATTTGTTATATCTTTTTATTCGTAGGTTCAATACAGGCGATTCTTAGACAGTTGGAAAGCTCTTGGGCTCTACTTCTAATTTGGATAGGATTTGAGTAGTTTTGGGGTAATTAATATGGGTCGACTAGGATAATATGGTCCTAAGGGTTCAAAAAACCCTAGAATTTACCAGATTTAAAATGGGGTGTCTACTATTGCCCCTCTTTGGCACTCCCTATCCTTCGAGGGATATGTGACTGGAAAGAAAGTAGACACTTTGGCATTCTCTATCCTTCTAGGGGCAGATAAACATCAAAGATAAAGAAGACATTTTGAATTTCTTCTTGAGGTCACGTGGTCAGGGGGTACACCAACTATACCTCCAAGTCATTACGTTCACTGAGCTCACCCACCTAGGAAATTTTTCCTACTAGGTTTTTCGACATGAGATGTCTTGTAATGATGAAGGAAGTCCTTTCTAAAAGGGTTTTGAAAATGGAGGGTTTTTTAACAATCAGATTGAAAAAGTGCTTTTAAAAGGGACGTGCCTTACAAATTTGCCACATGTGGCCCCTTTGGTGGTCCTTATGTGAGCGTATAGGATCCATGCTTGAATCTTCAGAACGAGGAATCATCAAGTAGTTCTTTATCTTCCAACCTCATCTCTTGTATTACAATTCAATAAGAGTTCTCTGGAGTTTTGAGAGAAACATAGTCTTGAGAATACAGGATACTGCCCCTGAGTGTTCAGAATCTCTTTGGATTTTCAATTTCATTCCCCCACCACTCACCTTTCAAAGTTTCAAATGATCTAGGTTCTTAACAATGTTCCGTCAGGCTAATTTTTATTGATATTTTTTTAATACCACTTTGACTCTGGGGGAGGAAGAGAAGTTGTTTAGAGAGAAAAGACTTTGCAGAATAGAAGGAAAGAGAGAACTTCTTCTTTGCCATTGCCCGGGGTCCCTTTTGGGTTTTCAGCCTGGTAGCCTTTTTTCCCAATACTTGGGGTTCTTTTAGGATTTTTAGCCCAGTAGATTTTTGTTTTTTTTCTTTGTTTTTTTTTTTTTTTTAAATCACTCCGGGATCCCTTTCAGGTGTTCAGCCCAATAGCCTTTTTTCCAACGCTTGGGGTTCCTTTCAAATTTTCAGCCAAGCAGATTTTTTTTTTTTTTCTTTAAGAAGAAAACAATGACAAAGGAAGAGGAGAGAAAGAAGAAGAGTCAAAATGTGCCCCCCCCCCCCCCCCCCCCCCCCCTTCGCCCCCCCCTTTTTTGTTTTTTTTAGCAACTCACCTTAAGATCATGCAAGATTTGATCATCTTTTCCTCCTCCAAGTGGCAGGGAGGTTCAAATAGCGATCATCCTCTGATTTCCCTTAACCCAGGTTGGCGTCTAAAATCTCTTTGACAATGGTTGCTGAGTCTCCGTTGAACTTTTCCTTTAAACTGCTCCACTTGAACCTTGATATTGGGACTGCAAATCACTCTCAGTTTCCTAATCCCTCAGTCTTCTATAGGGACGGATAGACTCATCAGGTTTTTCTCGTTAATGGAGTATTTTATGTTACACATTAGGCGTTAATGAATTTTGAAATATGAGGCATGAATGCTCATTTGGTTATTTGAAAGGGTGAGTGATCACCCAACTCCTTTTCGATAATATTTTTCATTGCAAATTTTTCATTGTTTTTTGGAGGTTAACTCCATAGTAGACTCCTGCTTAGGTGAGACTCTCGCACCAGAAGAGTGATTAAGTTGGTATTAGAAGGCCTTACTGCATATTGGGAGTCAATGAAGAAGGGCTCAATCTCATTAGCCCCTATTGTATCCTCTTCATGAAAGGAGTTTGCCCCTATTTAATATTTTTATGGGGTTGCCCCTGCAGGGCTCTCTGTTCCATTGGGAACTTGTTCTTCACATGATGAATTCTCTTGATATGGTGGTGCTCTGGTTATCAGAGTTGTACTCATGTCGTTAATGACTTTTAGAGAGCCTATCTCTTGAGGAGGTAACATGGTCGGATTTTCAATATCCAATTTTTTATCCCAGATTGGTTGATCATTCAAGAAATCTTGTGAAGGTGGTCCAGGTGGGCCCCTTAGAATTTCCAAAGGTTTGAGTTCTATCAACTCTAGTGAAGAGGCTAAATCTTTGGGAATAGTCAAATTTGGGCTCTTTGCTTCTCCATCATCTATAACTGGATTTACCTCGAGAGGTGACTCGGTTAAATCTTCTAAGCTTGGCTCCTCATCCCATATAGCTGGGTTGGTGAAGAAGTCTGGTAAAGGTGACACAGGTGGGCCCCTTAGAATTTCCAAAGGTTCGACTTCTTTTAATACTTGAGGTGTTGGCCCCTTGTTTGGAAGCATAATGAGAGACTTTGGGGTGTTGACCCCTTGTTTTTAAGATGATCCCTTCTCGTTGATGTGGATCACATCAATTTCTAACACATCGTCCTCATCATATTGATCCCTCTTAGGTGGGTCGTCAAGGTTGTGGGGTGAAGGGCTTCCTTTTAGCACTTGCTTATTTGCCCCCTCATGAGTTACTGTCCCAGAATTAAGATTTTTTTTGGCGTCATAAGCTTGGGAATCCATAGATTCAAAACCTTGGTTGAGCTTATGCTTGAGTTAATGTGCTCTTACGAGTTTGATTCGTTGCCACACACGTGTGAACCCTTTATTATGTTAACTTGGAAGTACGTGTTGAAGGGTTCATATGCCCTAGTGTGGCTCTCTATGATGGGAATTTCTTGTACCACTTTTGGGAGTGTATATTGGAGTGGAATTCCATATGGGATACCCCTTGCTTTCCCCTTTCTTCGGTTATGGGCTTGGAGCTAAGATCATCCTCGTTAGTTTGATCTTTAGTCATTAACTCTGGGTGAGGTTATGCTCTTTTTGTTCTACATCTATTGGACTTTCCAGTTGATTTCTTCTTGTACTCCATGTCCATTGTGGATGGTCTTCGAGTTTGGGCATAACTTGTGATTCTCCTGAGTTAATCAGGTTGACATAAGATGTTTGTCGAAGCATCTAGAGTTTCTGGTTTTTCTATGTCATCGGCCTCTTTCTTTTTGACACTTATCATGCCATTATCAATGAGGTCTTGAACTCTATGTCTGAAAGTTCAACATTTCTCAATGTTATGGGCTTTGTTTTGATACCAATCGCACCATTAAGATGTATCACCTCCATGGAAAGGAGGAATCTTGGCTTCTATCAATAATTCTATGAGTCTTGCCTTAAGTAAGTTCTTTATGACATCGGTCATAGGCTCATCAATGAGAGTGAATTCCCTTGGTGTAGAAGTCTACATTCTCCATGTGGTAGAATGAATTTTAGTCTTTTCTTGTGAATGGTTTGCAGAAGGATTGCTTTTCTTTATAATTTTCACTTCTCCTTCTTGAGAAAGTTTTTCGACTGTGGCCTTATCTTCCTTAGTTCACTCATACCGCAATACTCTTTCAAGAATAGCATTAAATGAGTAAGGGACTGCCCCCACACTGAAGAATGTGACATATTTTGGAGTCATGTTCTCTAATGTCAGGCTTACCTTCACGGCTTCAAGGAGTGGAGTTTCAGTTACCCTCATAGTGGCCTCTCTGAATCTGGTCATAAATAGGGAAGGAGACTCGCATGGCTTCTATTTGGTGGAAGTTAACTCCCCAAGGGTGATGGGTCTTGCTCTTCATCCACTATAGCGGGAGGAAAATTGCCTGAACATTTCGTCAGGAGTTGCTTGAGGGTCATCCTTCATGAATCTTCGATGCCACATCAAGGGTTCTTCTAATAAGCTATGCGAGAACATGACCTTATATTGGTTGGGTCGGTCTCGCAGTGTTTGGACCATCAATAAGTAGGCGCTGATGTGTCATCTTTCCCTGAAAATTTGTTTCTGAACTGTGGCATCACAAATCCCATTGGTAGATATTCTAGGTATCCTAGAATTTCTTGTATACAAGCTTTAAGAGTTGAGAAATCTCAGATTCTCATTTTCTCTAAAGAGTCTTGAAGGTGTTTCATACGAGCGAATTGAGTCATCGTTATAACTGTGAGCTGGCTTGGTTGTATGGTCTGTTGAACCTGACTTTGTGGTATGTGGCTCGTATAAACTGGCTGTTGGGCCCATGTAGCGGGTTGCCCCAAGGACTGAGCTTGAGGTTGAACTTGAACTGCCGATTGTCAGCTTGTAGACTCACCCGAGATGAGTTGGGTCAGAGTATACCTATTACTCAGAGGTTGCACAACTTAGCCACGCAAGGGGGCCTGCAGGATAAGATCACCACTTAACTGGGTTGGATGACTCAAGCTGTTATGATGACTAGACCTTTGACCTAGGGTGGCTAGGTCTACCTGACTCCGACCTTGGTTGAATGATCTATCCCTAAGGTTAGGGTATTCTCTTGCCTCAGCATTGGACTGAAAGAGTGAAGGAATGCTATATCTACTACCAGATGGAGTCTGCCCTCTAGGTAGTCTTGGGCTCGAGTGATGATTAGAACTAGACCTCTAGCCTGTAGTGGGTTGGATTGGCGGGCTAACAGCCTTAGGATTATCCTAGTTTGAGCCAAAATGTTGAACTTAGCTTAAGGCTTGAGCTTTTGACCTGACTTTCATGGATTGAGTGTGCTGGATGATGTATCCTCTATTGAGTAGGTCTTGAAAGTAGGCATGCACTATAGGATTGTCTTTATATCGAGTTTGGTCAAAACCCTGATCTTCATTAGAGATGGGTTGTTTGGGTAGACTTTCCCTAGTTGTATGCAAACTCACTCGCCCACTAATTGGCTGATTGCCAAGACTGGAATGTTGGGTTGCTAATTGATGATCGAGGTTCACACAGCTGAGATCAACTGACTCAAATATTTGGGTCGGGGCCTTATTCTTGTTGTGCCGACTGGACTTGAGGTTAACCCCTATGTTCTGGAGGATTTCCCTCGGCCTGACCCCTTGACTATTCATGGTATGACATGAGTGTTATGGATGATTAATTAGGGAGCACTGTGATGGTGCCTCTCGGACTGACTAGGTTCTCTAGATCTAGACTGAGCTGGGACCATAGGGCTGGACCTTGCTCTACTATGATCTTGAGTCATGATTCCTAGACTCGGTGAGATCTAAACTTGATGCCTCATGGTAGACCTAGTTTGAATCTACGGGAAAAAACCCTAACTAAGACCAAGGCTAAGACTAGACAAAAACCTAGGCTTGCTCAATGGATTTTGGTTCAGACTCTGAACTAGGGTAAGCCTAGTCTAGCTTTAGAGGCAACTCTATGATTAGACCTATACTAAAACCTAGACTAAGATCTAGACCAGATGCTGCATGAGTCTCGGCTCGGACAAAGAGTTGGTCTAGGTTTGGAGGGGTAACCAACCCTAATGTCTTTGTTTTATTATTATTATTTATATATTTTTAATTTTGATGAAACACAGTTAAACTAAGCATGGTGAAATTAGGGAAAATATGATTTCAATCAAAATTAACAAACTAAAATAAAATCAAAAGGGCTGAAACATAACATATCTATTTGAAGCAAAATATTTTTTTTATATTTTTAAAAATTTTATTTTAGGTCAAACATTGGTCAACAAGGACCCAAAAGACCCTGGAATGGTCCTGTGGGGCCACAGAATGTTTCTGGGACACTTGCAGTTGGGCGACACGGGTGGTGTCGCTCAGGCAGCACTAGTGGTGTTGCCCTTGCATGGTGGGCGATGTGGCTGGTATCGCCCAAACAATTTTTTTTTTATTTTGTTTCTATTTTTATCGTGTTAATATTTTTCAAGGCTATTTTTAAAATTTTCTAAACAGATGGAAAAATATAAAGGGGAGTATTAATGACCAAAACAATTTTTAATCTTGACCATAATGTAAATAATACTTAAAAATGTATTATAAACCTTATTTTTGGGAATTTATGTACATTTTTTAATTTTATTTTTTTAAATACCTGTTGATCACCCTAACTGCCTAAAATCGGAACCGGTCACTGGCCAATTCCAATCTAACCGGACAGTTAGCGGTTAGATCGGGCGATTTTGTGAACTATGTTCCAAACTAATAAACTTGTTGGGCCCATTTTGACTCTGTTTGGAGTGGTTATCTCTTTTGAGACATTTAAAATTTCAAGCTTTTCAAAATTTAAGATAATTCTTTTGGTAATTATGTGTTAGCATTTTTATTTTAGATGGCGAAAAAATCTCTTTATCCCAAGGACCCTAATTTTATTACTCGCTCTCTGTCTCACCAACATCTGTCACAGTGTGCACCTTGGGAAATCCTATGGTTTTTTTAACCTTTAGAACCACATTATCCTTGTAGACCCAATTTAATTATCCCAAAACTACCCAAATCCTATACCAATTTGAAGTAGAGCCCAAGAGCTTTCCAATGGTCTAAGAATCGCTTGAATCGGACCTACGAATTGAACGATATAACAAATAGCAATTTAGTTCCTATGAGACCCAACTGTCAGGCCGCGGGATGAGCTGTAACAAGCCCGACAAGCCCAGACATGGGGCGGCTAGTGCAGTGAACGCATCTGATGATGCAGTAAATATGTTCTCTTTAATTATATAAGGCTAAAACTTCAAGATAAATCCAAAAAATTCCGAAAATATTCCAAAAAAAATGAGAAAAAATAACCAATTGAATCTTATAAATACCCCCTCTCCCTAACACCTAAAAGGAGAGAAAAAAAAGAGACCAAAAAAGCTTTAGAAATTCTTGAAAGTAGGAAAATTATCCAAAAATACCAAAAATAGAAAAAACCCTTAGAAAATCCCTAAAAATTTAGAAAAAATACCCAAAATCGCAAAAATTTAGAAAAAATCTCAGAATTCATATTCAACCTCTGGAGATCACAAAACCCTTAGCAAACTAAGGAAATTCTCCCCCAGACCTGAGAGAAATAGAGAGAAACAAATAGAGGAAAAACCCTCAGAAAATTCATAAAAATTTAGGAAAACTCCCAAAAAATTAGAGAAAATATTAGAATTCATATTCAACCTCTAGAGATCAAAAACTTTTAGAAAACTAAGAAAATTCTCCTCCAGACCGGAAAGAAACACAAAGAAACAGATAGATATTGAAACCTTAGAGCTTCAGAAAGACAGAAACCCTAACCTCCTGAGACCCTAACCCCCAAGCTTGAGAAAACCTAGACCTAGGGTACAACAACCCTAGATCAAAACTAGATTTGGGGCACAACAACCTTAGGTCTAACCCTTCTACACCATGCGACATTTTTTTTGTTTTTATTTTATTTATTTATTATTATTTTTATTATTATTATTATTATTATTATTATTATTATTATTATTATTATTATCATTATTATTATTATTATTATTATTATTACTATTACTATTACTATTACTATTATTATTACTATTACTATTACTATTACTATTACTATTACTATTACTATTACTATTACTATTACTATTACTATTACTATTACTATTACTATTACTATTACTATTACTATTACTATTAATATTATATTACTATTACTATTACTATTACTATTACTATTACTATTACTATTATATTACTATTACTATTACTATTACTATTACTATGATTATTATTATTTTTTGTAGTTCAGTGTGATTGGGTTCTCAATCCATCTTAGGAATAGAACTAAAGATAATGTGACATGCCGGTCCACCACCTTGACTACCTAGCCTTGTGCTTATTCCTCAAATGTCACATTAATCCAACAAAATGTTTATATTTCTATGTTTTTGTTTTGTTTTTTTATATTTCTCACTTTTTTAAAGAAAAGTGAAGTTTGACAAAATTAACTCACAAGACGAAAAGAAAAACGCTAATTAAGTTTGGCCACGGTAGAATACCAATTTTGGCAAGGTGTAAAGAACCTTGGGAAAATTACAAAAAACCCTCAAGATTAAAGTTTCTATGCAACTTACCCCAACCTAATTTTTTCTCTGACTTTTTTCTCCGAAGCAAACTTTCTATGCAAATACACCCTTAAGGGAAAACATTCATTTTTTTCGACAGAAATGCCCTTCGAGTACACAAAAATGAATTTGGCCAGATTAGACATTGACTTTCTGACCCTAGTAGCACATTGCTGCACTGCACTTACCCAGTGCCAAAACGTTGTGATTCAGAGTGTTCCATTACCGAACCGCACTTACACAGTACCGGAGCGTTGTGACTCCAGAGTGTTCCACTGCTGGACCGTACTAACACAGTACCAAAGCCCTGTGACTCCAGAGTGTTCCAATGCTAGACCGCACTTACATAGTGCCAGAGTGCTTGATCCACTACAGGACCACACTTACACAGTGTCGAAGCCCTGTGACTCCAAAGTCTTTCACTACTGAACCGCACTTACATAGTGTCAGAGCCTTGTGACTCTAAGTGCTCCACTACCGAACTGTACTTACACAGTGCAGGAACCTTGTGACTCCAAAGTGTTCCATTGCCGGACCGAAGAAATTGAGAGCCCAAGCCGTTTCATAGAGAGAGAGGGCGGGCCTTCAATCCTTTGAAGAGGGAGAGGGAGAGAGCTCGGGCGAAGAGAGAGAAAGGGAGGGAGCTCGGGCCAGGAGAGGGAGAGAGAGAGTGGGAGGAAGCTCGGGTCAGGAGAGAGAGAGAGATAGAGGGGGAAATTGTGCGTTAAAAATTGAGGATAAAGTAAAGTACGGAAGGGTAAAGTAAAAAGAAGAGTAATTTACTCTTTTTCTTATTTTTTATTTGGTTGGAAGTATTTGTATAGAAAAGTGGAATTTGAGAAAAAAAGTGAGACAAGAAAGGGTAAGTTTCATAGAAAGTAGTCTTGGTATTTGAGCAACTTAAATTGCATAATGTCAGATTGCTAATTTTGGGACATATATTTTTAGTAAATGTCTCAAAAACTTTGGACCTGTATGCACCAGGGATTCCGAACCTACTAAAATGGTGAGACGACACAAAGCACCCCTGCACTATATATATCCAACCTCTTTTCACATCACAGGCCTTATTTTTTGTGTGTTCCCCTTTGGCTCCAATGGGCTTAGTATCCACCATCTTTCTTGTCTTTGTGTTCTTCACCTTCGACTTATTCCAGGTAAGTTGCTTTTAGAATGTATTTTTTTGTGGAGAGTAAAGCATGAAAAATTATCATCATCATCTAAGTCTTATCCTTACTATTTGGGTATGGCTGAAAATTTTAAAAATCTAATAATAGTGCCTATTTTTTTTCGCAGGCTGAAATTCATGGGCATCATGGTGAGCAAGCAGTACATCTTCAGGTAAGCCTATTTTCCCTAATTTAATTTTTTTTTATCATCTATAGCATAATTTCTGTTTTAAGTTATTTGTTTTTTTCTCTTATTGCCTTTTTGTTCATGCAAGCAGACAGGAGGAGACGGGTCACTGCAGCCACAACGTATGTTGTTCTTCCCATCAGTACAAGATGTTGCTATTAAAAATACACCATACATCACTAGCTTATGGTGGACCGCATAATGGATCATGATAAATGGTGGAGATAAATTATAGTTTCACAAGTAATGCTAGCTGTAGTCAATCTCCGCCCTTTGGTATGGTCGATATCTCGCCCATGCATTTAGGGCGGCCACCGAACTGGCCCGGCCGGGGGGCGGTAAAGCCCGAAACTACTTCAGCTTCTGTCTGCCTTAAAGTTGCGTTTGAAAAGCCCTGCCTGGCCAATTAAGAAGCCTTTTTTATGGTTTTTTTTTTATATATATTTTATAATATTTTTTTCTGAATATTTAGTATTTTAATATAATTTTTTTTATCTATAATGAAAAACTTTTTATGTCTTTTAAGACATTAGAATGTTTACACTTATGTTTACTAATGATTTTTATTTTTTTGGTGGGGGATATTGGGCTGTGTAGAATGTGAGCCGGCATGCGAGACACGGTGCTCAGCAACGCAATACCACAAGGCCTGCATGACATATTGCATGTATTGCTGCACGAGGTGTTTGTGTGTGCCCTCCGGTACCTATGGTCACAAGGACGAGTGCCCCTGCTATAGGGATATGAAGACTAAGGAGGGGAAGCCAAAGTGCCCTTAACTCTCTCTCTGTCTAGGGAGCAAGCCAAAGTGCCCTTGATTCTCTCTTTCTCTCTCTCACTCTCTCTCTCTAGATGATCCGGCATATGCCGCATAATGGCTAATTTTGGAAACAATAAGAATGAGAGATAAATTCCAATAAAAGACATTCCCCATTTTCCTATTTTCATAAAGGGTGTGGTTTGTATTAGGTTGAGACCCTAAACAATTAAAGTAAAAGGAAAAGTTTTTATACTTCCCTACAGCATAGAAGATCTATGTTTCCCTATCATCTAGCTGTCCAATTTTGATCAAGAGAGCAACTCACCGTTTGATCTTAGATCCGACATCTCAAAGTATGTTATTTTTAATTGTTTTTATAAAAATTGTATGAATATGAAATTTGGTATGTGCTATCGTCTCATTGGTATGCACCTATAAAATTGATAAAATATAATGACCAAAATACCCCTTGGATCTTTCAAGGGTATTTTAGTCATTTTATTTTATTGGAAATAGTTTTTTTATATTTTTTGTTAGTGCGTGTTTAATAGAGATTTGGACGTACAAATTTTGGTATCAAAATAATTTATAAAAAAAAAATGCTAAAAATGAAATAGTGTGGAGACGTGATATCGTGATTGAGGGAATCTTAGCCCTCCATTTAGAATGGAGAGTTGGATAAGGGGAAACACATAAGTTTTATGTTATAGGAAAAGCATAGAAAGCTTGCCCGTAAAGTAAGGCGTATTTTTAAATAGTATTAAAAGATGATTTTTTTTTGTAGCAAAAGTCTTTGTGATGGCCTTGAAATTTATTTTTATTTCTAATTATAAATTTTAAAGCTTCAAAAAATACTGTAGATTGAGAAGATCTATAAATACTTGAAAGTATTGATAACTGACAGCCCAGATAATGCATTATAAGATGCACCATTTCCTAGACTTTAAATCTGGTTTTTTTCACATCTATACAAATAAAGGACGAGATGATCGATTTGAGGGTTTTTCGATATTGAAAAAACTTCAAGGACGAGAAGATCGATTTGAGGGTTTTTCCATATTGAAAAAACTTCATTGAATTTTTGAAGTGTGCATTAATTTGATTGTTTAGGGTTCAACCTTATATAAACCTTTTCTTTCGTAAATCTTTCTTGATCGATATGTAATCATATGGATGGTTCAAATCAATTAAACAAGGTGTGCAAACAGAGAACAAATTTTAATTATAAGGACTAATCACGAAGTCATTATCATCTCCAATCGCTTTGGACGACCCTAATGAATGGAATTTTATCGTCTTAGGAATTTTGTGGTTGAAGAATACGTTAATGATAACAGTATAATTATCAAGAAATTATGATTTTAATAACTATGTGTTGAAGTTTCTCAGTCTTGCTATTAAAATTTGGGCATAATTCTTTTAAAATTTCAAAAATAAATAAATAAATTTTACAAAGGAAATAAAAATAAATAGAAATTATTTTTTTTTTAACTCGATAGAAAATAGAAGAATGATTAATTTCCCACCGATCCTACATTAGAAATATCGGAATGCCCTATGTTAATATCAACCGGAGGCAAATCAGGAAAAGAAAATATTAATGTTGACAACAAGAAAAACGGGAAAAAAAAAGAAGGGCGGGGGGGACCTTTTTCAAATTTTCTTTTTTATCATTTATTAAGTATGCTACCCCGATCAGTCTACTTGGACTCGGGACTAATCGAGTAACTTGCCTTGGACCTAGTTTGACTCTAATTAAATTGAGAAAGGTAAAAAGTGTGTGCCTTTTTAGTGTTACTCACAATGTATTTTGCTTTTTATGGCCGAGGTTTTTTAAACATAACTTGGGTTAGTATTCATCATTGTACAATTCAAATATGAGTCTCTCGACCGACAAACTTTACTTCCTGGCTTTTACTTCACGATTTGGTGCAACTTCCCTATTATAGGGTTGTAAAACAATGAATTGTTTCTTCCTTATTTATTAATGAGAAAACGGGTAAGGGGCCTTCTTCCCCACTTACTTACCCAAAAAAACAGTCAAATCTGATTGGACTCCGTCAAGTAGTACATATGTCAAAAAAGAGGAAGAAAAAACAAGAAATATTAAAAATTTTTAAAAATTAAGTAAATGTTAAATAAGTAATCAAAGTTTTAAGAAGTCCATAGAATGCATCCCTACGTCTGAGCATCTAAGTTACACTGTTACATGAATCTCATTAGCGTTCACGTGGTCCTATCGCTAGGAAGTAAAAAAAGTAAAAGACGCAGAAAATTTTCCAAATGATTGTCCTTTTCACTTCTCTTGAACTACAAAATTTGGTGAGGCAAGTTGTTTGAACGTATTTTTTAGCACCTTGGTCTCTAGTAGGAAGCAGGTCAATAAAGCCTACAAAACAGTGGAAATTCCTGACAGTCTCAAAATGGCCCCAGAATTGGTCAAGATCTTTATCAACACTTCAAAAGACCACCTGCCAAGTTTCATCATGATCAGATAAGCCCAAAGCAGTGAACACAAAGAAATAACGTCAACGAAATCGGTCTCTAGCACCCTGAAATGGACCCTGTAACTACAGCCATACATTTGGTGCATCAAATAACTATGGGACCATACCTTTGGTGCATCAAATAACAAGGTCGAAAACCCTCATGGGTCAAGTTTCGGCTTAATCGGGTACTCCAAAAAAAAGTTATGGGAAAAATATCGAAAAGGGGTAGGCCGCACACAATTCCCGTGTAGCCTCACTACATCAAAACACCATTAAAGGTGGTTGTTTTTATAGTCACGGGTAGTCACTTCTAGGGCCTATAACTCACTCGTTCCAAGTCGAATCACTCCCAAATTTGATGAGCTTATTCGTCTCATCAAGACAGGTAATTCGATATGTGCTACGCCCCATGATGACGCCTGAGCAGAGCAAAAAACTAAATGAAAGTCGCTAATCTATGAAGGAAGTTGCAGAAAATTCAGCAGCAGAACGCCTTCCAAAAACCAGATCACGACACTCGCTGACCCGATCGACACAAAACCAATTGCATTATGTGCGTAAGGTCTGAGGCTACCTCTAGTCTGAGCCTTGCATACGATGAACGGTTAGATTTCACTGAATATTCCAGTCAAAAACTAAAGACGACAAAATCTTCATCTGGACACGAAATCAAGCTACGTTTGTTGCAACGTGATCATCGGAATGCCCTAAGTTAATATCAACCGAAGGCAAATCAGGAAAAGAAAATATTAATGTTGACAACAAGCAAAACGGACAAAAAAAAGAAGGGCGGGGGGGACCTTTTCCAAATTTTCTTTTTTATCATTTATTAAGTATGCTACCCCGATCAGTCAACTTGGACTCGGGACTAATCGAGTAACTTGCCTTGGACCTAGTTCGACTCTAACTAAATTGAGAAAGGTAAAAAGCGTGTGCCTTTTTAGTGTTATTCACAATGTATTTTGCTTTTTATGGCCGAGGTTTTTTAAACATAACTTGGGTTAGTATTCATCATTGTACGATTCAAATATGAGTCTCTCGACCGACAAACTTTACTTCCTGGCTTTTACTTCACGATTTGGTGCAACTTCCCTATTATAGGATTGTAAAACAGTGAATTGTTTCTTCCTTATTTATTAATGAGAAAACTGGTAAGGGGCCTTCTTCCCCACTTACTTACCCAAAAAAACAGTCAAATCTGATTGGACTCAGTCAAGTAGTACATATGTCAAAAAAAAGGTAGAAAAAACAAGAAATATTAAAATTTTTTAAAAATTAAGTAAATGTTAAATAAGTAATCAAAGTTTTAAGAAGTCCATAGAATGCATCCCTACGTCTGAGCATCTTAGTTACACTGTTACATGAATCTCCTTAGCGTTCATGTGGTCCTATCGCTAGGAAGTAAAAAAAGTAAAAGACGCAGGAAATTTTCCAAATGATTGTCCTTTTCACTTCTCTTGAACTACAAAATTTGGTGAGGCAAGTTGTTTGAATGTATTTTTTAGCACCTTGGTCCCTAGTAGGAAGCAGGTCAATAAAGCCTACAAAACAGTGGAAATTCCTGACAGTCTCAAAATGGCCCCAGAATTAGTCAAGATCTTTATCAACACTTCAAAGGACCACCTGCCAAGTTTCATCATGATCAGATAAGCCCAAAGCAGTGAACACAAAGAAATAATGTCAGCGAAATCTGACTCTAGCACCCTGAAATGGACCCTGTAACTACAGCCATACATTTGGTGCATCAAATAACTACGGGACCATACCTTTGGTGCATCAAATAACAAGGTCGAAAACCCTCATGGGTCAAGTTTCGGCTTAATCGGGTACTCCAAAAAAAAGTTATGGGAAAACTATAGAAAAGGGGTAGGCCGCACACTATTCCCGTGTAGCCTCACTACATCAAAACACCATTAAAGGTGGTTGTTTTTATAGTCACGGGTAGTCACTTCTAGGGCCTTTAACTCACTCGTTCCAAGTCGAATCACTCCCAAATTTGATGAGCTTATTCGTCTCATCAAGACAGATAATTCGATATGTGCTACGCCCCATGATGACGCCTGAGAAGAGCAAAAAACTAAATGAAAGTCGCTAATCTATGAAGGAAGTTGCACAAAATTCAGCAGCAGAACGCCTTCCAAAAACCAGATCACAACACTCGCGGACCCGATCGACACAAAACCAATTGCATTATGTGCGTAAGGTCTGAGGCTACCTCTAGTCCGAGCCTTGCATACGATGAACAGTTAGATTTCACTGAATATTCCAGTCAAAAACTAAAGACGACAAAATCTTCATCCGGACACGAAATCAAGCTACGTTTGTTGCAACGTGATCATGACGGCATGCTCAGTGTGATTCAATGAAGAAATCACAAAGAAACATCAAGGAATGAGCACACAATCGATCCAAAGTTTTCAAGATTCATCCAAGATTCAAGTCTCATGATCATGGCTCAAAAGCATGATTCATGGCTCGAAGTTGGTATCAAAATGATCGCCATGCTGAGCCCTACAAGAAAACAATAATCCTTCGATCAACCAAGCATTTGAACGACCCCAGTTAAGTCCCAGAAGATCACGTAAGTTCTCAGGCAGCAGCAGGGACTGTTTTAGAATGCTACACATTGTTAAGCAAGGGCAAAATGGTCCTTTAGCACCCATTTTTAGAATTTCTATAAATTCAAATAAATTATAATTATCTTCAGTTTTAGGCAGTTTTTAGGTGTACACCCACGTTTTAGCCCAATTCTATATAAATAGGCACTGCCTTATTCTAATTTTTTCTTGAGCTTTGTGAGTATGTGTTGGAGCGAGAGAGAGGAGAGAGAAGAAAAGGGTCGGTAACCTTCAAGCAAGTAATTTTCTCTCTCCTCCCCTCTTTCTTATCTACATCTCTTTCTCTCTCCTCCCCTCTGTCTTGTCTCTATCTCTCTCTCCTCCCCTATTTCTCGTTCCTATCTCTACCGCTTCTTCTCATCTCTATCTCCTTCTCTTTTAAAGCCAGTCAACGAAGCCTAGCACAAGTTGGATTTCTCTCTTTCTTCTTTTGATGCCAGTGGTGAAGTCTAGTACCGGTTGGATTCCTCTCTCTCTTTCTCTTCAGAAGCGAGTCGACGAAGCCTAGCTTCAGTTGGATTTCTTTCTCTCTCTTCGTAAGCCAGCATGGTTAAGTCTAGTGCCGGATGGATTTCTCTCTCTCCTTCTCTTCGAAAGCCAATAGAAGAAGCTTAGCGCCAGTTGGATTTCTCTCACTTTATCTTCTTAAGCCAGACGACGAAGTCTAACGCCGGTTGGATTTCTCTCTCTTTCTCTTCTGAAGCCAGTCGGCGAAGTCTAGCGCCGATTGGATTTCTCTCTCTTTCTCTTCTGAAGCTAGTTGGTGAAGCTTAGCACCGGTTGGATTTCTCTCCCTCCTTCTCTTTTGAAGCCCGTCGGTGTAGCTTAGCACCAGCTGGATTCTCTCTCTTATTTTCTATCATAGTCGACGATGCCTAGAGCCAGCTCAAGTTCTCCTCTCCTTTGTGTAACACAGTTAGCGAAGCCTAAAGTCGACTGCATTTTCTCTCTCTTCCTTATAACACAGCCAGCAATGCCTAGCGTCTACTGCGTCTTCCTTCCCTCTCTCTCTTTTATTTTCTTCTCTTCTTTTCTTCTTCCTCCCTCCTTCTGTTCCCTTCTTCTCTTACTTCATTACTTATTCTTTCCTCATAACCATCATTCTGTTACTCTTTCATTCGACTAAGAGAGATTGAGGTTAGCCTCTCTTGGTAGTCTTGTCGTCTAACAGAAATGTTGTTGTGCAAGGATTACTTGGCCCGCTTTATTGCCACGACAGACTAACCAATGTGCCTAGCTAGTTGGTACTGGTAATGATCGTCTAGTTGTAATCGTGTGAGCCGGTCTTAGTTACCGAGCAACTTTTACTACCACATCAAGTCAATTATTCATCAGCTTAGTCACCGCTCTGATCCTCCCGTTTTGTCGAATTCTTCTCTCCCCGGTCTTTCTTCTCTTCTTCTTTATGAATGCACATGCGTGTGCACATTCATCAAAGAGGAAAACGGTGAGGTCTGACCCACCTGTCTTATAACCTTTGCCATATATGTGTGTGATTGCAAAAAAGAAGCAAAATACCAGCCAAGGGAGGCGATTTCGAACAAGTTTTATTATTGGGGGGATTTCTTCGTGATCTAAGAGGGTGCCCACGCGAGCCAGCACAAGGAAGTCCCAAACCCACCTTTAAATTCCTCTCTCACTGGTTGGTAACAAGTGCCCTCATTCTCGAACAAGGTTCCCAAGAGTGCGATCTCAAAAATGTCCAAGGTCTTCCCCCGAAACATGAGACGCGTGCCGCCTGATCCCAAAAATGATCCGGAGGGCGAGATTGAGGCACCGGACCAGCAGTTCGTACATGGCCCTATCATCGCCATGCGCAATCTGTGAAACTACAGGAGGGAGAAAAGAGAAGAAAGAGGCACACACGTCACTGCCACTGCCGTTCATGGCCTTTGAGAGGAGTTCAGACGAAGAAGAAAAAGAAGAAGAAGAGAGAGAAGAAGAAAAAGAAGAGGAAAAGGAAAGAAAAGAAAAGAAGAGAGAGACTTACCTTGAGTCTAGGGGTACCAATCCAAAATTTTCTCTCTCCTTCCTCTCTCTCTCCAAATGTGACCCAACAATAAGAAAGAAAGGGAATTCTATTAAGGAAAAATTCTATTTTGGCGAAGGGTTCAAGCCTCTTGCGTACAATGATAGTACGTGGTATATAGAGAGTTGTGCCCAAACATGGGTGGAGTATTCAAAATTAAACCTAATTGCTGGAAATTAACATTTAACTGAATTAAAACAAAATTAGAAAAAAGGGTGCAAAATGATAGATTTGCCCTTTCCTAACAATTTGTGGAATTCTAAAACAATCCCTATGCTGCTCTATAACGTGCGTGATTTTTCATGGATGATCCAGGGTTGTTTTGATGCCCGTTTGATCGAAAGATGATTGTTTTCTTGTAGGGCTAGGCATGGAGATCGATTTGATACCAACTTCGAGCCATGGATAGTGTTTTTAGGGCACGATCATGCCACTTAAAATTTAGATGAATCTTGAAACTTCGGATCTATAATGTGCTCGTTCCTTGATGTTTTTCTGTGATTTATTCACTAAATCACACTGAGCATGCCGTCACGATTGCGTGGCAATAAACACAGCTTGATTCTGTTTCCGGACGAAGATTTTACAACTTTGGAGTTTTGGTCAGAATCTGAAATTCTGGATCGAAATTTGTAGTCGGCTTCGTATGTCGAATTCGATTGTTCATCATGTACGGGGTTCAGACTAGAGATAGATCTAAACCTTACGTAAGTGATGGAACTAGTTTTACTTCGATCGGGCGAGCAACCTGATTTGGCCACTCGAGCGCGGTGCAAAGCTGCTGATTTTCTTGCAACTTTATTCACATATAAAAAATTTCTCTCTAGATTTTCTTCGCGCTCGAGCATCGTCGCGGGGCGTGCCACTTATTGAAATACTCGTCTCGACGAGACGAAAGTGCTCACAAAATTTGAGCATGATCTGACTTAGGACAATTGAGATATGGCCATTACAAATCACTATTCGTGACTGTCCCTTATTGGAGTTGAGCTGCAGGGTAACCACACGGGAATAGCATGCGACCCCTCCTGTTTCACTCTTTTTCCTATCACTTCTTCCTGGAATGTCTTTTTAAACTGAAATTTGACCCATGGGGGTTTTCAATTGCACCAGGTCTAACGACGGCAGTCCAATAGGAATTTGACATATCGAAAATATAGTTCTAGTTATAGGGTCAATTTCAGGGTGCAAGAGGATGATTCTACCGAAACGGTTTCTCAGTTTGCATTGCCTTAGACATGTCGAAATGTGACGAAACATGACAGGAGACTTTTGAGAGTCCTTATGAAGATCGTCACCAGTTTTGGGGATATTCTGAGGCTGTCAGAAATTCCACTTTTTGTTTGGCTTTATTGACCAGCTTCTCCCTTTAAATCGTATCGGGGACAAACGTGCCGAAAAATAACTTCAAACACCTACCTCACTGCAGTTTGAGTTCGTCGGATAAGTCAGGCTATAACCCTCTTAAATCAATGAACGAAAGCCCTCCGATTGTCCATCAGCGCTGTTTGAATTCGACCTCATCTCTAAACTCAACACCTCACCTGGACTCTCACTTGAAAACTGCTAATGAAATCCAAATATAATAAAATCCTTCTTGATACGATTTATGGGTTAATGGTTCTAGTTTTGGGGGTAGGGGGGTTAAAGAAAAAAGAAAGAGAGAGAATAAAGAAGGGAATAAGAATGAGTTAATGTGATCTTGGTTTAGAAAAGAGAAGAAGAAGATGATCACGTAGAAAAAGTGAAAGAATGATCAGAAAAAATCAAGGCAACCTCCTGGTGTAACCACTCCTAAGAGGTATTACCAGAGACAGGGAAAAGTATCAGGCTTGAAGCATTGGTACCCGGAGCATTTGGAAAGTGGAGTTACAGGACTGAGCCTATAACTATGTCAACAACCCAAAGAGCCCCCTAAAAGTGATCAAGGGATAGAAGAAAGTGAGAAAGAGAGAGAGAGAGAGAGAGAGAGAAAGAGGGAGATGAAAGCCTCTCACAACCCGAACACTGTGTGACTCGGTGGTTGGTGTAGTGAAAGGGTTAGAACTCTAAAGAAAGCTAATTCGGGATGACACCAACCCGAGTGACCGAGTGTAAGAGAATCAGTCTCTTATAACCTGACTACATTATACGAGCTGATCGTTAGAGTAACAATCCGATAGTTAGCAAACTAGGGAACTATCTCAAGAAGAGCCCGAATTGAGTGCTCGGGAGTAAGAGAAGTAACAAGTAGAAGAGAGAATAACAAAATGATAGAGAAAAATAAAAATGAAAAAAATGAGTTTATGAATTAGAGAGAGATGGATAAGTGTATTAAAAGGAGATGGAAGTGGGTTAGAAGAGGGTTAAGGAAGGATGGACCCCTCTTAGATGCGGGTCCAAGTTCCATGGGATAAGAGAGGATAAAGGAGATGAGAGAACATGAAAGAGAGGGGAAGATTGGTGAATGTGATAAGTGGGGTGGATGGAGAAGAGAGAAGAAGAGGGCGGATGGAGAGAATGGAGAGAGGGGCAAATAGAGAAGAGAGAAGAAGAGGGCCGATGGAAAAGAGAGAGATAAGAGGCATATGGAGAGAGTGGAGAGAGGGACGGATGGAGAAGAGGGAGATGAGGGCCAAATGGAGAGAGTGGAGAGGTGGGGCAGATGGAGAAAAGGGAGATGAGGGGTGGATGGAGAAAGAGGAGAGAGGGGAAGAGAGAATAAGAGAGTGAGAAAGGGGCAAACGGAGAAGAGGGGACGACGGATTAAAGGGAGATGAGGGGAAGATGGAGAGAGTGAAGAGAAAGGAAGAGAGAGTAAGAGAGTGAGAGAGGGGAGGACTTGCCTATGGCCCTGGTCCGTGTCACGGGTGAGAGGGAGAGAGAGAGAGTAAGGGAGAGAATTGAGAGAGGGGAAGGAAGGGAGTGTCGGGCCTACCCTAGGTTCGGGTCCAGGAGTTTAAGCGTGAGAGAGAGACAAAGAGGGAGAGAGAGAGAGAAGGAAGAAGGGTGAAGGGAGGGGAGGCTCGGACCCGTCTTGGATCCGAGTTAGGAGGAGAGAGAGGGTAAGAAAAAGAGAATAAGAGAGAGAAAGACAAAGAAAAAGAGAGAAACAGAAAGAGAAGCAAGAGGGAAAGAAGACAACGAATATGAGACAAAAAGGAAGAGTAAATAGAAGATGGAGAGAAGAGAGAGAGAGGACAGAGAGTGGATCTAGAATGGGCTTGAGCCTAGGTTGTCACGACCCTGCCCACTGACCCCTACCGCACTGACCCCTACCGCACTTGTCGTAGGGCAACAGAGTATGGGACCGCTACTAGAGGTAGCGAATGCCACGCAGATAAGAGTGCGCTCAATGCTTTTAGAAAGACGGAATCAAAGCAAACCACAAAAGAAAATAAAAACCCAGGCACAAGGGTGCAAAGAGCTGGACAAAATAAAACCAATTTATATATACAGGCTCCAAAAATTTATTACAATCACGTCCAAGGAACTACAGGCCCCAACAATAAAAAACAAGACTTCAATAAAATAACTATATGGAGATCGCCATCAAACACCTACTATCAGGATAAAGCTTTTCTCGCCAAGCCTAAATCTTCAACCGCTAGACACCATTTACCCAGCTGCCCACTCTCAAACTGCAGGTTATCGCTCTACACAGAGAAAATCAGAGGAATGAGTTATAAAGCTCAGTAAGCAAATCAGACATCATGTATTCCGGCCTATACAATGCTATTCATAAACATTCCCCAAGATTCATGCAAGGGTCATAACATGGAGTCATGTAGCACAATTCTTTAACAATGGTGGAAGAATTGTAAATCAAATGTCAGAATATCATACATCAGATGAGCTAACAGTCTATCACATTTTTTCATCAAAATAACAAATTAGTAATTCATGCAAAACACATAGTTCATACAGGAAATTCTAGTATCGCTTACTTCCGAAGTAGAAGTCAAGCCAATCTTGTTGCTTGAGACTTCTACCCAAACTCAGGAGGGAAGACAATAACAAATGGATGACCCATTTCGTAATGTCTTCACACACAGACACAATCCTCAGCACGCTTTGGGGGCTTTTGATACGTTGTGGCCTCGCAAGACACGATCCTCTCCTTATGCCTTTCTGGTGAGAGGGCGTTACACTACCAATGGGTAACCCAATGCGTAATGCCCATAAATATTTGAGAGCGCGACCCTCCCAAACATTCATATTCACATCCTAACTTCCTTTCTTTCATCGGGAGTTGGGGGAAGATCATAACTGCTGACATAACATTTATATTATATAACAACAGATTACACTACCAACGGATGACCCCTTGCATATTGCTTCCTTCAATAGTCTCAGTATCTCATATCACACTACCAATCGATGTCCCATTGCATAGTGTTTCATATCACAGTCTTATCATATCAGATCCACCACCAATGCATGTCTCAATGTGTAGTGTTTTCATATCACATTCTTATCATAAAGGCATGTCTTATTACAACCATGCACATGCATATCTCATAAGAATTCATTCATGCTCGAGCATAACTCATCAAAATTATTCAAGAGTTCATGAGAATTCACTATATCATAAGCATGCCTCATTTCAACTATGCATATTTAGTATTTCATAACAGAACAAAGCTTTTCAGTATGATAATCTCTTGGAAATTTTGGCCTAACTTCCAATTCATAAAGAGTTTTTCATGGTCCCAAAACCAATTTGAAAATAGATTCATCCACCTTTTATTTAAAATTGATTTAGCCTTAATCATAGACATATTGGTCAGTGAACACTCTCAGAAGACATAAAAATTCTAGAATTTTACTGCAACCACAACATAGACATATTCATACAAACAGGGGCATAATTCTCAAACCATCAAGAATATCAACATAGTTCCAAAACCAAATTTGAAGTAGACATACCCATATTTCATTTAAAAGTTGTTTGAGATCATTTGGATATTATTTGGTTAGTAAAGGTTCAGTACAAGACGTGTAATAGTTTTGAAAATTCACTGCAACTCACAACAGTGACATATTCATACAAACATAGGCATAATTCCCAAACCATAAAGAATTTCAACATGGTTCCAATACTAAATTTAAAGTTTACATGCCCATATTTGATTTAAAAGTAGTTTAAGATAATTTGGACACCAATTAGTCAGTAAATAGTTCAGTACAAAATGCATAATAGTTTTGGAAACTCACTGCAACTCACAATAGTGACATATTTAGATAAACAGAAGCATAAGTCCCAAACCATAACGAATTTCAACATGGTTCCAAAACCAAATTTGAATTATACATACCCATATTTCATTTAAAAATAGTTTAAGATCATTTGGATACCATTTGATTAGTAAAAAGTGCAGTGAAAAATGTACAATAGTTCTTGAAATTCACTGCAACTCACAATAGTGATATATCCATACAAACAGAGACATAATTCCCAAACTATAAAAAATTTAAATGTGGTTCCAAAACCCAATTTGAAGTACACATATCCATATTTCATTTAAAAGTGGTTCGAGATTATTTCAATACTATTTGGTCCAAAAACAGTTTGGTAAAAGCTGTACAATAGTTATGGAAATTCACTGCCACTCTCAACAGTGACATATTCATACAAATAGAGGCATAATATTCAAACCATAAAGAATTTCAACATGGTTCCAAAAACAAATTTGAAGTATACATACCCATATTTTATTTAAAATTAGTTTGAGATCATTTGGACACTATTATGCTAGTAAATAGTTCAATTTAAAAACATACAAAGTTCGTAGAAATGAAATCATAGTTTTGGCATACTTTAGGAAATGGCCCATTCCAAACCAGGATGGACATTGACACAAGGTCTTTTCCATCTTTAAATAGAGTCACATGGGTCTTCCCACAAATTTTCAAAGAAAAAATAAAATGGTTTCAATGCTGAATTTATCATGCAAATAAGAATCACAATCCTGGAAAAACAGGCATATTCTAATATAAATTTCATAGCATGTTGCTATATCCTTATTAAATAATCAAGCTTATAGCCAAAACTATGGAGACATGAATTTTAGATCTACTTACATGAATCCAACAGTCTCCCAAAATCCCCACACAGTCGAAGTTCCCAAGCTCCCAAAAAATGACTCCAAGATGTAAGGGATTCTAAGTGTGTGAAAAGGGGGCTCGTCAGTGAGAGAGAGCAAAAGTTCTAAGAGGGATGAGAGGGGTAGTATTTATAAATCAATAGGGGGAGGGAGCTGGAAGGTGGCAACCAAGGGGCTACAAGTGGCATTCAGTGGCATCCAGGTGGTTGATTATGGCATCGAAGTGGCAGACATGCATAAATGTTTCCTAAGCATCCACGCTCGGCAGTAACACTCATGGTAGTGTCGTGCTCAGCGGCATTCTCCTTCTTAGTCATGCATGGCAGCTTGCTCTCGTACATGCACGATGGCTTAATCTCTGTCCAAGTCACACACGGCGACATCCCTTACACGCACGGTGGCTTCCTCTCTATCCAAGTTACGCACGATGACATCCCTTGTACACACGGCGGCTTCCTCTCTGTCCAAGTCACGAACGACAACATCCCTTGCACACATGACAGCTTCCTCATTGTCCAAGTCACGCACGACGGCATCCCTTGTATACACAGTGGCTTCCTCTCTATCCACGTCACACCAGCGGCATCCCTCTCTCTTCATTGTGCACGGTAGCATCCCTCTCTCTTCGTTGCGCACTGCTATGTTCTTATTGTCGCGCACTTCCTCAAGCCAAAAAAATCTCGGCCCTTACATCATCCCCCCCTTAAAAGGATGTTTTCCTCAAAATCATATTTCTTCTCATTAAACAAATGGGGGAATTTATCCCAAATTTCATCTTCCTGTTCCCAGGTTGATTCTTTCTGTGAATGCTATTGTCACAAAACATGGACCAAAGGAATTTCTTTATTGTGCAACACATGCACTCTTCGATCCAGTATCTCAATAGGTTGCTCGATGTAGGTCAAGTCTTCTCTGATCGGAACTAATTCATATCTCAGGACATGGGACGGGTCACGCTGGTACTTCCTTAACTGAGATATATGAAAGACAATGTCGATGTTTGTCAACTTGGGTGGTAGGGCAAGTCGATATGTCATGCTTCCAAATTTTTCCATAACTTCAAACGGTCCAAGATATCGTGGGCTCCATTTTCTTTCTTATAGAACCTCGTAACGCCCTTAGTTGGCGACCCCTTTAGAAATACCCGATCACCTACCTCAACCTTGAGGCCTCTTCTTTGGTTATCAGCGTAACTCTTTTGCTAACTCTGAGCTATCATGAGCCTCTCTCGAATCAAAGCAATCTTTTTTGAGGTTATTTGAACAATTTCTAACCCTAAAAGTCTCATTTCACCAACCTCATCCCAACAGATAGGTGACCTGCACTTCCTCCCATACAGGGCCTCAAAAGGCACCATCTAAATACTGGCTTGGAAGCTGTTGTTATAGGCAAATTATATCAGAGGCAAGTGGTTATCCTAGCTTCCCTAATATTAGTAACACGAGGCCTTAGTATATCTTCTAGGGTCTGAATGGTTCTCTCTAATTGCCCATCAGTCTGGGGTTGAAAAGTAGTGTTAAAAGTAAGTTTTATCCCCAAGGTTGATTGCAGACTAGCCCAAAATCTCGAGATAAATCTAGTGTCCTTATCGGACACGATGCTAACTGGTATTACATGCAACCTCACTATCTCTTTGATGTATAGCTGGGCCAATTTATCCAAGGTGCAGGTTGTGTGGACCGGTATGAAATGGAAAGCTTTGGTCAGCCAGTCTACAACGACTTAAATACTATCATGTCCAGTACACGTTCTAGGTAAACCAGAGACAAAGTCCATAGTGATGTGTTCCCATTTCCATTTTGACATGAGCAGGGGCTGCAACAATCTAGCAGGCTTTCGATGCTCAGCTTTCACCTGCTGGCATGTCAAGCACTTCGAAACGAACAGTGCTACTTCTCTTTTCATGTTATCCCACCAGAAAGTTTTCTTCAGGTCCTGATACATCTAAGTACTCCTGGGGTGTATAGAATAATGGGACTAGTGGGCTTCTTCTAAAATATCTCTCTTCCCACCCTCATCATTCGGAACACAGACCTGATCCCTGAATCATAAAAAGTCATCACCACATATAGAGAAATCATCTTTCCTTCCTAGTATTTTTTCTTCCAAAATTTTCATGAGCTAGGGATCCTTCTTTTGTGCCATTCAGATATGTTGAAAGAGATGGGGCTCCACCCTTATACAAGCAGTCATACTTACCCCATCACCAAGAGGTAGAGCTGGGTACCATTCCACTACCTCCTCTAACAGTCCCATCTCTCGACCATTAGGTGAGCCATCGATGTCACGAGCTTCCTGCTTAGAGCATCTGACACCACATTAGTCATGCATGGGTGGTAATTGATGGTATAATCATAATCATTCAATAGATCAATCCATCTCCTTTGCCTCGTGTTCAACTCCTTCTTGGAAAATAGGTACTTAAGGCTCTTATGGTCCGTAAATACCATAAACTGGGCCTCATAGAGGTAGTGTATCCAGATTTTGTAATTCTGTTCATACAGCTTTAATTGTCTTGAGGCATAAGTGGTTAGGTGCCTCGATCTCGCCCTTCGGATCTGGATGATCGGGTGGCAAGCATCTCGAGTTTCAAGGGAGACCTGGGACATTTTTGAGATTGCTCTCTCGGGAACCTCGTTTGAGAACAAGGGCAGGTACTACCAACCGATGAGAGAGGAATTTAAGATAGGTTTGAAATTTACTCAGGCTGGCTCACGTGGGCACCCTCTTAGATCATGAAGAAAGCACCCCAATCATAAAACTGGTTCGGAATCACGTCCCTTGGCGTGTATTCTCTTGCTTTCCGCAATCACACTTATATGACAAATTTTATAAGATAAGTGGGTAAACATACCTCACCTTGCCTCTTTAGAGAACGTACACAAGTGTGCATATTCATAAGAAAAAGAGAAGAGTAAGAGAAGAAAGATGGGGCAGAAAAGAATTTGACTAAGCGAGGAGATCAACACAGTGACTAAGCTGGTAGGTAATTGGTCTGATGTGGCAGTAAACCGGGCTTGGTAACTTTGATCGACACCACAAAGTTACTACTATACGTCAATACCGATACTAACTAGCTAGACATGATGGTTAGTCTAACGTGGCCATAAAGCGGGCACAATAATTTTGGCACATCAACATTAGGGTGAGACGACAAGGCCACCACAAGAGGCTAATCTCAACCCTTCTTAGTCAAACGAAAGAATAATAGAAGGCATGTAAATCACAAAGAGAGAATAAGAAGTAAGAGAATAAGAGGAGAAGAGCAAGAAAGAAAGAGAATAAGAGGAGAAGAGCAAGAAAGAGTGGAAGGGAAAGAAAGAAGGAGAACAGAGTGAGAGAAAAGAAAAGGAAGGAGAGAGGAGGGAGAAGGACACAGTCAACACCAGGCATCGTCGACTGTGTTGGAAGAAGACACAGTCGGCGCTAGGCATTGCGGTAGTGTTAGAAGAAGAGAGAGAGGACACAGTCAGCACTAGGTATCGTCGGCTATGTTAGAGAGAGAGGAGGCAAGAAGGAGAGAGAGAGGACATAGTTAGCATTAAGTATCGTTAGTTGTGTTAGAGAGAGAGTGGACAAGAAGGGTACAGTCGGCATTAAGCATTGCCGGTTGTGTTTTTTAAGAAGAGAGGAGAGATAAAGACACAGTCGGCACTACGTATTACTGGTAGTTTTTAAAAAGAGGGGAGAGAGAAAGACACAGTCGGTATTAGACATTATTAGCTGTATTTTAAGAAGAGAGGAGAGAGAAAGACACAATCGGTGCTAGGCATTACCGACTGTGTTTAAAGAAGAGTGCAGAGAGAAAGACACAATCGGTGTTAAGCATTGTCAGTTGTGTTTTAAGAAGAGCGGAGAGAGAATGACACAGTTGTTACTAGGCGTTGCTGGATGTGTTTTAAGAAGAACAGAAAGGAGATAGGGATGAGAAGAAGAGAGAGAAAGAGATATAGAGACGAGAAGAAGAGAGAGAAAGAGAAATAAAGATGAGAAGAAGAGAGAGAAAGAGAGATAAATATGAGAAGAAGAGAGAGAAAGAGAGATAGAGATGAGAAGAAGAGAGAGAAAGAGAGAGAGAGATGAGAAGAAGAGAGAAAGAGAGAGAAAGAGGGGAGGAGGGAGAATGAGGGGAAGAGAGGAAAGAGGAGAGGAGAGATAAAGTACAGAAACCTACCTTATCGAAGGGTAATGACCATTTTCTTTTCTCTCTCTCCAAGATGCACCCACGAGCTTAAGAAAAAATGA
Source organism: Amborella trichopoda (assembly GCF_054954075.1). NCBI lineage: Eukaryota > Viridiplantae > Streptophyta > Magnoliopsida > Amborellales > Amborellaceae > Amborella > Amborella trichopoda. Next base: position 20,529,465 of record NC_142341.1, read on the forward strand.
AGCCTTTATTAAATCCTTAAGAATGAACCTAAGGGGATTTTACAATTTGGCTTTACATGCTTCTATAGAATTGGGCCCAAACATGGGTCGACACCAAAAAAACAGCCTAAAAATGAAAATAATTACAATTTAATTAAATTAAAAGAAATTATAAAAATTGATGCAAAATGACTATTTTGCCCCTGCTTAATAATGTGTGGAATTCTATAACAGTCCTTATTGCTACCCGAGAACTTGTGTGATCTTCTATGACTGATCCGGGGTTAATTTGATGCCCGTTTCATTGAAAGATTAATTTTTTCTTGTGGGGCTCGGCATGGCGATCTGTTGGACACCAACTTCGAGCTATGAATCATGTTTTTGAGCCATGATCATGAGACTTGAATTTTAGATGAATCTTCAAAACTTCAGATCGATAGTGCACTCATTCCTTGACGTTTTTCTTTGGTTTCTTCACTAAATCACACTAAGCATGCCGTCACGATCACTTTGCAACAAACGTAGCTCAATTTCGTGTCCAGATGAAGATTTCGTTGTCGTGAGTTTTTTTCGAAATCTTGAAATCCGGCGATTGGAATTTATAGAAGCTTTGACACCTCCATGTGTGAAATACAACCGTTCATCGTACATGGGGTTCAAATTAGAGATAGCCACTGACCTCACGCACATAATGTAATTGATTTTGTGCTGATCTGGTATCCGACCATCATGATTTGGTCGCTCAAGTGAGGCATGTTGCTATTGAATTTTGTGAAATTTTCTTCACGGATCAGCAACTTGTCTTTGGGTTTTCTCCCTGCTCGGGCATCGTCATGGGGCGTACCACCTATCGACATGCTCTTCTAGATGAGATAAACATGCTCACCAAATTTGAGTACAATCTGACCCGCATCGAGTGAGATATAGGCCCGAAAGTCACTGCCCGTGACTATGAAAACAACCACCTTTAATGGCATTTTGGTGTAGGGTGGCCACATGGGAATAGTGTGCAGCCAACCCCTTTTCAATATTTTACTCATAACTTTATCCTATAGTGGCCGATTAAGCCGAAACTTGACCCATTGGGGTTGAAAACCGTTTCGAATTTAATGACGACAGTCTCCCAGCTATTTGACGCACCAAAAATATAGTTCTAGTTATGGGATTCATTTCTGGGTCCTAGACGCCAATTTTACCGAAATTGTTTCGTCGTGTTCGACACCTTAGACATGTCTGATCGCGATGAAACTTGGCAGGTGGCCTTTTGGAGTATTGATGAAGATCTTGAACGATTTTGGGATCATTTTGAGACAATCAAAATTTCCACTGTTTTGTAGGCTTTGTTGACTTACTTCCTCTTTATTTTGCATCCGGGATCAAGGTGCCAAAACATGAGTTCAAACAGCTTGCCCTACCGAATATTGCACTTTGAGAGAAGTTAAAAGGACAACATTCAAAAAATTCCCTTCGGCCTTTTTACTTTTTTCCTTCTAGCCACAGGACCACATGAACGTCGAGGAGATTCACGCAATGGTGTAACTAGGATGCTCAGACGTAGGGATGCATTGTCCGCAGGTCCGTCCATAGAGACTTAAGGGGGAGAAGAAACCTTTTTTAGGGATCTTATCGAAGTCCTCACCCTCGTGTGGACTGTCTGCGATTCTGAAGCTAAGGATTTCGTACAGACCTCGTCAGTCAAAATCAGGCTCGTTTGGCAATTAAGTGCCATTTCAAAAGGCATTGTTCCCATTTGACATGGGTTTCTTCATCTTAACTAGACAAGAAAAGAGCCTTTAGTTGGTGCTCGTCTGCGTAATGCATCAGTTGTTCGTTGGTAGGTAGGGTACTTCAGTTTTTCGAGATAACTAGCTTTGGGTATAACCACCCCTACCCACTGCTGCCAGTACGACAATCATCTGATTGCCGCTCTAAAGTAATGGTTGAATTAGCCTTCTTGGGGCATCTTTGGTTCGTCATAGTGACTTTCTTGTTTCTTTGTTCTGCTGAAGAGCCTTTTGTTGGCGCTCGTCTACGTCATGCATCATTTGTTCCTTGGAGGGTACGTTACCTCAATTTCTCTAGATAACCAGCTTTGAGTATTACCACCCCTACCCACTGCTTTGCAGCTACGACAATCATCTAATTGCTGCTCCAAAGTCATGGTTGACTTAGCCTTCTCAAGGCATCTGGGAGTGTGTTTCATAGCCTCCTAGAAATGATGCTCTTTTTCATGAGACTTGTCTTGCCATCTTAGCAAGTATTCTGTTCTTCGAGTCCTTTTTGCAACTAGACTCAGGCTATTATAATCTTATCCTTAAAGCTCGTATTTTTGGACCCTGATATTATAACACCAAGGATTTTTTGTTTTTTTGAGTGAGGGCCGTCTGATGAGGTAAGCGCTACATTAACCTGTTTAATAGTCTAAGCGTCCTTTGTGGATTTTCACTTGAACTTGGGGAGAGGCACCGTAGAGACGGTTTTCACCAACTTCTTTTCATATGGGCTCTTTTACTCATGATCTTATGACCATGTTCACCCTTATTTTCCATTTTTACTCACGATACCCTTTTAGGATTTCACCATGCCCGGGTTTTATTTAAAGAACTCTTTTACTCATAGTTTTGTGACCATTGCCGTCTGTCATTTTTACTCATGGTGTTCCCTTGTTAAGGTATACACCATGCCTGTTATTTCATTTTTTTTTTTAGTGAAGACGTGTTTAAGGTCATAACTTCGGGAGCTGTGCGAAGCCTTTTAATGTCATGCAGCCAAGACGTGCACTATAGTTTAAGGTCATACAACTAGACCATAATGAAGATGGATGATAGTTGATAGAGGCCAAGGAGTGAGTATGATAGTGGTTTTAGCTCACTTTTGGGGAGATGGCACGAAGTTACCTATGAAAGATGGATAAGTTATGAAAGGTGGGTGAAAAATGGTGACCCACTAGCTTGCAAAGATTATAAGTGGTGGGATGGTTCGCCATTTTGTAAGCATGGGTGTGACTTACTGGGGAATGATGAAGGATGATGAAGTGAAAGGCTTCACTGGGGAGGTAGTGCACACGCATGGGTTGATTAAGGAAGATGTGCATGAAGATGCACGTAAAAAGGTGTGCACATGTACCCGGGGGAAAGTTTATGGTCATACCTCCGAGACCTATGCAAAGCAGTTTATCGTCATGCGATCTGGACGTGCACTATGGATTAGGGTCACGTAGCTTGGACCATACTATGCAATTTAAAGTCATGCAATTAGGACAATGCGGTTTAAGGTTGTGCAACTAGATCTTCGCTATAGTTTATGGTCATATAGTTTGGACCATGGTGCTGAGCCTTTTAACTCATGCGGCTAGGACTTGTACTATAGTTTTAGGGTCATACAGCTAAACCATAGCTATGCAGTTTTAAAGTCACGCAACAAGGATCATGAAGTTTAAGGTCGTGCAACTAGAGCTCCGATACTGTTTAAGGTCATACAAATTGGACCATGGTGCTGAGCCTTTTAATGTCACGCGGCTAAGATGTGTACTATAATTTTAGGTTCGTACAACTAGCCCATAGCTATGCAGTTTTAAAGTCATACAACTAGGACCATGCAGTTTAAGGTCGTGCAACTAGACTTCCGATACATTTTAAGGTCATATAGTTTGGATCATGATGTTTAGGGTCGTGCATCTAGACCATTGTGTGGGTTGCCATGTAGGTGGAGCTCCACGGGAAATAGGTCTATGAATGGCAATCTGACTCCCTTGGGATAAAATAGTTAAGGCCATTCACAAGCAGAGGGCTCAGATGGAGATGGTGGCCCAACCAGGGATGGAGAACGGAAGTGAACTTCACTGTGGATTAGGAGACAAATGTGGAAAGAATAAATAACTGTGAGGCACCACTAGGGGTTGCAGCAGCAAAAATTACCTTAACTCCATTGAGGATAATAGACTATAGTACGAGTGTGGCTCTCCTACTAGGGATGAGAATTCATCACCTGATTTTGATCGACTTAAGTTCAATAGATTAGAGTGAACGTGCAACCTCACTGGGGATATCAATAGGACACACACGGCTTCGTCCTAGGATGCTTAAATACAGTCGGTGTCAGGTGCAACAACCATTATTTCTTGTGAGTTCTCCGTCGGTGATGAGTCTTTGAAAACGCAACTGGCGCTGAAAACAACCAACACTGCTTATCAACAACCCATCCAATGCTGAATTTGTTAATTACATAGTTGGCGTTGAAAACGACAACCACTGCTTCGCAACAACCCAGTCGGAGCTGAACTTGTTGAAAACACCGTCGGCACTGAGGACAGCCCGTGCTATCATGTGAACACATCCGACGCTAGATTGCTAAAACACAGCAAGTGCTAGATTGTTAAAAACACAGTCGACACTAGATTGTTAAAAACACAACCGGTGATAGATTGTTAAAAACACAGTTGACGTTGAGGACGGCACGTGCTTGGAACACTGTCTGCACTGAGTTGCCGAGAACATAGCCGGTGCTATAGTTGTTGAAACATAGTCGATGCTACGTCACTTCGACCATGTAGTCGGCGCTTGGTATGGATTGATATTTGAGCCATGAACTGAGCCCGACCTGATTCTGGTTTGTGTTGTATGGCATGTGATGAGGCAGCAAATGAAACATTACCCAGGCCTTGGGTCAAAGCCAGACCCGATTCATCCCATTTATTGGAATTTTACAGAAGGCGATGAGAGTTGCCTCTAGCCTCGGGTCAATACTTGGTCGTTTGGCTTTCCTTGGATGCAGAAGGGCTTCCCATTTTGTGAGGGGCGTTTGAGGTTTAGAGGCAATTATGTCAGGGGTATACCAAGGAATTGGAGAATGGGTGGATTGTCTGAGGTATTGGGATTGAGAAGGAGTGCAGAGACCTATAAGATAGGCAGATTAGTATTTGGATTAGGGGACAGTGGCGGGCTAAGAAACTTCAAGGTGCCCGACTTCTGCGGTGGAGGTTGCAGCATCCTCCCCGATTTGAGATTTATCTACCCCGTGATGAGTGATTCTTCTGCGATTTGCACCATGTGGCAAGCTTCCTGAGAGTAGAAACTTTGCCCTCTTGATTCTCTCAGTCTCTGCTCAATGTCGGGCTCAGGGGGCCACTGGGGTTTCTTTGGCTTCGAATTTTTATGCTTCTTTGAATATGGTAGCTCTACCTTGGCTTTAGCTGCCAGGGCATCAACAACTGTTAGGAATCCTGCTGCCTGTGCCAGTGTCTTTCTCAATCATTTATGTTGCGTCTTGCTTATGTTGATCCCTTCGAATTCTCTGTCAAGAGCCTCAAAGTCCGAACATTTTTAAGTTGTACCTACAAGAGACATAGGAGAAGAAATGAGAAGTAGAAGAAGAAGAAGAAGAAGGGTCAGAAGGTGGGGGACTTTTAAGGTTGATCCCCTCATCAGACCGATATAGGCGGATTTTTATGTCATCACTAGGGTTGGACAAGCTCAGGGAATATTTTAGGTCTTTCCCTTACTTAGACCGTTGGGGGGTGCTTTTAACGTCGTCACCCTCATTGGACGTGCTCTGAGTGGAAGATGGCACAAGGACGTCCTCTTGATGAGAAGGAAGGAGGATTGTGTTAGGGATAAAATCCAGTAAGGTTGGCGGTGGGGGAAGGGCTTGAGAAATTCCTGCTCAATTGGCAATTGAACCGTCTTGTTTCTCCGGTGAGCAGCCCTTGGTGCTCGTTTCCTTCTTGTTTTCTGAGGTGGTGTTTGATTCGTCTCATTAGGCTTGTGAAAATCCTTAGCTTGGTTAACTGCTTCTCGCCTCAAGGGCTTGAGTCTTATTTGCCCGTGGGGGACTATCCATGGATGGAAAGTCAAGGGTTCAGCAAAGTCTGAGTCATTATTAGGAAGGTCTCGTGTTGGGAGGTCTTCCTCTTGCACTGATGGAGCAGTGGCTTGGGGATCACTTACTAGAACATAGTAAAACCCCTAACATTCCCACATTTTCTTTGCAAATATGTCATGAAAACTGGTGCATTCCCACAGGTAATGACCTCTTAATAGGTGATACGGGAACTAACAGTCCTTAGTCCCCTGAGCAAGGCATTGGGGTTGCCTTGCGGGCTTCGGCGTGATTGTGCCTTCATGAAGCATTATAACAAAGAAGGCGTGAAGGATACTAGGGGCTTCGTCTTATTCCTGGATGGTTACTGCATGGGAGGCTTCTGCTGCCCCAAAGGCCTTCTTTAAGTCTTTGAGATTTATTTGACCCTTCTGGATCTGGCCTCGATAATATCTTTTAGCGTGTAACAGTTATCTGTAGGATGATTGATCCATCTGTGATAAGCGCAATAATTCGCTTGAGTGTCAAGGTCATCTTGCTCAGGGAACTTGGCTTCTGGACCTGAATCATATTCTGTTCCAATAATAATCAGAATAGTGCAGGGACCCATTCCTTCTCAAAGGGGTATACCTTGTTCCTATGCCTGGTGAAATAATCATCTCTATTAAGATTCGTCGACAGGGGTAGTCAATTGTATGGATGTTGTTGCTTGCCTGCCTGAGGCATTATCTTTGTTGTGCTTACCCCTTTGGAGAGGTCCAAAGATTGGGAGGGAGGTTTCTTTAGATCAGTGATCGTGATGGCTGCACTGATTACTCCTTTCTGTTGGTTGCCCCATGTGTTGTTCTGAGAGCTACCATTGCCCTGGTTGTTCCCAGAGTTTGCAGGCTGCTGTCGTGACCCATCGTGGTGGCATGATAGACTTTCTATGTGGACTGATTTAGAGATATGCTCTGACATGGAAGTTGGATTAGAGGCCTTAATATGTAAAGCAATTTCAAGTCGCATGTTGTGCACACAAGTTTGGACTGCTTCCTTCTCTGGCATAGGATTAGGATGGCGACCGGCCAAATTTCTCCATCTTTATATTAATTGGTCCACGAGCTCATCGGGATCTTGAGTCAAGGTGAGAGCTCAATAGTTTGGACCTCTCTCTTGACCTCATAGAAGTGCTAATAGAATAGTTTCTCCATCTCTCCCCATGTATGTACAGAGTTTGGGGGAAGTCGAGCATACCACTAAAAGGATGGGTCATCAAGGGTTTCAACAAACTGATGGAGAAGAAGTCTCCCGTCAGCCGTTGTTTCTCGATATGCAGTCTAGAAGTGGGAAATATGGTGGTTTGGGGACGCGGTTCCGTTGAATAAAGGAAACTTCCCTTTCTTATAATCTGAGGGAAACGAGACCTGGTCAATGTATGAAGGATACGACCTTTGATAAGGTGTCACACCCTGTATCCCCAGGATTTGTCTGTTCTTTAGGCTATGGGTTACCATAGCATCAATGTCTGTCTGAGAGATGGGGTGAGAGACAGAATTGTTCTGTGAGGAAGAGGGCGAGGGCTGCCTTAGAGGTGCACCATCTGATTGATGGGAATTCACCTCATGGTTAGCTGATTGGCGTGTGGCATCTATACGATCAATCTTTTCCATCATCGAGCGGACCATTTCTTCGAATTTATTCATGCGCTCTTCCTGCACGTCGCCAGGCTCTCTTACAACCATTACGCTGACTATTTCTCTATGGAGGTCAGCTTCAGTTGCAGCTGAGGGCTTGCGAACTTGACGGGTCATGTGCGGGAGATCGATCAGTAGGGGGCCTGCGTGTCCTGATTGGACTCGACTCTTGTATGCCGATCGTGTGAGGACCGGTTCTCGAGGATGATGGGACCATGGCTACTGAGTGGCTGGGTCATATTCTACGACACTAACCACAGTGCTGGGCTCATGGCCTTCTTCTTCAGGTTTTGTCATCTGAAGAGGGTAGAAGGGATTCAAGTGGAGAGGGTTATTAGAGCTGGTTGCCCCGACCGCCTTGGTCACTTCCTTGGTTAGAATTTGTAGACCTCTATAATGCTTAGCTTTGAAGCTTTGATGGACCTCATGCTAAAACTGTGATCGAGACTACGGCTGGTCAGCTCTTCTTGCACAAGAGAGAGTTGTCTCCATCAGGTGTGACAAAGGATGAGGGTCACGGACTAGGGTCATCTTGGGCCGAGGAGGATGAAGAACTCGATCTTCGATTAGGTCATTGCCCCGAGCTGTCATGTGAGCTCTAGAGACACGACCAAAATGACAGGGCTGGTTCAGGATGGTACTCTTGGGGAAGGTCTTCGAATACCAAGTCTGAAGATGCTTGCTCGAAGAAGTAGGAGCAAGAAGGAGCATGGTTGACTCATTAGGAGTTTTGAGTCGAGGGCAAGGGGATGTCTGTGTGGGTGATGCGTGTGCGCCCCTTGAAGAAGGATCACGGGGAACCTGAGGGTCAGCCCGGGCTCGAGCAAGTAAGCTGGCCTTAGGAGGCCAAGAATTGCGAGCAGGTGTCTGTAAGAGAACTAGTGGAGACCTGCCCCATACAGGGTGTACTTGTGTGTGCTGAGTATGAGGACGAGGAGGTTGTCTCTTGTGTACTCGGGTTGGCGCAATGACGGCATTTCCCTGAGTGGTGGGATGCATATGAGTAGCATGTGCAGGACCTGGCCTTGGGAGGTTTGATTCTGGACACGGACTCAAAGTAACATAAGAGTTTCCTCGAGGTGTGGCTCGGGTGGGTGACCCACGAGCCTTATGGTGTATGTGAGAGGTGGAGGCCACAGGGCCTCTGCCTCTATGTGTTGAGCCTCAAGGAATAGAGACTCGTGGTGGTGCAGGAATGTGGGGGGAAGCCTTAAGGCAACCCACATAAGCAATGAAAATTCGCTTGCCTATTGTAGAGAGGGACTGGGTAGCCTTCTGGCATACCTCAGCAGTATGAGCGACAAGTGACTTTCCAATGGCTTAGTGCATTTTGTGTGTGGCAACAGACGTGCTGCCAATGCAGGGTGCCTTGGTGGAGGTTCCACTAGAGCAAGGAGATGGGGAGTGAGGGACCTTCAAGTCCCTCCTCACATAGATCGAGGTTAGAACCTGGGAGCTGGACAAGGGTTCTTTGCTCAAAAGGATGGTTGGGAATGAAGTTGGAAGAACTTGTTCCCTACAGACACTCTTGAATGCGGGGATGAGAAATCCCCAATCCGGATGAATGGGTTACAGAATCCGCAAGCCATAAGTGATGTGTGAATACAGAAAATAAAAAGGAGAAACTAGCCAAACAAATATGATCCGACTAAGGGCCAGTAAGTCCCCAGTGGAATCGCCAAGCTGGTTAGGTGCCTCGATCTCGCCCTCCGGATCTGAATGATCGGGCGGCACGAGTCTTGGGTTTCAGAGGAGACCCGGGATATTTTTTAGATCGCTCTCTCGGGAACCTCGTTCGAGAATAAGGGCATGTATTACCAATCGATGAGAGAGGAATTTAAGGTGGGTTCGGGACTTACTCAGGCTGGCTTGCGTGGGCACCCTCTTAGATCGCGAAGAAAGTCCCCCCAGTTGTAAAACTGGTTCGGAATCGCCTCCCTTGTCTTGTATTCTCTTATTTTCTACAATCACACATATATGACAAATGTTATAAGACAGGTGGGTCAACAAACCTCACCTTGCCTCTTTGGTGAACGTACACAAGTGTGCACATTCATAATAAGAAGAGAAGATTAAGAGAAGAAAGGTGGGGGAGAAAAGAATTTGACTAGGCAGGGAGATCAAAACAGTGACTAAGCAGGTAGGTAATTGGTCTAACGTGGCAGTAAACGGGCTTGATAACTTAGATCGGCCCAACTGAGTTGCTACTAGACATCAATACTGATACTGACAAGCTAGACATGATGCGTAGTCTGTCGTGGAAATAAAGCGAACACAGTAATGCTGGCAATACAGCATTACTGCTAGACGACAAGCCTACCATAAGAAGCTAATCTCAACCTCTCTTAATCAAATGAAGGCATTGAAATCAAAAAGAGAGAATAAGAAGTAAGAGAATAAGAGGAGAAGATAAAGAAAGAGATTAAGGGAAAAAAAGGAGAAGAGTGTAAGAAAAGAGAGAAGAAAGGAGAGAGGAGGGAGAAGGACACAGTTGGTGCCAGGTGTCACCGGCTGTATTGGAAGAGGAAGAGTAACAAGACACAATCGGTGCTAGGCATCACCGGCTATGTTAGAAGAAGAAGAGAGAGAGGACACAGTCGGCACTAGGTATCACTGCCTGTGTTAGAGAGAGGGGGCAAGGAGAGAGAGAAAGGACACAGTCGGTGCTAGGCATCACCGGCTATGTTAGAAGAAGAAGAGAGAGAGGACACAGTCGGCACTAGGTATCACTGACTGTGTTAGAGAGAGGGGGCAAGGAGAGAGAGAAAGGACACAGTCGGTGTTAGGTGTCGCCAACTGTGTTATAGAGAGAGGGGGCGAGAAGGTCATAATTGGTGTTAGGCATCACCGGCTGTGTTTTTTAAGAAGAGAGGAGAGAGAAAGACACAGTCAGCATTAGGCATTGCCGGCTGTGTTTTAAGAAGAGTAGAGAGATAAAGACATAGTCGGCATTAGGCATTGCCGACTGTGTTTTAAGAAGAGCAGAGAGAGAAAGACCAAGTCGATGCTAGTCATTACCAGCTATGTTTTAAGAAGAGCGGAGAGAGAAAGACACAGTTGACGTTAGGCATTGTCGGCAGTGTTTTAAGAAGAGCAGAGAGACCAAGTCACAGTCAGCACTAGGCATTAACGACGATGTTTTAAGAAGTAGAATAGAAAGGAGATAAGGATGAGAAGAAGAGAGAGAAAGAGAGATACAGACAAGATGAAGAGAGAGAAAGAGAGATAGAGAAGAGAAAAAGAGAGAGATAAAGATGAGAAGAAGAAACAAAGAGAGAGAGATGAGAAGAAGAGAGAAATAGGGAAGGAGAGAGAAAGTCACCATATCGAAGGGTATCATCCCTTTTCTTCTCTCTCCTCTCTCTCTCTCTCTCCAAGACACACCCACAAGCTTAAGAAAAACTAAAGTCTTTATCGAATCTTTAATAATGAACCCAAGGGGATTTTACAATTTGGTTTTACATGCTTATATAGAATTGGGTCCAAATATGGGTGGACGACCAAAAACTACCTAGAAGTGAAGATAATTATGATTTAATTGAATTAAAAGAAATTCTAGAAATGAATACAAAAAGACTATTTTGCCCCTGCCTAACAATGTGTGGAATTCCAGAACATTACCTGCTGTTGCTCGAGAACTTGTGTGATCTTCCATGACTGATCCGGGGTTGTCCTAATGCCCGTTTGATCGAAAGATTATTTTTCTTGTAGAGCTCGAGATAACGATCAATTTGACACCAACTTCGAGCTATGAATCATGTTTTTGAGCCATGACCATGAGACTTGAATTTTGGATAAATCTTGAAAATTTCAAATCAATAGTGCACTTATTCCTTAATGTTTTTCTTCGGTTTCTTCACTTAATCAAACTGAGCATGTCGTCACGATCACGTTGCAACAAACTCAGCTCGATTTCATGTTCGGATGAAGATTTCGTCATCTTGAGTTTTTTGTCGGAATCTTAAAATCTGGCGGTCGAAATTTACAGCAGCTTTGATGCCTCCATGTGTGAAATCCAGTAGTTCGTCGTCTGCGGGGTTCGGACCAGAGATAGCCACGGACCTCACGCACATAATGTAATTGGGATCGTGCCAATCGAGTATGCGAGCGTCAAGATTTGGCCGCTCGAGTGACGCTTGCTGCTGCTGAATTTTTTACAATTTTCTTCATGGATCAGCAACTTCTCTCTAGTTTTTCTCCCTACTCGGGCATCACCACAGGGCGTACCACCAATCAAAACGTTCGTCTCAATGAGATGAACACGCTCACTAAATTTGAGCGTTATCTGACACGGATCAAGTAAGATATAGACCCCGAAAGTCACTACCTGTGACTGTGAAAATAGCCACGTTTAATGGTGTTTTGGTGCAGAGTGACCACATGGGAATAATGTGCGGCCTACCTTTTTTCGGTATTTTACTCATAACTTTGTCTTGGAGTAGCCGATTAAGCTGAAACTTGACCCATAGAGGTTTTCAATCGTGTCAAATTCAATGGAAGTGGTCCCATAGTTATTTCATGCACCAAAAATATAGTTCTAGTTACAGGCTCCATTTTAGGGTGCTAAAGGCCGATTTTTCCGAAATTGTTTCTTTATGTTCACTACTTTAGACATGTCTGATCGCTATGAAACTTGGCAAGTGGACTTTTGGAGTGTTGATGAAGATCTTGACCGATTCTGGGGCTATTCTGAGACTATTGAAATTTTCATTGTTTTTGTAACCTTTATTGACCTGCTTCCTCTCTATTCCTCATTGGGGACTAAGGTGCTAGAAAATGCGTTCAAAAAATAAGCAATGACCTTCCCTCGTTGCATAAGCACATAACTAATCCCTTTATGATAGGCATCGGTGTAAACCACAAAGTCCTCATTTCCTTCAAGTAAGGTCAATATTGGAGCGGTGGTCAGTCTCTTCTTTAGTTATTGAAAATTTTTTTCACAATCATCTAACCACACAAATTTTACTTCCTTTTGGGTCAGACGAGTTAGAGGAAGTGTTATTTTTTAAAATCCTTCTCCAAAGCGTCTATGGTAGCCTGCTAATCCCAGAAAACTGTAGACCTCTGTCACGCTTGTCGGCCTTCCCCACTTAAGTACGGCTTCAATCTTACAAGGGTCAACCACAACCCCATCCTTAGAAAGAACGTGCCCAAGGAAGGCCACGCTAAGAAACCAAAACTCACTCTTTCTCAACTTATCATACCACGTTTTTTACTTCAGAGTTTGAAGGACCACTCTTAAATGCTGCTCATGCTCTTCTAGATTCTTTGAATATACCAAAATGTCATTTATGAAGACCACAACAAAAGTATCCAGAAAGGGTATGAAAATTCTATTCATCAGGTTCATGAAAGCAGCTAGGGCATTGGTCGACTCAAATGGCACTACTAAAAACTCATAGTGGCCATATCGGGTTCTGAATGCGGTCTTGAGAAGATCTCCCTCCTTGACCCGCTGTTGGTGATAGCTTGACCGAAGATCAATCTTAGAGAATACTTTAGCCCCTTTAAGCTGGTCAAAGAGGTCTTCAATCCTAGAGAGGGGGTATTTGTTCTTTACTGTGACCTAATTCAACTGCCTATAGTCTAAACAAAGTCTCATGGACCCATCTTTCTTCTTCACAAACAGAACTGGTGCACCCCAAAGTGACACGCTGGGTCGGATGAACCCCTTCATCAACAACTCCTTGAATTACTCTTTCAGCTCCTTTAATTTTGTTGGGGTCATTCTATAAGGGGATTTGGAAATGGGAGCCGTACTAGGGACCACATATATTTCAAACAGAGGTCAATTCCTTAGGAAAAACTTCTGGGTATTCTCTTACCACTGGTTTCTCTTCTAACTTGGACTGGACATCCCAATTCTCTACCACATAGGCTAAGTACCCAATACATCTCTTAGTCAGAAGACGGGAAGCCCGAAGGGCAAAAATAAGGTGTAAAGGTGGAGCATCCTTAATACCAACAAAGTGCAACTCCAGCTGGTTTGGGCGTCTAAAGGTCACCATTTTATTGTAACAATTAACTGTAGCATGATGTTGGGACAACCAGTCCATGCTCAAGATAATATGAAAATCCTGAATATTCAAATGCATCAAGTCTATAGGCAGGACACACCCTTCAAGAAAAACCCCACATTGTTTATATACCATATCACTTTCTATAGAATCCCCCATAGGTGTGCATACTCCAATGTCCAGTCAAGAAGTGAAGGGCTAGCATTTATATGGAATGTAAAGTGAGGTGCACCAAAAGAATGAGAAGATCCAGGATCAATCAAGATTATATCTTCCATACCACTGACAGAGAGCGTACCTCAGATTACAGAGGTAGACGCCTTGGCTTCATACTTTGCGAGGGCAAACACCCAACCTTGAGTATGGCCAGGCTTGCCACATAAAAAACATGATCCCGCCTTCTTATAGAATTCAGCTGCAGAATGGTTACTCAACCCACAGTATGAGCAGATTGGGCACCGATTATCCCTTACATCGCCTAGGAAGTCCTTTTTTATTTTTGTATTGCCCTAATTGTTTCTCCCCCTTAAACTTTCTTAGGAGGTGGTCGAATCTTCCTGCCAAAGTTTCCTGACAGCGTGGGCCGCACTCTCCCTTCTTTCCTTAATCGAAATTCCTCACAATCCCTCTTTATCTTCATAGCGAGGTCCACTAATGGGGAGAAGGTCTCAAGGTTGGATGAAAATACTCTCCATCTTATATCTGGCATGAGGCCCCTCTCGAACTTGTTCTCCTTACGTACCTCTCTATTGATGATGTGTGGCACGTAATGGAAGAGCTCTGGAAATTTTGCTGCATACTATTCCACTGATAGTTTTCATTGCTGCAGCTCAATAAATTCCACTTATTTTCTCTCTCGAACTGAATCAGAGACGTATTTCTCATTAAAAGCCTTTAGAAATTTTTCCCCAGTCGCCATGGTCCTTAACTCCTCTGAGGATTGCTTCATTGAACTGCACCAGTGCTTAGCATCCCCTTCTAAAATGAAGGTCCCCAGTCTATCCTTTTGCTCATGAGAACAATGTAATACATCAAATATATTCTCCACCTATCTCCTCCATCGCTCAGCTTTTTCCACTCCCCCATGCCTCAAGAACGCCAGAGCTGCTAGCCTCCTAAATCTCGCGATTAGATCACTATCAGCCTGGTCAGGGGCAGGGGTAGCTGGGGCCGGCATATGATCTTTCATCATCTAAGTCATGGCCCTTAATGTCTTGAAGAATACTCCGAAGGCCGCAGTGTTCTCATTACTAGAACTCACATTGTTGGTACAAGTCCTTGTCATCAGGACCTAAAACAGGTACTCCCAGTTACTAGCCTATCCAAAAACCATTCTAAAGACACTTCTAAGACTTTCTACGCCAAGAATACTATCTCATTGCGTAGTGCTTTCATATCACAGTCTTATTATATCAGATCCACCACCATTGGCGCAGTATTTTCATATCACATTCTTATCATAGGCATATCTTATTACAATCATGCTCATGCATATCTCATAAGCATTCATTCATGCTCAAGCATGACTCATCACAATTATTCAAGAGTTCATGAGCATTCACTACATCATAAGCATGCCTCATTTCAACTATGTATATTCAGTAATTCATAACAGAACATAGTTTGCAGTATGATAACCTCCTAGAAAATTTGGCTTAACTTACAATCCATAAAGATATTTGTCAACCAATTTGAAAATTGATTCATCCACCTTTTATTTAGAATTAGTTTAGCCTTAGTCAGAGACATATTGGTCAATGAACAGTCTCTCATAAAACATATAAAAATTCGGGAATTTCACTGCAACCACAACAAAGACATATTCATACAAACAAGGGCATAATTCCCTCAAGCCATCAAGAATTTCAATATGGTTCCAAAACAAAATTTGAAGTGTACGTAACCATATTTCATTTAAAAGTCGTTTCAGATCATTTGGACACCATTTTCTTAACAAACAGTTTAATACAAAATGTGTAATAGTTTTAGAAATTCACTGCAACTCTCAATAGTGATATATTCATACAAACAAAGGCATAATTCCCAAACCATAAAGAATTTCAACATGGTTCCAAAACAAAATTTGAAGTAGACATACCCATATTTCATTTAAAAGCATTTTTATATCATTTAGTTAGTAAATAGTTCAGTACAAACTTTGTAATAGTTCTAGAAATTCACTGCAGCTCACAACAGTGACATATTCATACAAACAAAGGTATAATTCCCAAACCATAAAGAATTTAAACATGGTTCCAAAAGAAAATTTTAATTAGACTTACCCATATTTCATGTAAAAGTGGTTTAGGGTCATTTGAGCACCATTTTCTACGTAAAATATTTAGTACAATACGTGCAATAGTTCTTGAGATTCACTGCAACTCACAACAGTGACATATTCATACAAACAGAGGCATAATTCCCAAACCATAAAAACTTTCAACATTGTTCCAAAACTAAATTTGAAGTAAGCATACCATATTTCATTTAAAAGTGGTTTGAGATCATTTTGACACTATTAGGTCAGTAAACTGTTCAGTAAAAAATGTGTAATAGTTCTAGAAATTCACTGCAACTCACTACAGTGACATATTCATACAAACAGTGGCACAATTCCCAAACCATGAATAATTTCAACATGGTTCCAATACCAAATTTAAAGTAGACATACCCATATTTCATTAAAAGTATTTTGAAATAGTTTAGACACTATTAGGACAGTAACAGTTCAATTTAAAGCATGCAAATTTCCTGGAAATGTATTCACAGTTTTGGCATATTTTAGGAAATGACCTATAATTTCCAAACTAGGATGAATATTTACACAAGGTCTTTTTCATATTAAAATAGAGGCACAAGGTTACTTTCTAACAAATTTTCATATCCAACATAAATGATTTCAATACTCAATTTATCATGCTAATAAGAATCACAGTCCTTGAAAAACAGGCATATTCTAATATAAATTTCATAACATGCAGCCATATCCTTTTTCAAAAATCAAGTTTATAGCTAAAAATATGGAGACATGAAGTTAGATCTACTTACATGCACCCAACAGTATCCCAAAATCCCCACAAAGACCAATTTCCCAAGCTCCAAAAAATAACTCCAAGAGGTAGATATTTTAAGTGTGTGAAAAGGGGGATCGTGAGTGAGATTGAGCAAAAGTCCTTTGAGGGGTGAGAACGGTAGTATTTATAAATCAAGAGGGGGAGGAAGCTAGTAGGTGGAAACTAAGGGGCTACAAGTGGTATTTAGGTGGCTTACTGTTGCATCCAAGTGGCAGACATGCATAAACATTCCCTAAGCATCCATGCTCGACAGTAATATTCATGGTAGTGTCGTGCTCGGTGGCATTCTCCTTCTTCGTCGTGCAAGGCGGCTTGCTCTCTTACACGCGCAGTGGCTTCCTCTCTGTCCAAGTCATACACGACGGCTTCTTCTCTGTCCAAGTCACGCACAGTGGCATCCCTTGCACGCACGACGGCTTCCTCTTTGTCCAAGTCATGCACGATGTCATCCTTTGCATGCACGATAGCTTCCTCTCTATCCAAGTCACGCATGGCGACATCCCTTGCACGCTTCCTTTCTATCCAAGTCATGCACAGCGGCATCCCTCTCTCTTCATTGTGCATGGCGGCATCCCTCTCTCTTCGTCGCGCACTGCTATGTTCTTATTGTCGTGCACTACCTCAAGCAAAAAAAACGTCGGTCCTTACATAGGTGCACCTTCATTGGTCCCTTTGCATGCACATGAGAGAGAGAGAGAGAGAGAGAGAGAGGTTTTATGCTTTGGGTCAAGGTTAGGATCTAGAGGTCTAGGTACCTAGCTTACATGGGTTGGGTTAAGCTATGGTGTATAGGAACTAAGGTTTATACGATAAGCTAAGGTATAGGCTAGCTAAGGTGAATGGTGTAGGCAAGGGTATAGTGTGTAGGGAGTATGGTGTAGGCTTGGAAGCTAGGGGTGGAATTAGGAGTTGGGGATCCTAAAGTAGTTGGAATTTTGGGATTCTAAGGTGGGATTTTGGATTTCTAAGGAGTGCGGGGTTCTAGGGGTATTTTCTCTCTATAGGAAACGTTTCTCTTTCCACCCATCTTGAGTCTTCAACTTGAAATCAAAGAAAAGAGCAAGCAAGAATTCAAGAATTTACTCCAAGTATTACAGAGTTCAAGAAGAGCTAAAGAGTTCTATTACAGATGACTTAAGTTCCTTATATAGAACAACCACAAACAAGGGTGGAATGCTAAAAAACTACTAAAATTGTCAAATTATACACATTTTATCAATTAAAATATTATCTCGTTTTTAGACCAAATGACCAAAATATCCTCAAGCACTTTTCAACAAATAACAAAACCATCCTTCCATGAGGGGCTTCTTGCCATTGCTAGGCCTCAGGAGCTATTTCAGACACTTACAGTGGTAATTCGGGCAATCAATCATCGTAGAATCAATGCTTGAACTATTACACACGTCTTGATACCCTTTGGTCGTCTTGAAACGGATATTTAAGGAAGAACCCAAAATCCGACCAAATTCCATAAACTTTTGATTCTTCAACCATCAATCTAGTACGATCTATGACATTCCAAGCCTTCATTTTGATCACAAATTGAAGAGGATACTATCACGATCATTTTCTGATAAATTTCGTCTATTTTGGTCTCCGTTTGAGCATGTTCCAATTTTGGGAAGTCGTCTGAAAATGGGATTCCAGCAATCAAAAAAGTATCTAATCTTTGACCTCAAAATTTGGATCATCCGGCCTTCAATCATTCACAAAAATTATATTAAAATATAGCTCTTCGAAGTACGGCCGCAATGGACCCAAACTTGCAACGATCCGACATCGGGATCTTGAGCTATAACCTCACAATTAACTGGATGTTCTTCTTTTAAAAAATCTGAATTTTCATGTTTCGAGCTCATCTTCTCTCTAGAAATTCTCTCTTTTCGGGTCACGTCATGATGCGTGTCATATGTCAAAATGACCGCATCGTCGAGATCTAGTGCATGTCTAAATTTGAGGTTAATTGGAATCAAAACGAGCAAGTTATGAGAAAAATCATCCTGAAAAGGGAAAATACATTTTTCATAAATGGAAACTGATTCACCGAGGCTGCATCGCAATAGTCTAAAACCCACCCTTTTATGGTAAGTTAGGCCCAAATGGTCCCAAAGCCTTCGATTGAGCTAAAATTTGGTACCTGTGGGTTTTTAGATATTTTGAATCCAATAAAGGTGGTTTGATATTGTTTTGAGACCCAGAAAATGGGGCTATAGTTATATGTCCACTTTTAGCATGAAAGGAATTAGATTTGAAAACCAAGTTTCATCCTGATAATATCAAAACTTATTAGAACGTGATGAAAACTTTTAGGTATCCTGACGGTATCCAAAAATATCCTCTCATGCAATTTGAGGCCATTCTTACACTTCTTCAAAGGTCACCCAATTTTAGTCTAACGACGTTTTGGGCATCGGTGGGATCAGGTTACTACCGGCTCTCTCCTTATTCACCCCGGGGATACAAGTACGTCATAAATGATGTATAATAACTTGCCCCTCTGATTGCTACTTTTTGAGAGAAGCGAGAAGTGTAACATTTAGAACAAAACCTCACCAAAGTTCATCTTTCGAATCTTTACTAAAACACTTTTATTATCTCTCAACAATCTTTTTCGTATTGATCATCGACATCAACATGATCCTTGAGGGGAAGAACGTGTCAAGCTTCTTTCTTTAAGGATGATCAAAGTGGATTCTAATGATTGGGGGCCTTTCAAGGGCTTAATAAACACAATATTGCTAGCATCTGCTCCCTAAGGGAGCATGCTGACCGGGTGCCTTGTAGAAGGGCTTACTTTCCCAGCTCAACAGTACTTCCTAATGATCCAACTGGTGGGTGCCTTTGAGGCTTGATCCCAATCTACTAGTATTTTTTGTTCCAACAACTGGTGTCTTTGCTTAAGGACTTTCTTCCCTATATTATCATAATCCAGATGTGTCTGGCAATTGGGAACCTTGCTTAGAGACTTCATTTCTAATTTGTCAGATTTTTTATTTGAAAGGCTAGTGGTGGGGGTCCTTACTTAAGGGCTTCCTTCCCCTTTTACACTAAACCTTTGATTTTTTTTTTGAAAGGGTACCAGTGGGGGCCATTTAAGGGCTTCCTTCCCCTATTACATTGAACCTTAGGTCTGTCTATTTTGCTTTAAATAGACAACCGAGGAGAGCCCTTAATGGGGCATATGAATTGCTTCACTAGGACTTAAACTGATGCAATAGGGGGTGTCTCTTTGGGGGCTTACACCCAATATACCGAGCTTAGTTAGGGGCTCTTTGGTGGCTGTCTTGAAAGTCTAAACCTATTGGCAATGGAAGCCTTAGTAAGACAATCTCTTTGGGATTTGAAATTTCCATCATATTGGGGCTTAGTCGATGGCTTGTTAATGGCCATCACGAAAGTCTAAGTTTGCCAGTAGATGGGAAACTTAATAAGACGATTACCCTCAAAACCAGGGTAAGAACTTCTATAAGGATGCTCTCACTTTTACTCATGATAATCCTCATCGGATGCTCATCATGCTCGGCTTCTTTCTTTTTAAAAGATGAATCCCTCCCTTGATGATGTTTACAAGGCTCACTGGGGTAATGGATACCACGAGTGAGACTTTTATTAGGAAGGTGAAAATCACTGGAGATATCTTTGGGTTATGCACGATGATGAATGACTCACACTTATCTGGTGGTATAGGGGTTTTAGGTGGACCAGTAGATGACTGGTGTATGAAAAAGTCCCTAGGGATAATACGTATCTTCAAGTTAAAGAAATAGTTACCTCCCTAGGGATTGAAATGCTTCCTTGGGTGATGAAGGTATAACATGTTCCAAAGACTAGTAAGGTGTATCCGCACCACTGGCGGTAGCGACTCACTAAGGATGATGACCTATCACTGGGGACCATAGACCAATGGTGTTACAGACTATTGGGGTGATGGTCTATCGGAAGAGTGATCCACTAGTGGTGATGGACCATCAAGGGTTCTTATGACTCTTCTAGCATGGTATTACTCATGAGATCTTATGAAGGCTCAAGTAAGTGGGGTATGTTTTCATTTAGCTCCATGGGGATAATGGAGTTCTGAAGTGAAGCCCAAGTAAAAAGGGCTTATAGGATGGTTTTTAATAATGTTTGAGCTAGTTAATGGAATTTCAATGAAAAGGGTAATTTCTGACACATGGGGACGATGTCAAGCTCATGGGGTAACTGGGACTCCCATGGTTTATATGAGTCATCACGATCTTCAGTGGAAGTCATGATTTCTTGCGAACCATGCATCAACCAAATGATAGGTTTGACTGCAGATTTGAAGTCTTATGTAAAGGTATATCTCCAGTAGTGTTTGAACATGCTAGGGACAAGAATATCCTTACAACATTGCTCAATATATTTTCATTGGGTATCAGACATACGAAGGATGTGTCTCTGCTGAGAATCAAGTGCTTTTAAGGATAGACAATATCCTTAACAATAATGATGACTTGGGCGCAGCCAGTATTCGCAAAATCAAACCAGAACGGTTAACCGGACATAGGCCTGAAAGCGGTTTAATCCGCTAAACCGGTAAACCGGCCGATTCAACCGCTCTAACCGAGCAAGTCCTGTGCAGTAAAAAAAGTATTGGAAAAAAGTAAAAAAAAATCTACTAAATTATGAAAAGCATGTAAAGAGTGATTAAAACAAAAAACATTCAAATGAAGTTGAAAATTAATGAAAAAACTGGATTTTAAACCATTTTATATTTTCCAAGGGCTATGTTTAAAATTTTCTTAAAAAAGATGGGAAAATATAAAAGTGAGTACTAATGACCAAAATAATTTTTAATCTTTACCATAATGTAAATAATATTTAAAAAATGCATTAAAAATCAAATTCCTTATTTTTTAGAATTTATATTCATTTTTATGAAATTTTTTAGACAAATACCGGTTGATCACGCTAACCGCTCAAAACTGGAACCGGCCTTTGGCCAGTTCCGATCTATCCGGGCAACTAGCGGTTAGATCGGACGATTTTACGAACAATGGATGTAGCGCATCATTTTCAGGGTACTTGAATTTAATGGGTTTGAAAGTGGGTTTTGGATTGGTAATGTGGATCCATAAAAAATTTAACACTGAACCCAGGGTTTCATTGGGTTAATAGATCTAAGTGGGTTTGCAAAAATGGGGCTGACGAGCTCAGCGTTCTAGACTCTACATGGCTCAAGGTTACCCACTAGGGGTAAGTGTGTGTAGGTAGAATGCGAAGCGTAGCCTCTTTGACCATCTTGTGACAAATGTGCATAGGTGTGTGATGAGCTCATAGTTAAACCATGGGCTCGTGTGAGTTAGTTCACATATAAGAGAGAAATTCCCTGACAAGTGAATGAAGTGGGAGAGGGTAATGGACCCGCCCTTAGACGTGGGTCCATGTGTTTAAGTGAATGAAAGAGAGAGGAGAAGAAAATAGAATGAGAAAGTGACGGACCCACCCTAGGCATAGATTTGTGCAATGGATAATAAGACTGAGAGATGAGGAGAGAATAGGTGACGGGCCCGCCCTAGCAGCGGGTCCCTGTGTTTATGCAAGTCAGGGAGAGATAAGGATATGAGGGTGGGAAGCTAGAGATGGGTCAGCCTTAGGCGCAGAACCGAGTGCTCTTTGACGTGAGGGGGTAAAGAAGAGAGACAAGAGATGGAGAAAGAGACGGGTCCGCCCTAGGCACAGACCCGAGGTTTTTCGTTGTGAGAGAGAGAGAAGAAGAGTGATGAGAGAGGGAAGAAGAGATGGGTCTGCCCTAGGCACGGACCTTAATTTTTTCACGCGCGAGACAGAGAAGGGGACAGTCGGCCCAAGCTTCTGTTTAAAAAGGTGGATGGGTGCATTTTCACCCATCTCTTTTTGTCCTTCCTAAAGAGAAAGAGAGTGAAAGAGACCCCCTCTTTGGAGTGAAAAGTGATCCTCAAGAGAATACTCTTGGGGGACGATGGCTAGCTCTTTTAACCCTCAAGGTAATTCCTGTCCCTTTCTTTCTTTTGTGTGCTCTTGATGATTCTTCTTCTTCCAATTTCTCTTATTTCCTCTTTGCACACCATTTTTATTAAACGCTTGAACACTCTTTTTAGAATAACCTTGATAACTTGATTATCTTTTGAGCATCTCTTGATCATGTATAGTGCATCTTGCATCCTCGTGCATCATCTCAAGAATCTTAATGCATCTTGCATCAATTTTGATCATCAAGGATATGTCTTACGCATCACGAATGTTTCTTTAACGTCCCAAATGTTTCTCGCACACCCCCAAATGTGTTATTTTAAGCACCTTCAATGTCCCTGATATTCATGACCATTTTGAAGCATATTTTCATGTAACTTTTTCACATTCTCATATGCTTTTATGCATGCCTTCGCATCCCAAGCATCGTTCTAGCATCTTCACGTATTCCCTATCTTTCAAGTGCTTTTTTGCATCTCAATTTGGCATTTTAAGCATTTCCACTAAATAGTTATGAATCTTAAAATTCCCTTGAGCACTTATAAGCATTGTTATGCAATTTCATGCATCTTCTAATGTAGTTAAGCATAGCCGAGCACAATTATGCACCATAATGCTTCCCTTGAGCACTTTCATGGGTAGTTATGCATTTTTTAGCATAGTCATGCACTTCTAAGCATTGTCATGCATAGTTATGTATTTTTAGGTTTTTCTTTGATAGAAAAGGGAGCTCTTCAGGGTCACTTTTCGTGATGGGCATTTGATCCACGAACTTGTGATTTCTTAGAATCTCCCAGGACCTTTGGACTAGCCAAATACCTTCTTTGTCAAAACTCTACACATTAGGGAGATGCTGCCGAAACTTTACAAAATTCCTAATGTTTTCTTTTCTTCTTCCACTTGAAAACCCATATCGTTCTGAACTGTCGTCTTGATCAATTTCTCACTTATTTATCTTGTGCTTCTTTTTTGTGGTCACATTCCCTTGTAGAATGACCACTCGAAGCTTGAGTAGGGCTTTAGTCCTTTGGAATAAGAAGAATCGAACTCCAGTGGATTCAATTATCATCCCTGATGACTCTAAAGAGGTGATTCCTTTAACAATCCAAAGGGAAGTAGGGAGAATTATTGCCCCTACAATGCAAGGGGAACCAAGAGAAGGTCCAATCCCCATCATTGCCTCTAACTCCTGGCCAATTATCCATCCCTTTCATTGGTGTATCTGCGGGGGACTTGTTATGGCATATGTGAGATTGCCTTTCTCTGATCAAGTCAAGAGACTTAATCGTCATTGTTCTGATATTCGCAAGATGGAAATAGGACGTGATCTTCTCAAATCCACCCAACAACGTTTTGGTGATGCCTACTTCTCTGAGCTAGCCATGTTCCCATTCTTTATGAAGAAGTTGGTGAAGAACCTTACAAACTTCAATCTCCCATGCACTGGTCTATTTTAAAAGAAGATGGAAACAATAGTTCACTGGGCCAAGGAGGTCTAGGAAATGGAAGACCTAGTCTCTTCTGAAGAGAATCCATCTATTGCACCATTACTTAAAACTCCTTTCTGAGCCTTTATCCACCATTCTGGTTGACTGAGCTGTTTTCATGGATCTGATGAATAGGATATTTAGACCCTTCTTGGTTAGATTTGTGGTGGTCTTTATTGATAATATTTTGGTGTATTCAAAGGGTCAAGAGGAGCATGAGCAGCACTTGAGAGAAGTGCTTCAGACTCTTAAAGTCATGAACGTTATATGTCAAATTGAGCAAGTGTGAGTTCTGGCTTTCTAGTGTGGCCTTTCTTAAGCATATTGTTTCTAAAGATGGTATTGTCGTTGACTCTTCTAAGATTGAGGTTGTAATCAAGTGGAAAAAAAGGACAAACGTTATAGAGGTCCATAGTTTCTTGGGGTTAAGAGGATATTACTTTGAGAAGAGCTTCCAAGAGCTTAAAAGGAGACTAACCACGGCTCTGATACTGGCCTTACTTGAAGGAAATGAGAATTTCGCAGTTTGCACTAATGCCTCTCATAAAGGACTCAGATGTGTAATTCTGCAGCGAGGGAAGGTCATTGCCTATGTATCCTAACAATTGAAGCCGTATGAGCATAATTATGCAACACAAGATTTAGGGCTTGCGGCTCTAGTATTTTCCATGAAAATCTGGAGACATTATCTTTATAGAACCAAATTTGAGGTGTTAACGGACCATAAAGTCCCCAAGTACTTGTTCTCCCAAAAGGAGTTGAACATGAGGTAAAGGAGATGGATGGACCTGTTAAACGATTATGATTGTGCCATCCAATAACACCCAGGCAAGACTAATGTAGTAGCAGATGCGTTGAATAGGGAAGTCATGGCATCAGTGGCTCATCAGATGATTCAAGAGATGAAGTTATTAAAAGAACTAATGGATTGCCATCTAGCTCCGCCCCTTAATGGTGTGGTATGTATGGTTGCTAACATAAGGGCAAAACCCCATCTAGTTCAACAGGTTCGATTAGCACAAAAGAGGGAGCCTCATCTCATAAAAACTGTAGAAGAGATAAAACTGGAAAAGGGAGACGAATTCTCTATAAGCGGTGATGACTTATTGAGATTCAGAAGTCGGATCTATGTCCCGAATGATGAGAGTATAAAAAAATTTACCTTGGAAAAAGCACATCACTCTCGTTATACCATACATCCCAAAAGTACTAAGATGTATCAAGACTTGAAGAAAACTTTTTGGTGAAATGATGTGAAAAGGTGGGTGGCACTAGTTGTGTCTAAATGCTTAACATACTAGCAAGTGAAAACTGAGCATCAAAATCCTACTGGGTTGTTGTAGCCCTCACCCGTGCCATAATAGAAATGGGAGCACATTTCCATTGATTTTTTTTCCGGCATGTTTAGAACGAGTTCATTGCACGACAGCATTTGGGTCATTATGGACCGGCTGACCAAAGTTACCCACTTCTTTCCGATTCACACAACATATACTTTGGACCGACTATGTAAGGACCCAGACTATATAACGGGTTGAGTGAACGATGGGATAAGTAGAGTGTGGGCTGTATGGCAATAGAATGAGAGAAGAGTCACGCAGCGATGGGGCGCGCGACAATGTGAGAGAAGTAACGATAGGTCGCACGACAATGTTGTTCGTGGCAGGAGAGGCACGTGGCGGTCGGCGTGCGGTGATAGGAGCATGCGGCAGAGTAGGCGAGCGAGTGGTGGTAGGCGCAGTGAAGTGCACGGCGACAGACCCGAAGGAGAGAAGGTACGTAGCGGCAATGGAATAGCGTGTGGCTCCTCCTGTTTCACTCTTTTGCCTATAACTTCTTGCTGGAGTGTCCGTTTAAGCTGAAATTTGACCCATAAGGGTTTTCAACCGTGCCGGATCCAATGGTGGTGCTCTTATATCAAATTGAGACATCAAAAATGAAGATCTAGTTATAAGGTCCATTTTAGGGTGCTAGAGGCCGATTCTGTCGAAACTATTTCTCAATCTACATTGCCTTAGACATGTCGGAATGCGACGAAACCTGGCATGAGACTTTTGAAAATCTTGGCCTGTTCTGGGAAAGATTGGTGCGCATCGATTGTTGAGTGGTGTGAGCTGTGCAAGAAGATTTGGTGAGAGGGCACCATTACTGTTCATGAAAGTGGATCTGTCACCAGTGCATTATAGTCATAACGATGCATGAACCTTATGTTCGTAAGATGACCTATGAATGTGTGAGTGAGGTAGAAATCCTTATGCCTTTTTCACTGAAAATTTGGGGTTTTTGTTCTTTGATAATGGTGGATGCTGTGAATGAAGGTATGATTCTTAGATTATGTAAAAAATTCATGTTGTATGTGTACATCATGAGAGAATGGTAGTTATCATGTTCTTCACCATGAAAGGAAGGTTATGGAATGTATTCTTGAGACTTGTTCTATGCTACTATGAAATTCCAGGAATATGTGTGTTCTTGAAAAAGTCTTTTAAACTATCAAATGGGGTCTGATTGACCTCAAATTATAGCCATTAGAAAAATATGCGAGTCAAGTAAAATGTTCATGTTTGTCCCCTATCGAAATTCTTTACGAAAATGTAGATATATTTTGAAATGTGTGGGTAGGTCACTGTTTGACTGTTTTCCTGGATTTTGCACTAACCCTACTGAAATCATTGATTTTCACCAACCAAATGATTTCTATTTCCTACCAAACCACTGCCATTTGAAAGATCTTTGGAAGGCCTAAAATTTTCATCCATAATTATTTTTAAATTACTCATAAATTGAATGATATGCATCATTTTGTGAAGATATGTCCCTGTGGACAGTTTGATGAAATCCTGAACTATCACCCTCTTTCGTATGGACGTTTGAACAACCAAATGGAATCCAAATTCTTTCAAATTGACCTTCTTAGAAAGATATATGTCTTGATATGAACTTTGATTTTGGAAATTTCTCAAAACTCTTCATGGTTCAAAAGTTATGGTATTGTGAAATAGGGTACGTCACTGTTCCATGCACACAGCAGGATACAACAAATGGGCCCTCTTTCTCTTGAACCTTTAGGGGGACAAATAAGGTCCAATTGTATTCAAACCACCCCCATTTGAAGGGAAGGTGTGATCACTACAAAATTGGTTTTAAAATCATCTTCAAACTCTAAACGATCTAAAAGTTACGACGCTAAGGGTGAGCGCATGTCCCTTGATTGTAGGGAATTGAACGACGAAGCTTAACTGGAATAATGTCATTATTACTATGGTACTTTCATTGTGATATTTCTTAAGTGTGATATCCCATTATCAAAATGTGATATTGCTGTTGTCATGATGAGATAGTGACATCGTCATAATGATGGTATCATGCTGTTTATGTGATATGTGATTGGATACTTACTGTGTGAATGTTATTATCATGCTGCTTATGTGATATGTGAATAGATACCTACTATGTGAATGATGGTATCATGCTACTTATGTGATATGTGAATAAATACCTACTATGTGAATGATGATATCATGCTGCTTATGTGATATGTGAATGGATACCTATTGTGGAAATGATGGTATCATGTTGCTTTGAATAGATACCTACTGTGTGAATGATGGTATCATCTGCTTATGTGATATGAGGAAGGGGTACCTAGTGTGTGAATGAGTGTATCGTGCTTGCTTATATGATGTGTGAATGGGCACCTGTGTGAACGATGGTGTCGGTAGCTGTGATCTGCCCCTGTCTTCGCATGATAGGACAGGAGTTAGGATGGGAAAAATTGGGAGGGTCGCGCCCTCCAAATTTATATGGGTACTATGCATTAGGCCACCCAATAGTAGTGTAACACTCTCTTGCCAGAAAGGCATAAGGAGAGGGTCGTGTCTTGCAAGGCCACTGCCTATCGAAAACCCCAAAGCATACTGGGGATGTGTGTGTGTGTGAGGGCATTACGTAGTGGGGCACCTACTTGTCAGTGTCCTCCCTCCTGAATGAGGGTAGAGGTTTTAAGCATCAGGATTGGTATAACCTGAGTAATATAACTTCTACTTCGAGAGTAGGCTCTACTAGTTTTATGACTGTGATACGTTGTCCTTACTGTTTTACTTTAAGTAGCGTGATTGTGAACCATGCTTTGTATATTAAACTGTTTTTATCATATTACTGTTAGAATGATAAGAAGCATATTGGAGGATTCATTTGATACCTGGTGATTTTATGTGCATTGCATTCCGTTGTCACTATTATGTTAGTTGGGATGCATTGGTGTAGATCCGCTTACTGGGCTTTTAGCTCATTCCATCTAAATTTCATAACTGTAGAGCGAAGGGTGGTGCCATCTGTGCTAAAGGTGGGTGACAGTTTGGGGGTTGAAGCCTGAAATTAGTAAGTTTGTAAAGCCGTCTTCCGAGGACCTTCACATTATGATTTGGTTGTTTCAGTATTGTGATATGTGCTTTATTCTATGTATTTTGGGCCAGTAGTGCCTTGAAGGAAAATGTAAAGACTTTTGATAATGAATGAATGAGATGATTGTAATTTTGATTAGATAATTGTATGTTCTATGGATTTATTCTCGTTTTCTATCATGGTTTGCTCTTGATTCTGTGTTTTCATGCGTTGAGTCACTCCCACCTGAGCGATATTCGTGACCTCCGGTCGCAATCCGGCTCGCTGTCACCCTCTAGCAGGGGTCAGGGGTCAAGGGGCAGAGTCGCGACAAACTGACCCAGTTGTACATCAAAGAGATAGTGAGGTTACATGGAATTTCGATTAGTATTGCATCCGACAGGGACACTCGATTTACCTTTAGATTTGGGCTAGTCTACAATCAGCTTTGGGGACGAGACTCACCTTTAGCACTGCCTTTCACCCCTAGACTGATGGGCAATCAAAAGGACCATTCAGACCTTGGAAGATAAGCCAAGGGCTTGTGCCACTGAGTTTATAGGAAGCTAGGATGACCATTTATCCCTGATTGAGTTTTCCTATAATAACAACTTCCAAGGCAATATTCAGATGGCACCATACAAAGCCCTGTATCGAAGGAAATGTACGTCACCCATTTGTTGGGATAAAGTTGGTGAAAGAAGGCTCTTAGGGTCAGAGATCATCCAGGGAACCCCAGATAAGATAGCATTGATTCAAGAAAGGCTTAGGATAACTCAGAGTCAGCAGAAGAGTTACAATGATAACCAAATGAGAGAACTTGAGTTTGAGGTGGTTGATTGGGTCTTTCTAAAAGTATCGCCAACAAAGGGCATTATGAGGTTTGGAAAGAAAGGGAAGCTGAGCCTGCGCTACATCGAGCCCGTTAAGATCCTGGAGAGGATCAGATGCATGGCATATATAGCCTTACCGCCCGAGTTGGCTAACATCTGTAATGTCTTCCACGTATCTTTATTGTGAAAGTATTAGCCCGACCAATCCCATTGTTTAATGGTATTTTTTTAACACTTGTATCCCCGATGCGAATAAGAAATAGAACAATTTGTGACCTAGGTCCGCAAGTACCAAAATGACTGCGGACTATGGAAGCCGTAGGATAATAAGCCCTGATCCAGAAGCGAAATTTTCAACAGTCTCAAAATGGCCCAAGAAGGATTAAGAATGTTGATAAAATTCTCTTAAGAACACCTACCAAGTTTCGTTGCAATCCAACGAGTTTAAGGCAGTGTAGACATAGAAACAGTTTTGGAAAAATCAACCTTTATCGCCCTAAAATGGACCTTATAACTACAGGCATATCACCGGAGCATCAAATGATTGTGGAACTGCTGCCATTGGACCCGGAACTTCTAAAAACCATTAGAGACCAAGTTTCGACTTAATCAGATGTACTTGGATCAAATTATGGCCAAATTACCCAAAATGGGTAGGTCACACGCTATTACCATGCACCCTCAGTGAACTAGTTTCCATTAATGAAAATTGTGTTCATGAGTTTTGGGCTCAAGTTCCGTATCTCTCTCATCCCAGGCCGGATCAAGCTAAAATTTTACAGGCGTGTTCGTCCCGTTGATTCGAGCATTTTGATATGTGGTACGACCCATGTAGTGGTCCGAGCCGAAAGAAAAACACAATAGAAGACCACAATTCAAGGCAAGGTTGCAGGTTTTCCATCAGGAGCACACCTCGATCGAGCCGCCACATCATGGCACTCGCATGTCGGATGACCCAAAATCAGACCCATTACGAGCACAAGGTTTAAGCCTTCATCAGAACCGAACCTCACACGTGATGGACGGTCAGATTCGACACACGACGTGTACGAAGTTGATGCACTTTCCTTGCACTTTCCTACTACCGAAAACTAAATTCCGACCAAAAGATCAAAAATGGAAAATGGTCGTCCAGGCACCAAATCAAGCCACGTTCGTCACCAAACGTTTACGACGACTTGCTCGTCAATATTCAACGAAGAAATCATCAAAGAACATCAAGAAACATGCGTAGTCTTGAAACAAAGATTGCACATTTCTCGTGGTTTTTGCACTTCATGATCGTAGCCCAAAGACCTGATCCGTGGCTCGAAAGTGATATTAAAACGACTGTCCTCTTGAGCCAATCAAGAAAAGAATTATCTTTCAACTGAACGGAGACTGGAAAGACCCCGAACAGACCTGGCATGATCGCAAGAGTTCTTAAGCACAGCAAGAACTCAATTGGAATTTCATGGATTATTGACGTAGAGGCAAAATCATTATTTTACCCTATTTTCTTGAAATATCTTTAATTCACGTAATTATTAATTTTTAGCAATTAAGTCAATATTTGATTGTCCGCTTATATTTGGACTTGAACTCTATACATATCATCACTTGATGGCATTATATCAAGGACCCACTTTGGTTTAATAAAATTCCATCTTTCTTTCGGGTCGGGAGAGAGAGAAGAGAGAAAATTTTGAACAGCACTCCTCTATACATCAAAAAGTAACTTTCTCTCTCCTGTTTCCCTCTCCTATTCTCTTTTCTCTCTCTTTTTTTTTTTTTTTGAAAGGACCTTTTTCTTTCCTCTTTCTCTCTCCTCTTCTCTTTTTCTCTCTTTTTCTATTTTTCTCTCTTCGTTCACTCTCTCTTTGTCTCTGTTCTCTTTCTTTCTTCTCTCTTTCGCTCTCTCCTCTCTATCTGGCCCAACAGTACACGTCGAGCACGACATTTCTCTTTCTATACCCTTTCTTCATTCACTTTATTTCTGTTCTCCCTTTCTCTTTTCTCATTTTCTCTCTCTCTCTCCTCTTTCGGTCTCACGATATGTCCTTTTCTTAAACACCTTTACTTTTCCCTGCTCCTTCGTGTCCACTCTTTTCTGCTCTCTCCTTGTGCTTTACTCCCTCTTTCCGTTTCCTCGTGCACCCTCACGTCTACTCTCTCTTTCCGTTCTCCTGTGCACCCTCAGGTCTACTCTCTCTTCCTCTTCCATTGTGCCCCCTCAAGTCCACCTCTTCTCCTCCTTTCCTTGCCATGCTCCCTGAGCCCTGCAGAGCACGTGCACTCACTGTCGTGCCACCACGGTGCCAAGCACGCGTACTCCCATTGCTGTGTGCCACCTCTTACTGCCGTTCGTCAAGCCCTCCACTGCCGTGCACCACCCGATTACCGTGCGCCACCCATTTCTTGCCAAGCCAGCTCACACACCTCCGAACCTGTAACCATAGCCGGCTGTGCGCAACTCCCTCACCCTGTCGTGCTCTCAACCTGCCGAGCACGTGCACCACCATTGCCGTGCGCCACCCCTCTCACTGCCGAGCCCCATCTTCGCCTCTCTCTCCACCTGCGGGATCTCCATCTCTCTTCCTCAACCACTCTGCTGTCCACCTTCCTGGCCGGGCCCTCATCTCAGCCTCAAGCACCGCCTGCAACCAGGTTTCCTATGCTCTGCTGCCTGCAACCCTGCCTCCCTTGTCCCTCTCTTAACTAACTTGAACCAGGCACCAACACAGCTGCCATCTCCGCCTCCTCCTCCAACTTAATTTCTCAGCCAGCTGCCCCTATACTCCCATCTATTCTCGCAGCCCTCTCTCTCCAGCTACCTTCTCCTCCGCCCTTTTCTCCACCCTGCTGCAACCCACCTTCGACCAGCAGCCAATCTCCCTCACCTTCCCTCGCCTCTCTCTTCCACACATCTCCGCCTCTCACTTCCACCCATTTTTGCCACCATCTCCACACCACGTTGCCTCCTCCCTGTTCTCTCTCTCTGTATTTTCTCTGCTCCACTCAGAACCCTCTTCCCTCTCTCTGTCTCTTTCCTTCGCCCCACAGCGACCTCTTGCTCTCTCTCTCTAAATCCCACTGACCACCGCCCTTCTCTTCTATCCCCTTACTGCGTTCTCTCTCTCAAAAATCTCCCCAAACGAAAACCCATTTATTTCCTTTTTCGTTTCATTTCCCTCCAACTTTCCTTACTCAAACAAAAGCCTCTCGTGACTTTACCCTCTCCCACCCAATGACCCAATAAACCACCCCTCTTTCTCTCTCTCTAAATCTTAAAAAACTCAACACCGCACTTTTGTCTCTTTTGTCTCTCAAGGAAGAGCATCATCATCATTATCGTCATCATCGTCTTTATTTTATTATTATTATAATATTTTACTTTCTTCCCTCCACCCTCTTTTATTTCATTACCCATTCTTTTCATTCGATCTTGCTCTATTTTTATTTATCTTACTTCATTTCATTTTATCTTTATTTGTTTTACTTAATCTCATCCTATTTTATTTTAATTACTTATTATACTTTATTTCATTTAGCTCTTTTATTTTATTTATCTTATTTTATTTTATTTTCTTCCTTCTCTTTTATTTTATTTTACTTCACTCTATTTTATTTTAATTTATTCTTTTACTTATTTTATTTTGTTTTATTCTAATTCCAGTTTCTAATTTAATTTTATTTATTCATCTCTTTTATTTCATTTCATCTCATTTTCCATCGCTCTTATTTCATTCTCACTCTTATTTCATTTTCGTCTCTTTTGGAAGATCTAGCGAGAGCAAAGCTAGTCTTTACCTCTTCTCTCTCTCTCCTTTGCTTGTTTGACCAAAGGGCAGGCTAAGCCTTGTGCCGCCAAGGCTTAGCCGTCCCAGTCTTATCGTCGAGCGGTTTAGCCGTTGTGTCGGTCTAGTTACCGTGCCCGTCTAGCTGCCGTGTGAAACTAGCCGTTATGTCAGATCAGTCGCTGCGCCAGTCTTGTCGTCGAGCAATCTAGCCGTTGCACCGGTGCAGTTACCATGCCCGTCTAGCTGCCACGTCAGACCAGCCACCGTACTAGTCTCGTCACTATGCCAGTCTAGTCGCCCAATCAAACTTCTTCTCTCTCTTTCACTTCTCTCCCCTCTTTTCTTCTATTTTCTTCTATCATTCTTTTTCGTCTCTTTTCCCTCTTTGGAAAGATCAACGAGAGCCAAGCTAACCTTCACCCCTTATCTCTCTCTCATTTCATTCTTGTCTCTTCTCCCTATTTGGAAGGTCTAGTGAGAGCAAGTTGACCTTCACCTTTTCTCTTAATCCTTTTCTTCTCTCTCTCAGAAACAAATACTTTGTTTTTCTTCTTTCTCATCTTTGAAGAGTTGGGTGAAAATCAAACCAACCTTCTTATCTCATTTTATTCTATTCTATTGAGGAGCTGGGTGAAAATCATACTAGCTTCATCTCTCTTTATTTTTCTTTATTCACTTGAATTATGAGGGACTAAGTGAAAAGCAGAATAGCCCTCATTCTCTATCAAAACTACATTTTCTCTGAAGAGCTAGTCGAAAGACATACTAGCATTCATTCTTTTCCAACACGCGCATGACCTCTGAAGTACTGGGTGAGAATCAAACCAGTCTTCAATTTCTTCTTTCTTTATTACCTTTGAAGTACTGGGTGAGAATCAAACCAGTCTTCAATTTCTTCTTTCTTTATTTCTTTGAAGTATTAGGTGAAAAACAAACTTGTCTTCAAACTCTTCTTTCTTTCTTCTTTCGCTCTTTCTATCTCACCCTTTTTCTTTCGTTCTTTACTGTAAAATATGTACTAGAATCCCCCATCAAAAAGACACCGTGAAGCTGTCTGATTGACATGGATTCTTTTATGTTATTTTTTCATTCTTCTTTGAGTACACACACACGTATGCACTCACTCTCTAACAAGGTGGGGTCCTATGACCCACATCTCTATACTTTTAATGTGTGTGTGTGTGTTTGCAAGAAAGGAGAAAACAGGTCAAAGGAGGCGATTCCAAACCGGCCACAAGCCAGGGGGTATTCTTCGTGATCTAAGAGGGCGCCCAAACGAGCAGCCCTAGTGCGTCACGGACCCACGTGAGATGAGTCCTGCCTTACAACCCTAATTCCTCTCTCATCGGTTGGTATTCTTGTCCGTGTCTTCTTCACACGGTTATCGAGAGAGCGATCTCAGGTCTCGAGTCAATCTCGAACTAGGAACCACACCACCAAGTCAACCCCATCCGAAAGGCTAGATTGAGGCACCTAACCACCCATGTCCTGAAATATGAGCCTATACCAATCAGAGAGGACTTGACCTTCATTGAGCGACCAATTTATATACTAGATAGGAGGGTGCAGGTGTTACGTAACAAGGAGATTCCTCTAATCTGTGTATTGTGGCAGTATCTTTCGAGGCAGGAGTCGACCTAGGAACGGGAAGATGAGATCCGGGAAAAATATCCCCATCTTTT
Organism: Amborella trichopoda; assembly: GCF_054954075.1. Classification (NCBI taxonomy): domain Eukaryota; kingdom Viridiplantae; phylum Streptophyta; class Magnoliopsida; order Amborellales; family Amborellaceae; genus Amborella; species Amborella trichopoda. Next base: position 20,564,168 of record NC_142341.1, read on the forward strand.
TCAGCAATTAGGTACAAAAAATGTAGAGGACTAAATTTCTATAAGGAGGGAGAATGTGTGATCCTAAAATTTTTCTGAAAATAAATAATAATAATAATAATAATAATAATAATAATAGTAATAATAAATGTAATAATAATAATAATAATAATAATAATAATAATAATAATAATAATAATAATAATAATAGTAATAATAATAATATAAAAATAAAATAAAATACTTATATAAAAAAATGATTTTGAGTGATGGTTCATTGTGTTATTAATTCACCATAAGAACCATTCTTTTTATCTTTCTTGATATATTTGGAAAGAGGTCTTTGTTATTTTGAAATCAAGTGAGGCATTGTTAGCTTTTTGTTAAAATAAAGTGCTACAAAACCACTGTGCTGATCCATTTTGCTAGTGTGGCCCTTTGGTCGACCATGTTTTGCAAAAGCTTTTATCTTAAAGGTCGCTGGTACAACCACCTGCGTGGCAACTTTCCAAACCCCATTCTTATTTTTTACAACGTATTTTGAGCTCTTAAGTTAGTCTCTCTCTCCAATTTTTAGACTCTCTCACACTCTCGTTAATAAAAGAAGCATACTTTCTCTATGGACCCTTTTACGGGCTTAGGTAACAGTAACAGGCAACAATGAGCTCTCTCTACACTAAACACCTTTGATCCCAGTTCAGTTCTTCTCCGGTAATGATAATAACATATCCATCTCAGAGTAACATGTATGTAAGTGATTTCATTGTCTTGTAAAATAATTATTTGAAAATTGGTATTTCTGCTTTTAATGAAATTGTGATATTCTGTTTATTATTATGAATTTTAGATACTGTAAATTATGGTATTTCCTCTTTCAATAAAATTGTAAGATTTTCTTTTATTGTTAGAATTTTAGATATCGTAAATTTCATGCGTGACTTCATTTTTTCTGTAAATTCATTTTTTGAAAAACTGATATTTCTATAATACTCCATGAGATATTTCTGTATTTAATTGAAATAATTTTGATATTGTAAGTTTTACATATTTCTGTATTTATTTGTAATATTTCCAATATAAATTTTAGATATTGTAAGTGTTATGTGCAAGTGGCCTTATTTTTCCTGAAAAACAATTGTTTAAAATTTTGGGTCTCTGCGCTATACGTTTTACGTGTTTATGGAACGTGATTGTTTGAAAATACTGTAATTGGTATGAGCAAGTGTTATATGCAAGATTTATGTGTAAGTGTTATGTGCAAGTGTTATGTGCAACTGCGATATGTTAGTGCTACGTGCAAGTGATTACTATAAATTATTTCATGTGAATTCATGTTAATAATTTCAATTATATTTTGAAAATACGATATTATGGTTTCCTGATATCTACTACATTGATATATGGCTTGCAATTGACATAATAATGTCTTTTGAAGTTATATGCATGAGAATATGACAAAGTGATGTCTCTTGTGACTACATGTATAACATGGACATGTTGATGTTTGTTGTGGCTACATATGAGATGTAATTCTGATAAGATATGTGCGCATGGTAACATGCTTTTGATAAGATATATGTCAATGGTAACATGCTTCTGAGAAGATATGTGTGCATGGTAACATGCTTCTGATAAGATATGTATGCATGGTAACATGCTCCTGATAAGATATGTGTGTATGGTCACATGTTTCTGAAAAGATATGTGTGCATGGCAACATGCTTCTGATAAGCTATGTGTACATGGCAACATGATTTGATAAGATATGGGCGCATGGAGACATGCTTATGAGAATATTTGTACCGACAGCTGTGATTTTTACCTAACTCTCTATGATAGGATGAGAGTTAGAAGTGTATGTGTTTGGGTGGTCATTCCCCCAAAACTTATGTGAGGGAACCCCTTTGGTAGTGTAACGCTCTCTCGCCACAAATGCACATGAGAGGGGGGTCGTGTCTTGCAAGGCCTATGCCTCTCAAAAGCCCCAAAGCGCGCTGGGATTGTGTGCATGTAGGAGGCACTATGCAACGGATTTACCCATTGGTGGTGCTTCTTCCTGCGAGATGGTAGAAGTTCTAACCTTGTACTCAAGGTTAGTGCTTCTACTGCTAGACATATGTTGTTGTGAATGCTTGTTTGATTATATCCGATACTCAATGTTGATGTTGATATGAATCATGTGCATATGGCTTATGTATAATGCTTATTTGCTTTGTCTAATAAGGAATACATGATATGTGTAAGACTAGAAATTAATCTGTTTAATAGCATGTATTAAAATGCATAAAATCAATACGTCAAAATTATGCTTAGTATACATTCTTTTAAAAAATATTTACACTTTCTAACCATGTTGTAAGTATAATGATGGTCACTTACTGAGTAGCCAAACTCATCAAGCTACTGTGAAACTTTCCAGAGTTAATCACTGCTGTATTGTTCGTATGTGCAACATGAGTAGTTTGGAAGAAGTTTGTAGTCATGGATAAATTCTCCTTTGTAGCTTTTGTTCGATCGAAGTTGTATATATATATATATATATATATATATATATATATATATATCCTCATGTTATTATAAGCTGTGAAATAGACTTTGTACAAGTATGAAAGCTTGTGAATGAAAATTTGTTTTGGAACAATATATAGTAAAAATTTATAATTTGTTTTGTTATTTAATAATAAACTGTCACATCTAAGGAATTTTAGTGTTATAAAACTTGGGGTGTGACACCAGTCGCTGAAAGGGATGAAGATGTTGCCTACCACACACTGGCTTCTCTCTATCAGCAAGATGCCTTTAAAGTCATGCAAATCTCTGAGGTTTTACATATCCCAGTTCATGAAAGGGAGGAAGATATTGCTTTCCTCGCATTGAATTCTCGCAATCAACAAGATAACCATAAGGTCTTGCAAATCCCTGAAGTCTTGCAGTTCCCAACCCCAGTGATGGAAACTCGAATCACCCATCAGGAAGCTTTGAGTGGTCCTTCGTCCCCGACCCATAACTTCATGGGCACTCCTGAACAACAGTATGAAGCACAAAGGCGAGCCTCTATTGCATAGCTCAAAGAACAGGTACAAGACTTGCTCAGCCAAGTGGAGGTTATAAAAAAAAGATAGGTCAGGATGGAAGAGGTTTTCCCACTAAGACCCGCTCCCACTCCTTTACAGGTTTCACCCCAGAAACTCGAGAAACAACTGTTTAAGAGTGTCCTCAGAATAACTCTCTTCTAGATGCCGCATCCATGCCCAAATGAGATCTTTATAGTCTCATGGCAAATCAAATTATGAGGAAAATAGATTACGAGCTGTCCAATAACCAGGGTTTGAATGATGGTAAAGGGCTGCTAGCACCCTCCGCTGCCATCGAGACTACAACATCTCAATATATTAAAAAAGAAGGCATTGATTACTCGGGGCACCCAAGTCTACCTCTGTGGTCGTTCTTTGTCGATAAAAGCACACATGTGATAGTATTGCAAGAACTGTCACCACCTCCTTTGGAACTTATTTTTGAAGAGGCCACTTCCCATGAACCTCACATCCATAAACAAAAAGAACCATCTTCTGTAAAGCGAACAGTTGAGGTCCTCGAAATGCATGAGTAGACCACTGACTCTATACCACTCAGCGAGGAAGGGATCGAAAAGGCTCCATAAGTCTTGGAAGATGGTGTTCAAGCCACGGCCAATGACTTGAAAGAAGTGAATTTGGGTGATGAAATTTACCCAAGGCCCACTATTATCTCAGCCATTATGCCCCCTTAAGAAAAGAAGGAATATTCCAAATTTCTACGAGCCAATTGAGATGTATTTTCTTAAAATTATGAAGAAATATCGGGCCTTGATCCTAGAGTTACAGTTCACAGATTGGGGATTGACCCATCTTCCAAGCCCGTTAAGCAGAAATCAAGAACGTTCTGAGCTGATTTGGAAATTCAAACGAACCCATACGTGCAACGATCCGACATCAGGATCTTGAGCTATTGCTTATCAAAGAATTAGATGTTCTTATTTTTTAAAATCTGAATTTTCATGTTTCGTGCTCATCTTGTCTCTAGAAATTCTCTCGTTTCGGGTCGCGCCATGATGCGCATCATATGTCAAAACAAGCATATCATCGAGATCTAGCTCGTGTCCGAATTTGAGCTTAATTGGACTCAAAACGAGTAAGTTATAAGAAAAATCATTCCAAAATGAGCAAACAAAATTTCGTAAATGAAAATTGGTTTGCCGAGGCAGCACCGCATTAGTGTAAAACCCACCTTTTTATGGTAAGTTAGGCCTAGAATGGTCCCAGAGGGTCCAACTGAGACGAAATTTGGTACCTAGGGTTTTTTCTATGGTTCAAATCTAATGGAAGTGGTCTGATACTGTTTTGAGACCCAAAAAATAAGGCTATAGTCATAGGGTTCACTTTCAACATGATAGGAACCGGATTTGAAAACCAAGTTTCGTTCTAATCATATCAAAACTAATCAAAACATGACGAAAATTTATGGGTGTCCTTAGGGTATCGAAAAATACCCTTTCATGAAATTTGAGGCCATTCTAACACTTCTTCAAAGGTCACCCAATTTTAGGCTTATTACTACTGTGTTCGCATGGTCTTGTAGCGTTTTGGGCACCGGCGGGACCAAGTTACTACTGTCTCTCTCCTTATTCACCCTGGGGATACAGGTATGTCAAAAAAAACATATAATAATTACAAACATTTCTACATCCAATGACTCTTGCATAGTCCAATTGGGAAACAGGTCCTTCACGGTTCTTTTTGAATTTAATGTCAGCATCATAAGGGGTTGAAGCTGGCTTAGAATCAAAGTGACCAAATATTTTTAGCCCTTTTTCTATATATTGGCTCTGGGTTAAAACATACTCAAATGGATTCCTCACTATTTTTATTCCATATATCACATCAGCATGCCCCATGTCTTTCATATTAAATTCAGAAGATGATAAGTTCTTTGTGTCCTCTATGCATGCACTATTGCTACCTAGTATGAACATATCATCTAGATGCAGACAAATTATAACAACTGCACTATCACAAACTTTGTTGTGCACACACATTGTAGACACCCCGTTTTGAATCTGACAAATTCTATTGATTCCTGAACCTTTAGGATCACACTTAACCTAGTAATCCCAAATCCATAGTTAGAATCAGTTTGCCTGCCGGGAACGTTGTAGAAACTTTGTTTTGACCCAGACTTTTGTAAACGCCCTGTTTTACCCAAAAAATCATTAAAAATAGTAAAAAGCTATGTTTTGACCCAAATTTTCTCTGAGAGCTTCACAAGAGGCTGAGGAAGACATCCAAATTAAAAAAATTTAAATTTGGACAAGTTTTGGTTTGGGTGACACGGGGCATGCCGCCCAGGCGACAGAGGGCATGTCGCCCAAGTCTTCATGCAATTGCCCTGTTTTACCAAAACAACCATTAAAAATAGTAAAAAACTTCTTTTTGACCCAAATATTTTTTGGTAGCTTCACAAGAGGCTGAGGAACACACATGATGTGAAAAATCTCAATTTCAACTAAAATTGATGTGTATGACATGGGGCGTGCTGCCCAGGCGACATGACATGCGCCGCCCAGTTTTAATCAGCCCTAAATCAAATTTTGACTTTTTCAATTTATTTGGGCGACACGACCTATGCCGCACAAAACCGTGACCCTCAAAAAGTGCATCTTTGACCTAGGGATTTGTTTGTTATGCATGTGTATCCTTCCCAACAAGCTTTGACCCCTATAAGGACCCTTTTCGCGGTCATTTGGGAGGGAGACACATACTATGATTAGAGTTAGAGAGAGAAAAACCTAGAGAGATAGAGATGGAAACCATAGAACCTCAGAGAGATTAGAAACCCTAGAGATAGCCTCAGGAAACCCCGAGCCTCCTGAAACTACAACCCTTAATCCTGAGAGAGCCTAGACATAGGGCACCTAGAACCATCCATAGGGCACAACCACCCTATACTGAAGAGACTTGCTGGCTAATATCCAGATCGGAGAGACAAAAGATGAACGGTTTCGATATAGGCAAGCCCTAGAAGGCTCAACAATCCTGGGCCATCCGGCCCTGTTCGATATCATCTTCTTCCATTTTATCTCTTTTGCTTTTATTGTTTTCATTTTATTTTCATCTGTTTGTTTACTTAAAAATCTTATTTTGTATTGTCTTGGATCATGCTGGCGCTACCTCATATCTGAGAGTAGATCTGCTCATTTCCAGGCAGATCTGTCTTCATATCTGAATTCGATTTGTCCCGCTTTCTTACCACTGCATTTAAGTTATTTTTATCAGTTTAAGGTGTCAAGTTCCGAGTGATCTTCATTCCTAGATCTGTCAGATTTTGCATCATAACTAGTTTGGTGCCCATCGTGGGGCATTTCAAGTTTGATCCAAGCGCCAAATTACGATTTTTGTTCACTATTTTCAGTTAAAAAATGGTACAAAACCCGGCTGTGACAAGGACCCAGGTTTTTGGTTCTCTGAAACCTTGTTTTCCTTGTGCGACATGAGGCGTGCCTCCCAGGCGACGCGTGCCTCCCAGGCTACACCGCCCATGCCGCCCAGGTCTAGGGCGACACGCCCTTTGGTGCCCTAGTCGCCCAAGTCAGATTATTTTGAATATTTTGCAGGCTCCGTCCTGATACTCTCTTGTGACTGTCCACAAAATTTTAGAGCAAAATAAAATTTTTAGGAAAGACTAAAAAAATATTTTACTGTTATGTCTAGACTATTTCTACTTGATTGTTTTAATTTATTTCATCACAAATAATTTTTTTTCATACTTCCTCCAAGTTTAAAGTAGTCTTATTTCACCAATATTAACAAGATAAAAATATATCTAATAATAATAATAATAATAATAATAATAATAATATTTTTTTGGGCGACCCTATTTGCCTTGTGCGACACGAGGCGTGCCGCCCAAGCGACACGGGCCGTGCTGCCCAGGTCCAGGGCAACACGCCCTCTGGTGCCCCTTGTCGCCCAAGTCAGATGGTTTTGAAATTTTGCAGGCTGGGTCCTGGGACTCTCTTGTGACTGCTCAAAAAATTTCAAAGTAAAATAAATTTTTTAAAAATACAAAAAATATATTTTACTGTTTTGTCTGCACTATTCTGATTTACTCTGTTTTAGATTATTTCACCATATATATATATATATATATATATATATATATATATATATATATATATATATATATATATATATATATATAGTAGGTCTATCATGAGGGAGTGAGTTTAGATCTCACCAAGTCTAGGAATTATGACCCATGGCAGAGAAAAGTCCAACCCTATGGCCCTTGCTCAGTCTAGATCAAGAGAACATCCGAGAGGCACCGTCACAGTGCTCCCTCACAGATCATCCATAGCACTTGTGTCAGTGAGCCGACTCTCGACTCGCATAGAACCAAACCTAGCCATCCAAGTCGCCTTCAAGGACACCTTTTAGTAGTCACTAGCCAGCAGGTTAATAAGGTTCGTAATATCTTGAATAGTCAATGGGTTAGGCTAAGGGCAATCCTCCAAGACATAGGGTTTAACCGGCAATCCTCCGAGTAATGGGTATGCTCTGACCTAATTTAACTTAGGTGAGCCTACAAGCTGGACACCGACACATCAAGTTCAATACATTCCTCAGGCCCAGTGTTACATATCGCAATTTCAGACTCAACAGACCATACAACCGAGCCAGCTCACAACTATAACAACTACTCAAGTCGGTCATATGAAACACCTCCAAGACTCTTTGGAGAAAATGGGGATATGGGATTTTTCAACTCCTTAAGCTTATGTACAAGAAATTCTATAAAACCTAGAAGATTTACCAGTGGGGTTTGTGATGCCACAGCTCATAAATATATTTTCAGGGAAAAAGGATCCTGAGGCACACATCAACGCCTACTTATTGATGGTCCACACACTGCGAGATCGACCCAACCAACTTAAGGTCATGTTCTCGCATAACTTAAAAGAAGAACCCTTGATGTGGCACCGAAGATTCATGAAAGAGGACCTTCAAGCAACTCCTAACGAAATGAGGAAGGCCAAGACCCGTCACCCTTGGTGAGTTAACTTCCACAAAACAGAAGTTGGGCGAGTTTCCTTCCCTGTTTATAACTAGATTTAGAGAGGTCGCTATGCGAGTCATTGAAACTCCACTTCCTGAAGCCGTGAAGGTAATGTCATGACCCCGCTCCCTGACCCCTGGCGTTGGCCATAGTCTCAGGCTCCTTATCTCGCCATGCCTTCTAACTGGGCGAGAAAATTTGGGTCGTTACACCATCCCCCCCTTAAAAACAAGATTTTTTCGTCCAAATCGTTAGTTGAATAAATAGGGGTACAAGGCTCGAATTTCATCTTCTTGCTCCCACATTGATTCTTCCCTCAAGTGATACTGTCATAAAACTCGGACTAGAGGAATCTCCTTGTGATGCAATATCTGGACTGTTCTATCCAATATCTCAACATGCTTTTCTAAAAAAGTTAAATCCTCCCTAGTCGGGATCGACTCATACTTTAGGATGTGGGATGGATCGGGTTGATACTTTCTTAATAATGACACATGAAACACGTTATGAACATTAGCCAACTCGGGCGATAGGGCCAATTGATATGCCACAACTCCAATCCTTTCTAAAATCTCAAAGGGTCCAATAAACGTTGGACTCAATTTTCCCTTCTTGCCAAATCTCATTATACCCTTAATTGGTGATACTTTCAGAAAAACCTGATCACCCACCACAAATTCAAGTTCCCTTGTCTGATTATTGACATAACTTTTCTGCCGACTTTGAACCATTCTAAGTCTTTTCCGAATCAAAGCGATCTTTTTCTGAGGTCATTTGAACAATCTTTGGTCCCAACATTCTTCTCTCGCCGACCTCAACCCAACATATGGGCGATCTACACTTCCTCCCATACAATGCCTCAAAAGGCACCATCTGGATAGTGGCTTGGAAACTGTTGTTATAAGAAAACTCTATCAAGGGCAAGTAATCATCCTAATTTCCCTTGAAATCTGAAACACAAGCCCTCAACTTGTCTTTCAGGGTCTGTATGGTCCTTTCGGATTGTCTATCAGTCTGAGGATGGAAAGTTGTACTGAAAGTAAGTTTGGTCCCAATAGCCGATTGCATGTTGTTCCAAAACCTTGAAGTAAATATGGAGTCTCTGTCGGACACAATACTAACAGGCACCCCGTGAAGTTTTACAATCTCCTTGATGTATAATTGGGCCAACTTATCTATGGTATAAATAATACGGACCGGTAAGAAATGAGCAGCTTTAGTGAGCCGGTCTACAATGACCCAAATACAATGACAACCCAGGTTAGTCCTGGTGAGACGAAGTGTATGAGGCGAAGTGTGCGAGGCGGAGTGCGCGAGGCAGAGAAAAGTTGTGTGCCGAGTGGCAATGATTTGTTGTACCCACAATGATGCTTGTCCCCTCATGCTTCCTGAGCCCCTAATAATGTTGTCCCCCATGCATTCCATTTTTATGTTATTCCACCATAAAGTCTTCTTTAAATACATTTTTGTGCTTCCTGGAGTTACAATATAACTGGAGTGGTGAGCCTCTTCTAAAATGAGCCTCTTGATATTCTCATCATTTGGGACATATACATGTTCCCTGAATCTTAACAAATCATCATTGCCGATAGAAAAATCCTCTTTTCTATCCTACTTTAATTCGGATTTTCACAAGCTGGGGATATGCCTCTTGGGCTACCCGAATTCGTTGGAAGAGTTGAGGTTCCACTTTTATACCTGCAATTATTCCAGCCCCAAAACTAGAGGGTCAAGTCGGGCGCCACTCCACTGCATCTTCTATCAGTTTCAACTCTCGGTCATTAGATGAGCTACTGATATCAAGGGTTTTCGACTTAAAGCGGCGACCACCACATTTATTTTGCCAGGTTAGAAATTGATAGTGTAGTCATAGTCATTTAGTAAGTCCATCCACCTTCTTTGTCTCATATTCAACTCCTTTTGAGAAAATAAATGCTTGAGGCTCTTATGATCTGTAAATATCTTGAACTGGATTCCATAGAGATAATGTCTCCAGAACTTGAAGGCAAATACCATGGCCTCGAGCTCTAGGTTATGAGTTGGGTAAGTTTGCTCATGCGGCTTTAATTGTCTAGAGGCATAGGTTATAACTTTCCCGTGCGGCATTAACACACACCCCAGTCCCTTATGGGAAGCATAAGTGTAGACCACAAAGCCTTCGTTTCCTTCGGGCAAGGTCAGTATTGGGGCAGTAGTCAATATTTTCTTTAATTATTGAAAACTCTTCTCACAGTCATCTGACAAAACAAATTTCACCTCCTTCTGGGTTAGGCGAGTTAGGGGAAGTGCTATCTTTGAGAAACCTTCTACAAATCGCCTATAGTATCCTGCCAAGCCCAAAAAACTATGGACTTCTGTCACATTTGTTGGCCTTCCCCACTTAATCACGGCTTCAATCTTACAAGGGTCAACTGCGACCCCAACCTTAGAAACAACATGGCCGAGAAAGGCCATGCTTGTAAGACAAAACTTGCTTTTCCCCAACTTGGCATATAACCTTTCTGTCTTCAGGGTCTGGAGAACCATCCTTAAATGTCGTTCATGCTCTTCTTGATTTCTTGAGTATACCAAGATGTCATCTAGAAGGGATACTATATAGTCATCCAGAAAGGGTCTAAATACCTTGTTCATCTGATCCATAAAAACAGCCGGGGCATTAGTTAGTCCAAACGGCATTAAAAAAAAATAAAAAATTGTAATGACCATAGCGAGTTCTGAATAGGGTCTTAGGGACATCTTCCTCCTTAACCCACAACTGATGGTAACTTGACCGAAGGTCATTCTTGGAAAATACTTGGGCCCCTTGGAGTTGGTCGAAGAGATCATCAATTCTTAGCAAGGGATACTTATTCTTCAAAGTAACCTGGTTCAACTGACGATAGTTTATACAAAACCTCAAAGGCCCTTCTTTGTTTTTAACAAACAGAACCGGTGCACCCTAAGGTGACACACTAGGTTAGAAAAATCCCTTCTCCAACAACTCTTGTAATTGTTCTTTTAACTCCTTCAGTTCAGCTGGGGTCATCCTATAATAGGCTTTGAAGATGGGGGTAGTGTCAGGGACCACATCTATCTCAAATTCAATTTCTCTGACTGGGGTAAAGAGGTTAACTCTTCAGGAAAGACCTCTTGATATTCTCTCACCACTGGTATTTCTTCTAGTTTAGACCGGTCAGTCCAATTCTCCCTATGTAAATTAAATACCCAACACACTTTCTAGCCAATAAACGGGAAGCCCGAATAGTTGAAATAAAATGCAGAGGGGAAACATCTTTGACATTAATGAAATTTAACTCAGGATTGTTTGGGCATCTAAGGGTTACAGTCTTATCATGACAATCTATCTAAGGATGGTCTTGCAAACTTTGAAGTCGGAAAGATTGTATGCTAAGTTGAGCAAGAGGGAGTTTTGGCACTCCAGTGTGGCCTTCCTTGAGCACATTATTTCCAAGGTTGGGATCACGGTCGACCCCTCTAAGATCGAAGCGGTACTTAAGTGGGAAAGGCCAACAAATGTGAACGAGGTTCGTAGCTTCCTGGGACGACAAGGTACTATAGGCGATTTGTAGAAGGATTCTCAAAGATAATGCTTCCCCTGACTCGGCTGACCCAAAAGCATGCAAAATTTTTATGGTCAGAGGAGTGTGAGAAGAGTTTCCAGGAATTTAAGAAGAGACTAGTTACAGCCCCAATACTGGCCTTGCCCAAGGAAAATGAAGACTTTGTGGTTTACATCGATGCATCTCATAAAGGGCTTGGATGTGTACTTATGCAGAGAGGTAAAGTTATTACTTATGCCTCCAGACAGTTAAAGCCGCATGAACAAAACTATCCCACTCACGACTTGGAGCTCGTGGCAGTAGTGTTCACGTTAAAAATCTGGAGACACTACCCCTATGGGGCCCAGTTTAAGGTGTTCATAGACCACAAGAGTCTCAAGTACCTGTTTTCCTAGAAATAGCTAAACATGAGGCAAAGAAGATGGATAGACTTATTGAATGATTATGATTGTACAATTGATTACCAACCAGGCAAGACCAATGTAGTGGTCGATGCCCTAAGTCGAAAGGCTGTGGTTTCTATGGCACAATTAATGATTCGAGAAATGAAGTTGTTAGACGATGTAGCGGAGTGGCACCCATCTCAGCCCCGTGATGCGAGGGAAGGAATGTTTCCATGTTTAAGGATGGAACCCCAACTCCTTCAACGAATCCGAGCGACCCAAAAAGGAGATCCCTAGCTGATAAAAATCCTTGAAAAAATGAAAATGGAAGGAAAAGAAGATTTCTATATAAGCAGTGATGACTTGTTAAGGTTTAGAGGTCGAGTGTGTGTTCCTAATTATGAGAAGATAAAAAGGGCAGTCCTAGCACACCACTCCTGCTATACGGTATACTCAGGGAGTACAAAGATGTACCAAGATTTGAAAAAGAACTTCTGGTGGAGCAACATGAAGCGGGATGTGGCACAGTTTGTTGCTAAGTGTTTGACATGCCAGCAAGTGAATGAAAAACATCAAAGACCTGCAGAACTATTACAACCCCTACTCATACCAAAATGGAAATGGGACCACATCAAGATGAACTTTTTTTCTGGATTACCGAGATCAAGTGTAGGGCATGATAGTAACTGGGTCGTGGTGGACCGATTAACTAAGGCTGCTCAGTTCTTACCGCCTCGCACGACCTATACTCTGAATAAACTGGCCCAGTTGTACATCTGAGAAATTGTGAGATTGCACGGAGTGCCCATTAGCATTGTGTCAGATAGGGACACTAGATTCACCTCCAGATTTTTGGGAAGTCTGCAGTTGGCATTGAGAACCAGACTTACATTTAGCACTGCCTTTCACCCCCAAACAGATGGACAATAAGGGAGAACCATCCAGACCTTGGAAAACATGTTAAGGGTCTGTCACTGACTTTAAGGTAAGTTGGGAAGATCATCTACTCTTGATAGAATTTGCTTACAACAACAAATTTCAAGCCAGTATTCAGATGGCACCTTACGAGGCCCTGTATGGAAGAAAGTGTAGGTCGCTTGTCTGTTGGGATGAGGTGAGCGAAAGAAGATTATTAGGGCACGAAATGGTTTAGATGACTTATGAGAAGATTGCCTTGATTAGAGAGCAGCTCAAGATAGCCCAAAGTCGGCAAAAGAGCTATGCCGATAATCGTCAAAGAGACCTCGAGTTTGAAGTAGGGGATCAAGGATTCCTCAAGGTATCACCAACCAAGGGTGTTACGAGATTTGGTAAAAAGGGGAAATTGAGCCCACTATTCATTGGACCTTTTGAAAGTCTTGAAAAGAGTTGGAAGTGTGGCTTACCGATTTGCCCTGCGACTTGAACTGGCTAGCATCCACAATGTCTTCCATATATCACTGCTAAGGAAATATCAACCTGACCTGTCCCATGTATTGGAGTACGAACCAATCTTGCTTAGGGAAGATTTGACCTATATTGACCAACCAATTGGGATTTTAAAAAGAAAAGTACAAGTGTTGCGTAACAAAGAAATCCCTCTGGTCCAGGTACAAATGACAATATCATTCAAGGGAAGAATCGACATGGAAATAGGAGGATGAGATTAGGGAGAAATACCCCCACCATTTTAGTTAATGTTAATATGATATTGAGGAAAAAATCCCTTTAAAGGGGGGGATGATGTAAGGGCCACAATTTTCTCCCAAGTTAGTATCGCCGTGAGAGAAGAGAGATGTAATTTCAAGCGAGAAGGCGTAAGGATTTTCACCACTCGCGAAAGGTGTATGGAGTATTTCCATATGAGGCATTACCACGCGTGTTTAAGGAGTAGCGCCGGGTGGAGCAGCGTTGGTTGGAGCAACGCCGGTTGGAGCAGCGTTGGGTGGAGCAGCGCCGGTGGGATAAGAAGAGAGTAGCGCGCCTATTGGAATAACGCCAGTTGGAACGGCGTCAGGTAGTGCCTGTTGGAGCAACGTCGGTTGGAGCAGCGCCGGTTGAAGCAGTGCCAGATGGAGCGGTGTCGATTGGAGCAGCGCCGGTGGCATAAGAAGAGAGTAGTGCCCTGGTTGGAGCAGAACTAATTGGAGCAGCGCCTGGTGGAGTAGCACATCAGTGGGAGTAATGCCAGTTGAAGCAGCCCCGGGTGGAGTAACGCCAGTTGGATGTTTAATAGTGCAATGTCAGAAGTGTCTTAGTCAAATGTACATCCTCTGTACATGTCAGAGCCACCTCGTACGTGTCAGAGCAATGAGTGATTGCGTTAGCCACAACATTTTCCAACCACCCTCTCCTTTTAAGCCATCCTTCCAAACTTATAGAGAGAGAGAAGGAATTCATGGAGATGAGAGATTATCGGCAGAAGAAAGAGGTGTTTGGAGAAACACAGGAGGAGAGAGAGTGAGAGACATAAAAAGAGAGAGAAAGAGAGAAGTTTGAGATATATAAGTGAAGAGAGAGAAATGATTGGGTTTAGAAAGAGTATGTCTTTCTCACATTTGTATAGGTTAAAAAATAGGTTTAAAGTTGCTACGGTGTTAGAAGATATTTTTTAAAACCTTGGGTTTATGAAGAAATGAATCCTAAAAATAGGGGATATGGAGATATTTTTCATATAAGAAACTGTGTGTCTTTTAAGTTCACATAACAACTATCTATTATGTGAAACTCAAATTCTCTCTCTCATTGGGAGTCAAGAACTTGTTGAAATTTTTGGATTTTCTTTCTATTGCGCACCAGCTATGGTGGCTTCTGTCTTTCTTTATGATGATATTATATTTGAAATAGGTGGTGATAAGGTCAATTAAGATGATGGATGGTTTTAAAAACACTCATGGTGATTAATGGTGTTAAGATGAATCATCACCATCCAATGATGGCAAGGCATGGTGATGGATTAAGGCTAACATTGTGGACTTCTCTCAACCCTTGATTTGTTTTTCCTAGGGCTAGGATTAAATCACACACTGTCTCTCTACCTTGGGGAGTTGACTTGAAGGAAGAGTGTGAGTGTGTTTTGTTGCTTCCATGCTTCATAATATCAAGTACGAACTTAGCTTCATAAAACCAAATGTTGATTTTGTGATGTATGATCTTCGTAAAATTTTTTTGATTTTATGTGAAGCTCTTTTGAGGTGGGAAACACGTTTTCATAAGCATGCATTTTCTCAAAAGATCTCGGAATGCATATTTGACTGGTTTTTTGAGAAAATCGTGAAGTGGTCTATTTTTTGTATCTAGAAGAAGCCCTATCCATGCTAATTCAGTCACCTATTGCATTTTGAGTTAAAAAGATCCTTTCTCCTTCAGTACTTTACTACAGTTACTTTGATCATCCAATAACTGATTTTTCAGCAACTGCTATCATGTCCTGAATTTGTTCTAGGCAAGCCAGAGACAAAATCCATAGAGATGTGCTCCCACTTCCATTCTGGCACGGGTAAAGGCTGCAACAACCCAGCGGGCCTTTGATGTTCAGCTTTTACTTACTGGCTTGTTAGGCATTTAGACACAAATAGTGCTACCTCTTTTTTCATATTATTCCACCAAAAGGTTTTCTTCAGGTCCTGATACATTTTAATACTTCCGGGATGTATTGTATAACGAGAATGATGTGCTTCTTCTAAAATAGCTTTCTTTACACTCTCATCATTCGAGACACAAACCCGACCTTTGAATCTTAGCAAATCCTCACTACATATAGAGAATTCATCTCTCTTTCCTTGTTTCACCTCTTCTATAATTGTTATAAGCTGAGGGTCTTTCTTATGTGCCAATCGAATCTGTTGGATTAATTAGGGTTCCGCCTTAATATTGGCAATCATACTTACCACACCATTAATGGACGGAGTTGGATGCCAATCCACTATTTCCTCTAACAATCGCATTTCTTGGATCATTAGATGAGTTAAGACTCCCGTAGATTTTCTACTTAGATTAAATCCTTTTGAGAGAAAAGGTATTTCAAACTCTTATGATCCGTGTATATTACGAAATGCTCACCATATAGATAATGCCTCCATATTTTCAAAGCGAATATTATTGCAGCTAGCTCCAAATCATGAATTGGATATTTTTTCTCATATTCTTTCAACTGTCTGGATGCATATGTCACTACTTTCCCATATTGCATTAATACACAGCCCAAACCTTTATGTGAAGCATCACTATAAATCACAAATCCCCCACTCCCCTCAGGAATAGTTAAAATAGGTGCTGAAGTTAATCGAACTTTTAGTTCTTGAAAACTCTCCTCACATTCACTTGTCCACTCAAATTTGACATTTTTCTGTGTCAATCGAGTCAATGGGATTGCGATTCGAGAAAATCCTTTTACAAATTTTCTGTAATATCCTGTCAATTCCAAAAAGCTTCGAACTTCAGTCACATTACTTGGTTGTTTCCAATTAACAACGGCTTCAACCTTTGAAGGATCAACTGATAGACCTTCTTTTGATATGACATGTCCTAAAAATGTCACTTGTTCAAGCCAAAATTCACATTTGCTAAGTTTGGCATACAATTTCTTCTCTCTTAATATTTGCAATACCATTCTTACATGCTGCTCATGTTCCTTCTGATTCTTGGAATAAATTACAATATCATCGATGAATACCATAATAAATTTATCCAAAAAGGGCATAAAGATCTGATTCATCAAATCCATAAATGCAGCTGGTGCATTGGTTAATCCAAAAGGCATGACTAAAAATTCATAATGGCCATACCTTGTTCTGAAAGCTGTCTTGAGTACATCTTCACTTTTAATCTTAAGCTGATGGTATCCAAATCTAAGATCAATTTTTTAAAACACTTGTGATCCTTGTAATTGATCAAATAAATCATCAATTCTAGGTAATGGATACTTATTTTTCACTGTCTATAATCAATACACAATCTCATAGTCCCATCTCTCTTTTTGACAAACAGTATTGGAGCACCCCAAGGTGACACACTGGGCCTAATAAAACCTTTATCTATTAATTCTTCCAATTGTTGTTTCAGTTATTTAAGTTCTGCAGGAGCCATTCTGTAAGGTGCCTTAGAAATTGGTGCTACCCCTGACAATAATTCAATGGAGAATTCAATTTCCCTGTCAGGCGGTAATCCTGGCAATTCTTCAGGAAAAACGTCGGGAAATTCTCGGATAACCGGAGTGGTATCCAAATTTATTTCTTCCTTCCTATCTTCTTTGATATAGGCAAGAAAGCCTTGACACCCTTTTCGAAGGAGGCAATTAGCTCGAATACAAGAGATTAAATATGATGGGGAGTCTTCTTGGACATCATTGAAGTAAAATACTGGTTGATTCGGAATACTAAAGGTAACAATTTTCTTATAACAATCAATACTTGCATGGTATGCAGAAAGCCAATCCATGCCTAAGATTACATCAAAATCTTGAATTTCCAGGAGTATTAAATCAACCAATAGTTCCTTTTCTTCTATCTTTATTACTCATGATTTGTACATTATATTGGTGTTAATTGAATCTCCCATCGGTGTGGCTACCTCTAGAATGTATTCTAATTGTTCTGGTTCTACCTTTAAGTGGCATGCAAAGTGTTGTGACACAAATGAATGAGTAGATCCAGGATCAATCAAAACATGAGCTACTTTTTGGAAGATAGTAAGAGTACCTTGGATCACTGATTTTGAGGCCTGAGCGTCTAATTCGGTAATCGCAAATACTCTTCCCTTCATCTGAGGCTTTGGAGCTATCTCTCCTTGCTTTGGAAGCTGTTGTGTCTGTAAGCTAGGACATTGTTTAATCTGGTGTCCCAATTTTCCACATTTAAAACAGGCTCCGGTATTCCAATAACAAGGGCTTGATCCATGATTTTTCCCACATTTTCTATATGGTTCTATTGGGTTTTGAAATGGCGAGGGCCTTGGCTTCTTGTTTGGCCTTTCAAACTGTTGTCGATTAGATGATGTAGGTCTAACATGACTGTTCTGATTTTTCGTCTTTTGGTAATCTTCAAAATCTTTTTCGACAATTTGGGCACGATCCACTATTTCAGCATAAGTTCTTAATTTCAAGACTGATATTCTGCTTCTAATAGCTGACCTGAGACCCCTTTCAAATTTCTTCACCTTTCTTGCCTCATTGTTAATCATATGTGGTGCAAACCTGGCTAATTCAGTAAACTTGGCCTCGTACTGTGCTACTGTCCTATTTCCTTAGATTAATTCTAGAAATTCCATTTCTTTTTGGTCTCGAATAAAATCTGGGAAATATTTTTCATTAAATGCCTCTAGAAATACTTCCCAAGTCAAGGTTTTATTTTCTTTGACCAATACTCCTTTTGCCATTCGCCACCAGTGTTGTGCCTCAACTTCTAACATAAAAACTGCCAAGGCCACCTTCCTATCATCAGGACATTCCATAACCTCGAATATTTTTTCCAATTGCATAATCCATCCCTCGGCTTCCAGTGGGTTTACAGCACCCTTAAAAGAAGGTGGGTTTAATTTCTTAAATTGTTCGATATTACTCCCACCATTTCCTGTAACTGACTGCCTAGGTGGATTGTTGTTTTCCATCTGATGTTGCATTAGAGCAACCGTATTTTCCAAGGCTTTGTGAATTCCTTCCTTATTGGCTTCAGCTATTCTGGATCTTGACTTTATCCCGGTCTGTACACACAATAAATATGATTTTAAGTACAATCTCTTTAACTTTTCTAAGGATCTTAAACCTATTGCTCTGATACCATAATTGTCACACCCCAAGAATTTACAATACTGTTATTCCTGATATGTGACAGACAAAACATATATACATCTATTGATAGGACAAATTTATAGTGGCGAGGTCTTACAAAGTAAATAAAGAAAGCTAGCACAACAACAGTATCTTCCAAGGTTGATCTTGACTAGCACTCAAAATGAATCCGCAGTTATCCTGAAAAATGTTTACCATAGTTTGATGAGTTTGGCTACTCAGTAAGTGATCATCATAATCCTAAAAATAATCATGATTGAAAGATATCAATCATGTACTCAACACATCACTGAAATCATTAATTTGAATTTCACTTAAACCATTAATAACAGTCACTCTCTATAACATTTCAAAAATAACCAATCAAATATTTTGGGCTCAAATTTAGAAAGGTAGCAGTTTGCAAAGCATTCTAGCATAATTGCCAATTTAATATGTATAGAAAAACTCTTATAAAAATTCAAAAATACGGAATTATCACAATTTATGGGATATCAATCCACAAATAAACATTTCACAACAATACTATAATCAATTGCAAAAATGTCAATTTTTTTAAATAATAAGGTAGTCATTTGCACATGAATTTTACAATGTCTAAATATTCAAAACAGTAGAAAGAAATATCACAATTTTACTAAAAGCAGAAATATCACATTTATTTCTAACAATAAACAAGAAAAATAAATAAATTTATTTTTCTAATTTACAGCATTCAAAATTTCTAACATAGATAAAATATCACAATTTTTATTAAAAAGATTATTTTTCAAGATAATGAGGTCACGTGCACATAAAATTTATCGCGCCTAAAATTTATGATAATAAGCAGAAATAATTATTTCATTTCATTTTTAAAAAGAATGGATTATTTTTTGTGACAATGGGGTCACTTACACACAAAACTTATAAAATAAAGATCCTGGACGGAAATATCACTATTTATTAAAAACAGACTATTTTTCAGGAAGACGATGTCACTTACTCACAAATATTTGAGAGGCAGCTTCCAATAAAAATTCTGTTCGAGAGAGGAGTTCACTGTGTTTTGACCAGAAAGAGAGAGATCTCAAAATTTTCTAGGGTGGGAGTGCTCACCTTCCCTATTTAAATTGTTATAACGTATTATTATGTTATTTTATTACGCTCTACCTCATACCTGAGGTGTCGCGTTAAGAGTCTGCTTTTAACATACGAAAACCACGTCCACTAAAGGACGTGGCAAGCAGCAAGCAGCAGCAGGCAAAAGCAAAAGTTTAAACCAAAGTAAAAACTTTTGAAAATAGTGATGGTCCCCAAGGACCATCATACTCAAACAGACCATCACCTATTTAAAAGCATCTTTTCTCCTTTTTTTTTTTTTTTTTTGACATTTTAAGATTGTTACACTAGCGCTGGTTGGATTTCTCTCTCTTCTCTTCTATTACAGTCGGTAAAGCCTAGCGTCGGCTGGATTTCTGTCTCCTCTCTTCTGTGACAGTCAACGAAACCTAGCGCAGGTTGGATTTTTCTCTCTCTCTGTCACAATTGGTGGAGCTTGGACTTCTCTCTCTTCTCTTCTCTCTCAATCCGTGAAGCCTAGTGCTAGCTTAATTTCTCTCTCTCTCCTCTATTGCAGTTGGCGAAGCCTAGCGCCGGCTCAATTTCTCTCCCTTGCTTCTCTCCCATCACAACCGGTGCAAGTGTAGTGCCGGCTGGTTCTCTTCTTCTCTTCTCTTCTGGTACAGTCGGTGAAGCCTAGTGCCGACTGTGTATTCTCTCTCTCCTCTTCTGTATAGCACAGTTGGTGAAGCCTAGTGCCGACTGCAATTTCTCTCTCTTCCTTCTAACACCATTGACAATGCCTAGCGCCGACTGCGTCCTCCTTCCGTATCTCTCTCTTATCCTCTTATCTTTCATAATCTTCTCTTTCTTTCTTCTCCCTCCTTCTTTTTGTTCCCTTCTTCTCTTATTTCATTCTTATCCTTTCCTCATAACCATCATTCTACTACTCTTCATTCGATTAAGAGGGATTGAGGTTAGCCTCTCATGGTAGTCCTGTTGTCTAGCCGTAATTTTGTTGTGTAAGGATTACTTGGCCCGTTTTATTACCACGACAGATTGACCATCGTGCCTAGCTAGTCGGTACTGGCAATGACATCTAATAGTAATTCTGTGAGCCGATCTTAGTTACTCAGCCCGTTTCGCTACCACGTCATGCCAATTATTCACCAGCTTAGCGACCACTTTGATCCTCTCTCTCAGTTGAATTCTTCTCTCCCCCGTCTTTCTTCTCTTCTTCTTTTTGAATGCACATGCTTGTGTACGTTCATCAAAGAGGAAAAGGGTGAGGTTTGACACACCTGTCTTATAACCTTTCCTATATATGTGTGTGATTCCAGAAAACAAGAAGAATGCAAGCCAAGGGAGGCGATTCCGAACCAGTTTTATTACTGGGGCCCTTTTTTCATGATTTAAGAGGGCGCCCACGTGAGTAAGCTCGAGTAAGTCCCGAACCCACCTTAAATTCCTCTCTCACCAATTAGTAACACCTGCCCCCGCTCTCGAATGAGGTTCTCGAGAAAGCGATTTCAAAAACTTCCTATGTCTTCCCTCAAAACCTGAGATGCGCGTCGCCCAATCCCCAAAAGGATTCAGAGGGTGAGATCGAGGCACCTAACCAGCATGGCGACTCCACTGGGGACTTACTACCCCTTAGTCGGATCGTTCTTGGTTGGCTAGTTTCTTCTTTATCTGCTTTCATTATATTTTAACATTTTATTATGGATTGTGGGTTTTCTAACCCATTTATCTAGATCGGGGATTTTCTTATCCCTGTATCCGAGAGTGTCCCTAGGGAACAAGTTCTTTCAACTTTGTTCCCAACCATCCTCTTGAGCAATGACCCCTTGTCTAGCTTTCAGGTCTTAACCTGGATCGATGTGAGGCGGGACCTAAAAATCCCTTACTCCCCATCTCTTTGCTCTGGTGGAAACTGCACCAAGGCACCTTGCATTGGTGGCACTTTTGTTGCCCCACACAGCATGCACCCAGCCACCAGCAAGTCACTTGCCGGTCGTGTTCCTAAGGTACGCCGAAAGGCTGCCTAGTCTCCTTCTGCAAAAGGCAAACAAGTTGTCATTGCTTATGTGGGTCGCCATAGGCTACCCCTTACATTTCTTCAACATTGGTCTCTATCTCGAGAGGCTCAACACATCGAGGTGGAAACCCCACGGTCTCCACCCCTGACACACACCACAAGACTTGTGGGTTACCCACTAGAGTCACACTTCAGGGCAACCCTTCTGTAACCTCGAGTCGGTGTCCATGATCGAAGGTCAGGTCCTGCGCACGTTGATCACCTGCATCTCACTGCTCGGGGCAACGCCATCATTAGGCCGACCCGAGTACATAGGAGACGACCTCCTCATCCTCCTACTTTGCACACACAAGCGTACCCTGGAAGGGGCAGGCCTATACCTATCCTCTTACAGACACCTGCTCATAGTCCTTGGCCTCCTTAGGCCCGATCACTTGCATGAGCTCGGGCTGACCTGCAGATCTCCCATAATCCTTCTTCGAGGGGCGCACATGCATCACCATCTCAGAAGTCCCCTCACCCTAGACTAGGGCCTTCCCATGACTCAATCTTGCTCTTTCCTATTCCTCTTTCTTCAAGCAAGCACCTTCAACCATGGTACTTCAAGGTTTTCCCCACAAGTACCATCCTGAATAAACCCCACCACTTTTGTCGTGTCTTTGAAGCTCATAAAAGGGCTCAGGGCATTAACCTAATGGAAGATCAAGTCCTTCATCCTCCCCGTCCCAAGAGGACTTTAGTCTCTGGCCCTCATCCATTGCCGCACCTGATGGAGACAGCTCTCTCATGTGCAAGAAGAGCTGACCAACCGCGACCTAGATCGCAATTTTGACACGAGCTCCATCAAAACCTCAAGGCTAAACGCGATAGAGGTTTGCAAATTTTGACTAGAGAGGTGACGAAGGCAGTCAAAACAACAATTTCTAACAATCCCCTTCACCTGAATCCCTTCTACCCCCTTCATACGATCAAGCCGGAAGAAGAGCTCCATGAGCCCTGTGTTGTGGTTACTGTCGTAGAAGAAGACCCAGCCAACGCGATCAGCATACAAGAGTTGAGTTCATTTAGGGCATGTTGGCCCCCTACTGATTGACCTACAACGTATGACCCATCAAGTTCCCAAGCCCTCAATTGCCACTAACGTTGGCCTCCATAGAGAAATGGTCAGCGTAATCGTTGTAAGAGAGCCTGGTGAAGCACAGAAAGAGCACATGAACAAGTTTGAGGATATGGTGTGCGCAATGATGAAAAATACCAATCATATAGACACTGCACGCTAGTTGAGTAATCATGAGGTCAATTCCCATCACTCTAATGGTGCACCTCCACTACAGCCCCCTCCTTTTACCTCACACGAAAATTTTGTCCCTCATCCCGTCTCTTAGACAGACATTGACACTATTGTCACCCATAGCTTAAAGAACAGACAAATCCCAGAGATACTGGGTGCGACCCTTTATCAAAGGCCATACCCCCCCTATATTCATCAGATCCCATTTCCCTCAGATTATAAGAAAGGGAAGTTTCCTTTATTCAACGGAACCACGTCCCTAAACGAGCAGATTTCCCTATTCAAAGTAGCATGTCAAGAAATAGCGGCTAATGGGAGACTTGCATATCCCCATTGCGCTTTTGAAAGCCGAAGCAGTGCGACAGCCGCTGTGAAATATTTTTCAAACTCCGGTCGCTATAAGTATAGAGGATGCTCCTCAGACTAGTGATCAGCGGAAACCTGAACTCTCAGGAGGGGAGCAGCCCAATAAAGAGAAACTTTTTTCCCCTCAAGAGCAAGATTCCCTAGCAAACTTAAGAACTGAAGTTCGCAGTCTCCGGAGTCAATTGGAGGTAATGCGTATCACTTCAAAACGTCTCAAGGAGTTCATGCCGAAGACTAAAAGTTATGATGAGCTTGAGGTAAATGCACCACTAATGAAGGCCGAGGCCCTCCTTACTAGACTATCTATAGCGACCAGGCTCACCAAATCATGAGGAAAATGAACTATCAGCCCTTGGTCAATCAAACATTAAGAGGAGAAAAAATGACGACTCCCCAGTTTAAAGCTATCCAAGCCACGGCCGCCGACCATGGGGCTAAACAAGGCCTAGGGTATTAGCCTCTTGGGGCAATAAAAGTGTCGAGAGGCATTCAAATAAGAAATAACATGAGGTGCAGCAAAAGTAAGGAGAAAATGAAATCATCCAGCAAAGTCAATCAAAAGAGGGAAGCACTTTATTCATCAGTTAAAAATTTTACAAGTACTGGCAAAAGGAAATGACGTGTTTAGAAACTATCGATCATCTTATTGATCTCTGCACTGGGTACTGCAGGAGAAGTCTCGGTGCCCTGGACACGTTCCTTCAGTTTCACCTCCATTTGAATCTCCTCTGCCATCGCCACAGTTTCCGACTCAATTGTGCCATTGAGTTCGAACAAATCTTCAACCAAAGAGGCTTCCATAGCTCTCCTCTGAGCTTCCTTGTGCCTCCCTCTTGAGATCTTGCTGACGACCAGTTATCATGGCCTTCTTCTCGATGCAAGCATCTATCTTCTCACGACGATGCAAGATCGACTCCTCTAAAGAGGCTAGCTTACAAGTTTCTTTCACATTATGTAGCGCTCCCAACCGCCAGCTCTGCAACTCGTTTAGAGTTACATTAAAATGGGAAAGCACTTCTGGGGAACTGTCGACCGCAGTAGTCGCAGCAAACTCCCTCAGTTTTTCCAAAGCTTCGCCCAGCTCATTGAGATGCAGCAAGCCCTGAAGGCCTGCTCTAAGCATGTCTGCAATCATGCTAGAAACATCACTAACAGCAGGCCTAGTTGGTGCTGCTGAGATCACTACTGCTGAAGAAACCTCGACCTCAAGGACTGGGCATGTTGAAGTAATAGCGATCTGAGCGACTGGCTCCTTTGAAACAAGGGCAAAGCCAAGAGCTTGCCCCTCGGACTCATAGGCAGCCCCAGCCTCAATCTACCTAGGTTCCTCAATGTCAGTCTTGCTGTTCTGACCATCTCTTGTGGGGACCTCTACTTGCTCTTCATCCTCCTTAATCGTCACATCAGCATTAGCAAGTTCAGGAACTTCCTCTTCTCTTTGGCCTTTGCCAGCCAATTCATCTCTAATCATAGCTTCTTCCATTTGGCTTGCACCTTCAACAGCCAGAACCTCGGCCACAAAGAGTTCAACTCCCTCATCTTCATGACCTATGCCCACGGGGGAAGCAACCTCTTAGTGCTCAGGCATGACATCAACTTTAGGCTCTCCTCTTTGAGTCATATCCCCTACCTTAGTCGGGGCACTAAGCTCCTGATGCATGGAGTCCACATCAACATCAAAGCCCCTAGCTGGAGCAGTCGTTTTAGGGCCTTCATCCTCATCAGTCTCCATCTGAGCCGCCTCTGATTCAGAAACTACCCCTGGAGTCAAGGGCATCTCCACAAGATCCGGAGTCACCTCTCGATCAGAAGCAATGATAATGAGCTCAAAACGGCCGGAGTCGTCTGCCTCAGTTTCTGAAGAAAAAGAAAAAAATTCACAAGAAGCAGAAGATGGTCCAGAGAGTGCTGAAGGTGATACTGGAGTAGTTCTTAAAAGATCAGAAGAGGAAGAGCTACCTCCTACTTCGGACATCATAGAAGGCTTGACACTCTTGCGCCTCCGAGTACGCCCACTAACTGAAGGCGGGGCATGAGTATCAGTAGCGGTCGAGAGCTTGCTTTTCTTCCCCCCTGCCAAAGTAGGAGCAGCTACATCAGATCCACCTCCCTGAGAAGGCCCTCCAGCCAATTTACTATGGGGACAACTCCCGATTAGGGCATTCAAGTCCTGTGGGGGACACTTCTCATAACTAGGGACTTGTCGCCACTCATCCCACTCGAAGATGAAACTAAGATTGTCGAAGACAATCCTAGTCCTCGTCTTCATTGCAAGAAATTATGGCGAGGCCTCATCAATTGCTATCTCGCGCGGAAGCCCTAAAGCTCGTCAGTGAGAGGGATAATCTAAGACGAATACAGCACCAGGAGCAAGAGCATCCGCCAGTCTCCTTTGCGTGGTATCCTGGCACCAGTTACCATTCACCCCTTTCCAAGGGTGATCTTTATCCCAATATCCCTTGCTGGTGATTCTCCCCCAGTTCACATAGGCCTTGGTCGTGCGGACCCTTCTGCCGAAGTGAGGTAACACATATTTGCTGGTTTCTGTCATCTCTAAGCAAATAGACCATGCGGTCTGTATATGCTCTGGCAACCAGCACTCTCGGAAAGTTCCAAACTCTTCCATCTTCCCCTTGTTCACCATACTCCAGCGCTTTTCGAAAAACATCGAGAAGGAGCAGCCTTGATCAAGCCCATGTTTACGGGCGCAGCGGTGAGCAAAATACCCCTCTAAACTGGCACTGTGCAGAGTCCCATAAGGTAAGACTCTCGCTCTGATGCTCAGAATGAACATGAGCTCCTTAATCATTGTTGGAGCACCGTCCAGCTCCTTCCCCAACTCATCAATGAAAGCACGGTCGGTGAAGCTCCCGACCGAAAAGGAGACCCGCCTCATGTTCAAAGAATCATTCCCAAATAGACCCCAGACATCCCCTGGGGTATGGATGATGGCCCTTTGGTTGGAAATCCTCTTCAAGAAGGGCCACAGTCTTTCTCCCAAGCATTGATTCTTGTTGTAGGTGTCAGGGTAATAAGCCCCTAGGCACCCGTACACGTAATGCACAGAGAATGGAGTTTTAAAATCCCCGAGAAATGGCTCTTCTCCTAAAATCCCATTCCCTCCCTCTTTCCCTCTGAAGTCCTTTCCACGGGAGATGGCCCCCAAGCCATGGTATATCTTGCACAAGATTGGCTGAGCGACGGCATACTCATGCCCTCTAACCATGTCACAGGCCACAAACAATACGCCTGGATGAATGTCGTCCCCCCAGTCAGGAAGCAAAAATTTGCACAAAAATAAGGCCAAATATGAGGTCAAGAAGACACGGTCATCATTGGTCTCGAGGTTATATACGGGAGGCGTCTCCTTTGCAACTGCCTTCCCTTTCCCTTTTGGGGTGCGCTGACCACCTTCAAGATAATCCTTGTAAAAGAATTTCACCCACTCTGTGAGGGTAACCCTGCCATTGTTGGACCGGTCTGCAATCAACTGAAAGGCCTCGAAGATCTTTTGAAGACTGGCAGGCGGCTCTGCATCTCTCAAGTTAGCACCATCGAATATGACTGAGTTCTGGGGTACGAACTCGTCATACATAGCCCCGATCATCAAGAAACCTCCAATAAAATGACGATCTAGTAAAGAGATTCCTGCTTCTCCATGCCCAAGAAGCCAGGTATTACTAATGTCTCTAGCAATACCTTTACTGTATTGGAGCAACAGTAACTCGGTCGACACTGATCCAGTGTCTTAGCAACTTTGAGAGTAAACCACCAAGCCCTTTATAATGGTTGGTTCTTCTTACCAAATTACTGATGTGGTCAACAACGGTTATGTTTCCCAATATAGCAATACCTTTACTGTATTGGAGCAATACATTTACCCTATTGCAGCTGGGTCGGGCTTTGACTCGAGGCCCGAGGTAACTCTCATCGATCCATGCCTAGCACCAGGTGAATTCCAAACAACCCTAGCACCTGTTGACTTGGCGCCAAGTGAATTCAAAACAACCTTAGCGCTGGTTGACTTAGTGGCGGGTGAATTCCAATCAACCCTAATGTCAGTTGACTTAAGGTCGGGAGAATTCCAAACAACCCTGGCGTCGGTTGACTTGGCACCAAGTGAATTCCAAACAACCCTAGCATCGGTTAACTTAGCCCCAGTTGTGTGTAAACAATATCACGGGTTGTTCACAATGCCGACAAAATTTTTAACAACCCAGCACATGTTGTGTTTTTTAGAACTCAGCACCAGTTGAAAACTTACAAGAAACCATTATCGCTACACCTGGCACCGGCTGTATTTCAAGTAGCCTATTGTAACCTACTCTACGCTGAAACCTTGTGTGTCCTACCACTATCTCGAGTGGAGTAGTACCCAAGCCATGTCTTCTCATCCCCAATGGAGTAGTACCCAGGTCGTGACCTATCATCCCCAATGGAGTCAGGAGCAAGTCACTGTTTGTCATCCCCCAGTAAGAGTCACACTCATACTGCACCCCACTATCCGTAGTGGAGGTAGGGTCATTCTTACCTCTTCAATTCCCAGTGGGTCTGTTTCGCACCAAGCTATCTTATCCCTAGGAAGTCGGGTTATCTATTCTCCATAGAGTCTCATCTTTCACCCCAAGGAGTATGCTTACCCCCCTAAGCCCTAGTGAAGTCCGCTTCTATTGACGATCCTTCATCAAGTCACCATTTCCATCTGAGCCCTCAGTTTGTGGATGGCCTTAACAATTTTATCCCCAGGGAGTCGGATTGCCATCCACAGACTTATTCCCCATGGAACTCCACCTACATGGCGACCCAATCACAGTTTGTGCTGCACGACCTTAAACTGCACAGCTTTGGTCCAAACTAGATGACCTTAAACTGTAGGGGAGGTCTAGTTGCGCAACCTTAAACTGCACAGTCCATGCTGCATGACCCTAAACTGCACAGCCCTGGTTTAGTTGCACGACCCCAAAACTGCATGGTCCGAACTATATGACCTTAAACTGTAGCGAAGGTTTAGTTGCACGACCTTAAACCGCACGGTCCTAGTTGTATGACATTAAACTACATAACCATGGTCCGTGCTGCAAAACCTTAAACTACACAGCTTTGGTTCAAACTATATGACCTTAAACTATAGCAGAGATCTAGTTCCAAGACCTTAAACTGCATGGTCTGTGCTGCATGACCCTAAACTACACAGCCCTGGTTTAGTTGCACTACCCCAAAACTTCATGGTACAAACTATGTGACCTTAAACTGTAGCAGAGGTCTAGTTGCACGTCCTTAAACAGCACGGTCTTAGTTATATGACTTTAAACTGCATAACCATGGTCCAGCTGTATGATCTTAAACCATAGTTTAGGTCCTAACCGCATGACGATAAAAATCTCAGCACCATGGTACGAACTATATGAAACTAAACTGTAGTGGAGGTCTAGTTGCACGACCTTAAGCTGCACGGTCTGTGCAACATGACCCAAAAATGCACAGCGCTGGTCTAGTTGCATGACCCCAAAACTGCATGATCCAAATTACATGACCTTAAACTGTAGCGGAGGTCTAGTTACACGACCTTAAACTGCACGGTCCTAGTTGTATGACTTAAAACTGCATAAACAAGATCCAGCTATGTGACCTTAAACCATAGTACACGTCCTGGCTGCATGATGATAAACTGTTTTGGGGGCAAGGTTTTTAGGGGATAAACTGTTTTTAGGGGATCTCGTCCCGGAGGTATGACCTTTTAAACCTTGCCCCCACATACGCGCACACTCCTTTATGTCCACTTTTACGTATGCCTTCCCTAGCCTACCCGTTAGTGTATGTGGGCCACCTTCACTACCTCCCCAGTAAGTTCATTCACTTTGTCATTGTACCTCATTCCTCAGTGAGTCTCACCCGTGCTCACAAAACGGTGAACCTTCCCGCCATCCATAATTGTTATAAGTTAGTGGGTCACCATCATCCACTCACATTTCATACATCATCCATCGTTCATAGGTAGCCTAATGCCATTTCCCCAAGTGAGCCAAACCATATCTATACTCACTCCGTGGCCTCCACAGACTGTCATTCATTACCATCGCAATCTAGCTATATGATCTTACACTATAGTCTACGTCTAGGCCGCATGACATTAAGTTGTTTTGC
The DNA here is from genome assembly GCF_054954075.1 of Amborella trichopoda. Lineage (NCBI taxonomy): Eukaryota > Viridiplantae > Streptophyta > Magnoliopsida > Amborellales > Amborellaceae > Amborella > Amborella trichopoda. The sequence goes on from NC_142341.1 coordinate 20,593,827, forward strand.
GCAGGTCCCAAATGCATGACCTTAAACACGCCTTCACAGAAAAATGAATAATGGGCATGGTGTATACCTTAACAAGGGAACGCTATGAGAATAAATGACGGACAGGCATGGTCACGAAACCATGAGTAAAAGAGTTATGTGAATAAAAAAAACCAGGCATGGTGAAAACCCGAGAGGGCACCGTGAGTAAAACTGGACGAAAAGGGTGGACATGGTCGAGAGATCATGGGTAAAAGAGCCCCAAAATAAAAAGAAGTTGGTGAAAACCGTCTCTATGGCACCGCTTCCCAAGTTCAAACAAAAATCCATGAAGGACGCTTGGACCAATAAACAAGTTGATGCAGCCCTCACCTTAATAGATGGCTTCAACCCTCACTCAAAAGAAGAAAATCCCTGGTAACATAATGCCTGGAATAAAAAATACGAGCTTCAAGGAAAATATTCTGACAGCCTGAGTCCAGTTGCAAAAGGACTCGAAAGACAGAAGACTCGCTAAGACAGAAAGACAAGTCTCATGAGGAAGAACATTATTCCCACGAGGTCACAAACATACTCTAGAAATAAACACTCCAAAGGCAAGAAACTGACAAAGAAAGGGTGAAAGCTGCCAAAGACTTCAGCTCGCCTAGCCGGCACTCCTAGACCTTCAGGATCAACTAATAAACCAGCCCTCGACTGGACTCGGTAGACGAGACTTACAGTGATACTTTAAATGTCATAAGCAAACCTGGTATAGCAGCAAATAGTGCTGACCAAAATAAAACAAATGAACCAAGACATGGGAACAATGCCCTTCTACATGGCACTCAATTGTCAGATGGGCATAATTCTAACTGATGAGGTTCGTTCAAATCCTCAGCTTCGGAAACACCAATAGTCTACATGAAGGTGAGGACTTCGACAAGATCCCCTAAAAAATTTTCTTCTCACTTAAAGTCTCCACAGACGGACCCACGAACAATGCATCCCTACATATGAGCAGCCTAGTTACACCATTATGTGAATCACCTCGGCGTTCACTTGGTCCTATGGATAGGAAGAAAAAAAGTAAAAGCCGAAGAAAATTTTTTAAATGATTGTCCTTCTTTCTTCTCTTGAAGCGCAACACTCGGTGGGGCAAGCTGTTTGAACGTATTTTTCAACACCTTGGTCCCTGATAAGAAAGCAAGTCAATAAAGCCTACAAAACAGTTGAAATTCATGACAGCCTCAGAGTGGCCCTAGAATTGGTCAAGATCTTCATCAGAACATCAAAAGACCACTTACCAATTTTCATCATGATCAGACATGTCTAAGGCAGTGAACACAAAGAAGCAATTTCAGCGAAATCAGTCTCTAGCACCCTGAAATGGACCTCGTAGCTAAAGCTATAATTTTGGTACATCAAACAACTATGGGACCACCGCCATTAGATCCAACACGGTCAAAAACTCCTATGGGTCATGTTTTGGCTTAATCAGGTAATCTAAGACAAAGTTATGGGTAAAATACTGAAAAGGGTAGGCCGCACACTATTCCCATGTGGCCACCCTACACTAAAACACCATTAAAGGTGGCTATTTTTATAGTCACAGGCAGTCACTTTCGGAGCCTATAACTCACTCATTTCAAGTTGGATCGCTCCCAAATTTGGCGAGCAAGTTCGTCTCATCCAGACAAGCAATTTGATATGTGGTACGCCCCGTGACGACGCCCGAGCAGAGAGAAAAACTAAATGAAAGTCGTTGATCTGTGAAGGAAGTTGTAGAAAATTCAATAGCAGCACTCCTCGTTCGCGCAGCCAGATCACAACGCTTGCATACCCGATTGGTATAAAACCAATTGCATTATTTGTGTGAGGTCCGAAGCTATCTCTGGTTCGAACTTCGCGTACAATGAACGATTGGATTTCACACACAAAGGTGTCAAAGCTGCTGTAAATTCCAGCAGCCATAGTTCAAGATTCTAGTCAAAAACTCAAGATAACAAAATATTCATCCGGACACAAAATCAAGCTACGTTTGTTGCAACATAATCGTGACGCAATGCTCAATGTGATTCAGTGAATAAGTCTTGAAGAAACATCAAGGAATGAGCACACAATCGATCTGAAGTTTTCAAGATTCATCCAAAATTCAAGTCTCATAATCATGGCTCAAAAACATGATTCATGGCTCGAAGTTGGTATCAAATTGATCGTCATGCCGAGCCCCAACAAGAAAACATTAATCCTTTGATCAAATGAGCATCAGAACGGCCCTTGGTCAGCCATGAAAGATCACGCAAGTTCTTGGACAGTAATAGTGACTGTTTTGGAATTCCACATATTGTTAGGTAGGGGCAAAACAGTCAGTTTACACCCATTTTTAGAATTTCTTTAAATTCATTTAAATTGTAATTATCTTCAATTCTATGTAGTTTTTTAGCATACACCCATGTTTTAGCCCAATTCTATATAAACAGGCAATGCCTCAATACAAAGGATGGATTCATTCTTCTTGGATCAATCAATAAAAGTCTGATTTTTTCTTAAGCTTGTGAGTACATCCCGATGAGAGAGAGAGAGAGGAGAAAAGAAAAGGGTTGGTACCCTTCGGGCAGGTAACTTTCTCTGCCCTCCCCTCTTTCTCTCTCCTCCCCTCTTACTCTCTCCTCCTCTCGTTCTATCTCCTCCCTTCTTTCTATCTCCTCCCTTCTTTCTCATTTCTATCTCTATCTCTTTCTCTCACTTCTTCTCATCTCTAGCTTTTCTCTCCCCTCTTTCTCATCTCTATCTCTTTCTCTCTCTTCTTCTCATCTCAATCTCCATCCGTTCTCTTGTAATGCAGTCGGTGAAGCCTAACGCCGGTTGGATTTTTCTCTCTTCTCTTTTGTTATAGTTGATGAAGCCTAACTCCAGTTGGATTTCTCTCTCTCTTCTTTTCTATTAGAGCCAGTGAAGCCTAGTGTCGGTTGGATTTCTCTCTCTTCTCTTCTGTTACAATCAGTCAAGCTTAGCACCGGTTGGATTTCTCTCTCCTTTTTTCTGTGACAATCGGCAAAACCTAAAGCCGATTAGAGTTTTCTCTCTCTTTATCATAGTCGGTGAAGCCAAGCATCGGTTGAACTTCTCTCTCTTCTCTTCTCTCTCAGTCAACGAAGCCTAGCACCGACTAGATTTCTATCTCTCTCCTCTATTAAAGATGGCGAAGCCTAGGGCCTGCTTGATTTCTCTCTTTTGCTTCTCTCCCATCACAATCGATGTAAGCCTAGCGTCGGCTAGTTCTCTTCTTCTCTTCTGTTCTTGCACAGACGGTGAAGTCTAGCGTCGACTGCGTATTCTCTCTCTCCTCCTCTTATAGCACAGTCGGCGAAGCCTAGCACTAACTGTGTTTTTTCTCTCTTCCTTCTAACACCGTAGGTAATGCCTAGTGCCGACTGCATCTTCCTTCCCTCTCTCTCGCTTATCCTCTCATCTTTCATACTCTTCTCTTCCTTTTTTCTCCCTCCTTTGTGTTCCCTTCTTCTCTTATTTCATTACTTATCCTTTCCTCATAACCATCATTCTGCTACTCTTTCATTCCAATAAGAGGGATTGAGGTTAGCCTCTCATGATAGTCCTGTCATCTAGCCATATTGTTGTTGTGCCATGATTACGTGGCCCGCTTTATTGCCACCAGACTGACCATCATGCTTAGCTAGTCAGTACTAGTAATGACGTCTAGTAGTAATCCTGTGAGCTTGTCTTTGTTACTGAGCCCGTTTTACTAACACGTCAGGCCAATTATTCACCAGCTTAGCCACCGCTCTAATCCTCTCACTCAGTCAAATTCTTCTCTTCCCTGTCTTTATTCTCTTCTTCTTTTTGGATGCGCATGCTTGTGTACGTTCATCAAAGAGGAAAAGGGTGAGGTCTAACCCACCTGTCTTATAACCTTTGTCATATATGTGTGTGATTGGAGAAAACAAGAAGAATAAAAGCCAAGGGAGGCGATTCCGAACCAGTTTTATTATTGGGGGCTTTCTTCGTGATCTAAGAGGACTCCCAAGCGAGTTAGCCCGAGTAAGTCCCGAACCCACCTTAAATTCCTTTCTCACCGGTTGGTAACACCTGCCCCCGTTCTTGAATGAGGATCTCGAGAAAGCAATCTCAAAAATGTCCCAGGTCTTCCCTCGAAACCCGAGACGCTTGCCACCCGAGACGCTAACCACACATGTGTATGAAGGCGTGTTTAAGGTCATGCCACCAGGAGCTAAGGACAGTAGTTTGACGTCATTAGTCGGATGCTTCGATCTCACCTACCCAGATCTAGGTGATCGGGTGACATGTGTCTCGGGTTCGAAAGACCTGGGACTTAGATCGCTCTCTCGAGAACCTTGTTTGCAGAACAAGGGCAGGTGCCCAAATAGTGAGATAGGAATTTGATATGTGAGGTGGGAATCAACCTCACCTGGGTCTGTGACTTACTTGGGTGGACTGATGTGGGTGCCCTCTTAAACATGACGAAAATCCCCCAGCTTCTTCAGCTGGTTCGAAATCGCCTCCCTTGACCTGCAACCTCCTTGTTTTCTGTATAACATTATCATGGTTAACTTGCAAGATAAGTTAGCTGAAGGACCCACCCTTGTCTTAAGGCAATGCACATTCATATGGTGAAGTTAGGGTGATGAAGTGGAAGGTTCAAATAAAGGTAGAAAAGAGAAGAGAACTTGATGCAGGTACGAGACTAGCATGATAGCTAGACAGTGACTGACTAAGAGTGGTAGCAAGATGGGCATGATACTCAGGACTGGCACGACGATAATGCTATTCAAAACCAAGGCCGATATGACTATCCTAAACTGGTGTGACAGCAAGACGAGCATGGTACTCAAGACCAGCAAGACGACAATACTGCTCGACAGCCAGATTGTTATGGTAGTCCTAGACTAAGCCTACCCTCAGTCAAGTGAGAAGAGAAGATACGAAGAGAAGGTGTGAGTCGACGAAGAGATGGGGTCCCGAGGACGTTAGGCATCGCCACCCACAACTACGGAGTAACAGTGTCACGGCCCTTGGACGGCACTGAACGCTGCTGCTCATGGCTAGAGGGTGAGAAGTGAACTACAGACGACACTAAGCATCGACGTTAACAACACGAGAAGGCAGCACATCCCTTCGTGGCAGTGATGGCTTCTTCTGGAGCGCGCTGTGATAATCTCCTACTAAGCGCGTGGCGATAGTTCCTTATGAAGCACATGACGGTTGGAGTGGGATGCAAGAGAAACCTGCGGACGGCAACAAGCACCGAACGCACGAAAGGAAGCTTGCAAACGGTGATAGACACCGAGCCCATGAAGGAAGCTCGTGGATGGCGATAGACGTCGAGCGTATGAAAGAAACTTACGGATGACGATAGGCATCGTTGCGACCCTTTACAGGTGGCGATAAGCATCGCCGTCTGCATTAGGCAGTGAGCGCGAGAGAAACCTGAGGACAACGATAGGTATTGCCACTACCATTCACTGGCGACGATAGGCATCAGCGTCTGTGATAAGCGCACAACAGGGTCAGACCCCTGCGGGTGGCAATAAACATCGCCATCTGCACTCCTTGTTGAGAACATAGACGAACGAAGAGAGGGAGAAAGAAACTCGGCATGGCGTTTTCATCGCCATCCACAACCTGTGAAACCACAGGTGGGGAAAGAAAGAATGAAAGAGGTATGCTTCCACTACCGCGCATAGCCTCCAAGAAAAACTCAGACGAAGAAGAAGAGAGAGAAGAAAGGAAAGAAGAGAAGAGAGAGAAAAAGATTTACCTTAAGCTGAGGGGTACCATCCCATATGTTTCTCTCTCCTTCCTCTCTCTCTCTCTCTCCAGTTGTGACCCAACAATGAGAAAGGATAGAGATTTTATTAAGAAAGTTTGGTCCTTGTACAATGAGAGTACGTGATATATATATAGAGGTTTTCCCAAACATGGGTGGATTGATTAAAATTAAATCTAATTGTTGAAAATTAAGATTTAACTAAATTAAATAAAATAGGAAAATAGGGTGTAAAATGACTGATTTTCCTCTTCTTAACAATTGGGGAAATTTTCAGAACAGTCACTGCTGCGGCCCTAGAATGTGAGTGATATTTCGTAGATGATTCGGGGTTGCTCTGGTGCCTATTTGTCCGAAAGATGATTGTTTTATTGTAGGGCTTGGCATGGTGATCAATTTGATACCAACTTCGAGCCATGGATCATGTTTTTAAGCCACGATCATGTGACTTGAAATTTGAGTGAATCTTGCAAACTTCGAATCGATGGTGTGCTCGTTCCTTGATGTTTTTTTGTGATTTCTTTGTTGGATCACACTGAGCATGCCGTCACAATCATGTGGCAACAAACGCAGCTCGATTTCATGCCCAGACGAAGATTTCGTAACTTTTGAGTTTTTACCAGAATCTAAAATTTCGACACCGAAATTTGCAACCACTTTATTGGCTTCATGTGTGGAATCTGACAGTTAATCATGCGTTGGGTTTGGACCAGTGATAGCCATGGACCATATACACGTAATGCAACTGGTTTCACATTGATCGGGTTCACAAACGTCATGATTTGGCCACTCGAGCCAGATGTGTCACTGTTGATTTTCCTGCAACTTCCTTCACGGATAAGCAACTTCTCTTTAGCTTTCCTTCGTACTCAAGCATCGTCACGGGGTGTGCCACATATTGAAACGCTCGTCTTGACGAGACAAATACGCTTACAAAATTTGGGCATGATCCAACCTTAGATGAGTGAGATATGAGTGTCGCAAGTCACTGTTTGTGACTGCCCCTTTAATGGTGATTACTTGCAGGGTAGCTACACGAGAATAGTGTGTGGCTCCTCCTGTTTTGATCTTTTACCCCTAACGTCTTCTTTAAGTGTCTGTTTAAGCTGAAATTTGATCTCTTGAGTCTTCAACCGTGCTGAATCCAATAACAGTGGTCCCACAACTTTTTGACATACTGAAAGTAGGGTTATAGGGGTCTATTTCAGGGCGCTAGAGGCTGATTCTGTTGAAACTATTTCTTTGTCTACACTGCCTTAGACATGTTAGAATGTGATGAAACTTGACAAGAGACTTTTTGGAGTCCTTATGAAGATCTTGACCAGTTATGGGGTCATTCTGAGACTGTCAAAATTTCCACTGTTTGTTAGGCTTTATTGAACGGCTTCTCTTTTTATTCCGCATTGAGGACCCATGGTGCTGAAAAATGTCTACAAATAGTCATGGGGCCAGGACGTGCACTACAATATAAGGTCATGCAACTGAACCATTGTCTAAAGCAGTTTATTGTCATGCGGCCAGAACATGCACCGTAGTTTAGAGTTATATAGCTTGACCAGTGTGCAAAGTAGTTTATCATCATGCGGCTAGGACATGCACTATAGTTTAGGGTCATATATCGTGACCAATTCTATAGTTTAAGGTCATGCAACTGGACCATTGTTACAGTTTAAGGTCATGCAACTAGACCAGCACTACAATTTAAGGTCATACAGTTGGACCAGCACTACAGTTTAAAGTCATGCAATTGGACCAGCGCCATAGTTTAAGGTCATGCAATCGGACCATCGCTACAATTTAAGTTTATGCAACTAGACCATCGCTACAGTTTAAGGTAATGCAACTGGACCATCGCTACAGTTTAAGGTCATGCAACTGGACCATTGCTACAGTTTAAGGCCATGAAACTAGACCACTGCTATAGTTTAAGGTCATGCAACTTGACCATCGCTACAATTTAAGGTCATGTAACTGGATCATCATATGGGTCGCCATTTGTGTGAGGTGGACTCACTAAGGGATTGGGAACCAAAAGTGGTTTCCTACTGGTGATGGAAAGGTAATGAGGGCTGAACCTGCTGGTGCGCACACAGACAGACCAGCTTGGGAAGGCGTGTATGAAAGGGCATGTGAAAGGCATGGGTGCAACAGCAGAGGGCTGTGCATGGCAGCAATTTGTGCATGGCAGCACTATGGTGGCATGCTCGACAGCAGTATCAGTAGAGATCATTGAGGCACATACTGTAGCAAAGTATGCACAGCAGCGAATGTGCTCGGCAATAAGTAAGCACACAACAATGAGCACGCACTGTGGTGAGAATGTGCATGGTAGTGCCTACGCATGGCGGTGAGTACACACAGAGGGTTGCGTGCACAGCGGTGTGTGTTTTAAGAGGCATGAGCGGCGGCTTGAAGGTCTTGCAGAATGTCAAGGTCTTAGGGAGAATCTGCCAAAGGCTGGCATTCTCATGGGCTCTCGATCGGCCAGGGGAGACCCAATCTGGCTGACAAAGTCTGTTGGAAGCCAAGTCCTCAAGCACAATTATGAACTCTAGGTTGTTCTATGGAAGGGTACCTACTATAATCAGGTCGTGCTCTCCATCATAGGCCAGTTCCTCTCCATCATAGGTTAGTTCCTTGCCAGAGGGGTCTATTTTGATCAGCTGATATACTCAATCTAAAGACCTTCACTTTTTCCTCTGATGTGAGAGCGGCACTGGTGATGAACTGCTATCTTTTCCTCAGATGCAAGAGCAACATTGACGATCAATTGTTCTCTTTTCCTCAGATGCCAAAGCAATGTTGACGACCTTTTTACATTTTAAGCGTATTGTAACTTGTAACTTCTCTTAATTGAAAGGAAACATTGCTTTTTTATGTTGATTGTCTCCCATTTATTTCTTATTTTTTTTGTATTCTTACTTCTACTGACTCTTTTTCCCACGATGCCCTTTCGGGTTTTCACCATGTCCATCTTTTGACATTTTTACTCATGATGGAAGATGGCAGTACCATGCCACGTTGTTTCTTTTTGGACAGTTTTTCCCATGGCACCTTTTGGGTTTTCTCCACGCTAGTCTTTTTCAAGAAGGCATTTTTAAGGTCACACCTTTTGGATCGTAGAGATGGTGTGTTTTATGGTCACATGCTAAGACCTGATGGCATGTTTTAAGGTCTATCCTCCGAGACCATAAGTCATGGGTAGTTCAGGTAGCACCCGTTGATAGGAGGCGTTGCTTCCTTCCCATCAGGATTAGTGAGTATACAAAATCTATTTGGCGAGGCTTTCTTGATCACAAAAGGGCCCTCCCACTTTGGCTCAAAGTTCCCCCTGCATCACCCATGTATAACGATTGGTCATTTTACTGCTAGGAATAAATCACCAAGAGTGAATGAGCAGACTTTGACTGATTTTTCAAAAGCCCTCTTCATCGTCCCCCGAAGGACTTCAAGGTTCTGCTGGGCCTCGAATCTTCTCTCATCGAGCGCATCTAGCTGTTGGTAGTGAAGCTTAACCTGACCATCTTCGGTCAAATTATGATATACGGCAATGCACAGCGAAGGGAGTTGAATCTCGAGGGGCAGTACCGCTTCACTTCCATAAACCAATGAATTGGGAGCATAGTCAGTAGCACTCCGAGTGGTGGTACGATAAGCCACAAGGCCTTGGGAAGCTTCTTGTGCTAATTTTTCTTTGTGCTAGACACTGACTTCCTCAGAACATTGCAAAGAGTCTTATTTAAAGCTTCGACGAAACCATTTTCCCGAGGATGGTACATAGTGGAGTACTTCCACTCGAAACAAAATTGGTTAACCAAGCGATTGATATGCTGGCTTCTAAACTGAGGACCATTGTCTGACATGATACGGTCATGCACACCGTGTGGGTAAATGATGTGATGTTGAACAAAGTTGTCCACTACTGTCCCAGGGACACTCTTGAGGGGAATTGCCTCTGCCCATTTGGAGAAGTAATATGTGGCAGCCAAAATGAAGGTTTGGCCCAATGCTGACGGAGGGTTGATGGGTCCTACAATGTCCATGCCCCAATGTGAGAAAGGCTATGACATCACCTTACGATGCAGAGGTTTCAGCCACTGGTGAGTGAGATTCAAGCGCATTTAACACACTTGACATCTCTAAGTGTATGCCAACGAGTCTACGACCATTGATGGCTAGTAGTACCCCAGCCTACGTATCCACTCATAGAGTTTGGGTCCTGACTAGAGAAGTCTACAGATCTCGACATGCACTTCTTCTAGTACATGTTCTACCCCCCCTTTGAGCCGATACATCTGAGGAGGATTCCATCAAAGGAATGTCGGAAGAGAGCGTTGCTTTCAAGAAGAGTGTATTTAGTGGACATTCTTTGTCCGTTGTTGCGCTCAATACGATCGTCTGGTAGCCGTTCGTGTTAATAAAGTTGATTATGGGTTCCCTCCAATCCTCAACCTGCTCAATCTCAGCACATATCGGATCAAAGGTCTCTTCCTCTCGTTTCTCATCCCGATTCGCCGTTTTTTTTACTTCAAGAGCATCCTTAGCAGCAAGGAGTGCCCTGAATGGATTAGGACGATATTCTGGGAAGAGAATCCTTTCATTGTCCCCATTTAAATCTTTGACCAGCCAAACATGTCTCCATTCTGCTACCCCTATGGGCATGGGTTCCTTTGGGGAGACTTGGATGGTGGCTTTGACCTTGGCTAGGACATCAGCTTGGGAATTCAATCTTTTAAGGATGTGCTGTAAGGAAAGGTCATCGAGGTTTGCCATCAAAGTTTTAGCGATGTCATGAGAGGGCTTGAGGCTATATTTTCTCACATCGTATATTCCCTTTAAATTGTCGTATCACCAGCTCAAAATCACCAAAAATGGCCAGTCGTTCCAAGTTCATGTCTAAGGCAATCTTGAGCCCAATTATGAGCACTTGATATTTGGCCTCATTATGTGAGTCCGTCTCTGTGCGAGAGAAGGATAAGGGGATAACACCATCTTGAGGAGTCAAAAACAACACGCCAGCACCATCTCGTTTAGACTGAAAGGCCCCATCAAAATACATTGTCCAATCATAAGGTTGCTCTACACAAAACACCTCTTCATCAGGGAGATCACTTGACAGGGGGGATTCTGCCAATGGGGGATGTGCTGCTAGGAAATCAGGTAAGGCTTTACCTTTGACGGACTTATGTCGTACGTACATGATGTTGAATTCCATCAGTAACAGCAACCATTTTTCCAGACCCCCTGACAAGCAAGGGCACGTCATAAGGAACTTGATGGGATCGGCTCTTGAAATGAGCTGGACTTCATGGCCAAGAAAGTATTGGCGAAGCTTCTAGACTGCGACGAACAAAGCCAAGCACATCTTCTTGATTGCTGGGTAGTTCTTCTCAGCTCCTTGCATGTTGCGGCTGAGGTAGTACAAAGCGTTTTCTTTGCCCACCTCATTGTTTTGTGATAAGAGTGCACCAAGTAACTCATTGAGGGCAGTCACATGCAAAATCAGAGGCCTTCCCAACACTGGCATAGAGAGTACCGGAGGGCTTAGCAAATATTCTTTGATATCCTCCAAGGATGCCTGACATCTCTCATCCCATATGAAAGTAGAATCTTTCTTCAACATGTGTGTAAAAGGCTTACAACGGCCTGAGAGAATGGAGATGAATCTTCAAATATAGGCAAGCTGGCCCTGTAGAGACTGGAGCTGTCGAAGTGTTGTTGGCGGTGGAATTTATCTGATTGCCTTGATCTTGGCAGGTTCGATTTCCAACCCTCGATACCTGACAACGAACCCCAAGAATTTTTCTGAATGTACACCCAATGTGCACTTCAAGGTGTTCATCTTTAGCTGGTGCTAGCGAAGTAGTTCGAACACTCGTTCAAGGTCACGCATGTGAACTTCCTTGTTCTTATATTTTACCACCAAGTCGTCAACGTAACATTCTACCTCCTTGTGCAGCATATCTTTAAAAATGATGGTCATTGCCCGATGATACCTGGCTTCAGCATTCTTCAATTCGAATGGCATCTTCGTGTAACATAAGATACCTTTAGGAGTCAGGAAGGTGATGGCCTCTTCGTCTTTTGGCACCATCCGTATCTAATTATACCTTGAGTATCCATCCATGAAAGAGAAGATTTGGCAATGGGTTGTAGAGTAGATAAGCATTTCTGTGAATGTCAACGGGAAGTCATCTTTCGGACAGGCAGTGTTCAAGTCACAAAAGTCAATGCAGACCCTGATTTGCCCATTCTTCTTTTTAACCGAACGATGTTTGCGAGCCATTTCGGGTATTTGACTTCCAAGATAAAGCCTGCTTCCTTGAGGTTACTCACTCAGCATCGACCTGCATTTAGAGGTCGTGCTGAAATCTTCTCGACTTCTGTTTTATCGGCTTGAAAGATGAGTTCATGCCAAGTCAATGCACCACAATTTGGGGATCAAGACCGGGCATCTCGTGGTAATGTCAGGCAAAGGCATCTCGATTTGCATGCAAGAAAGCAGTATAACTTCCTTTCTCTTCCAGTGACATGTTGGCCGAAATAAAAGTCAGCCTTCAATCAACTTCATCTCTTAAGTTTATCTCCTCGAGATCATTGGTTGTAGCCTGCCCACCTTCTTCCCATTCCTTGGGGGCTTCTTAGATTTCTACCTCCTCCTCAGTTGGTGATCCCGAGGGTTTTTCGTTAACCTCAAACGCAGGTACCCATGCTCTTGACATCTCCTCCTCGAATGAGGATTTGATGATATGAAACATGATAATCGCATCAGCTTCTTGTTTGACCGAGGAAGGGTTTTCTTCAAGGAGAGGGAGCGTACAAAGCGAATTGTGAGCCACCCAGGTCAACTGGGAAGAGACAGCCACCACATCATACTTGTCTTTCTCATCGTCAGCTTTTTTATCTTCTGGACCCGCCACAGGTCTGAGTGGTATGGAAGGCTGAGAGGTAGGTTTTGGTTATGGAGGATTGTTTTGGGGCATCAGCTGACTTTACAGTGCAACCGGCTAAGTTTGAAGAGGTTGTGAGGTTTGGGTTGAAGGTTGTGCCACAGGATTTAGTGCCGACTAGCTAAGTTGTGGAGCCGAGCTTGGTATGGACTGGTTAGATGGAGATTGAGAGTTTGAAAATGGATTGGTGTATGGAACCGGTGGTGGTCCCGGGTATTTGAGGAGTGGTGATAGACTAGTTTGGGTATTAAGGAATGGGAGGAGTGGCGGACCAGGATACTTCAGAAGTCTGGGCTGTAGAGGCCTCTGGATGAGCAGCTACAACTTCCTGCCTATCCTTAGGCTGATTAGGTCAGCGTTGGTCACTTCTCCAAAGATCTGCACCGTGTGGCATGCTTCATGAGAATGGGAGCTCTGCCCTCTCGACTCTTTCAATCGTTGCTCAAAGTCGGTCTCAGGAGGCCATTGGGGTCTCTTGAGCTTGGGATTCTTTCACTGCTTGCTGAGTTCCTCAATGGTGGGAGGAAGCTTCACGTTGGTTCAAGATGCCAAAGCGTCAGCGACTATCAGGAATCCAGCTTCTTGGGCCACCGTCTTCTTTACTTGCTTTCGATGTCGCCTACTGATGTTGTAACCTTTCAGTTCCTTATCAAGGGCCTCAAAGTCTGGACATTCAGGAGTTGTACTTGAAGAAAAAGAAGAAGGTTTAGAGGAACTGGGAGCAGAGGATGAGGGAGAGCTTTTAAGTTCATCACTCAGATTGGACCAATCTGGGTAGCTTTTAGCGTCATTACCGGATTGGTTGTGTGCAGGGGATCTTTTAAGTCTTCACACTGCTTAGACCGTTGGGAGGTGCTTCTAATGTCTTCACCTTATTGGATGTTTTGAGAACCTGAGAAGAGGAAGGCTTAAGAATGTGTGCCCGACTGGACTACGAGTCTTGATTAGCGAAAATGCCTGACTTGGGGAAGAAATCCCGCCGAATCAGAAAAAGAGGAAGGGGCTCGAGAAACTTCACCATGGTCTGGGGCTGAGGAATTTTCTTCTTTTGATAAATGGCCCTTGGTACTTGTCTCCTTTTACCTTCTTTTTCATGAACAGGGGCAGGCTAATCAAGCTCATGCGATTTAGGAGCTGGCTTTGCTTTGTGAACCGCTTCCCTTCTCATGGACCTGTTTCTGTCCTGTCCTTGATAGACTTGCCATGGTTGGGAAGTTGAAGGTTCATCTAGATCAAAAGGCTCAAGCTGTGCATTCCCAGAGGAGGTATGTGTTCAAATGACCTGTAGTGACGGCAGTCTGGCATAATCGTCTGGGATGGCAATGAAGTGCTCCTCTTGTACTTTCTCCTTCATTATGGCTTGAAAGGGGAAGCACTCATCTAGACCGTGACCTCATATCTAATGATATGGATGCCACAGTTTTCTGGTCCCTCGAGGGAGGTACCTGGGCTGTACGGATGACTTTGGTGCAAAGACCCTAACTTGGAGCATCATGCATTACAACACTTGGAGAAGATCTGGTGGCAGGTCCTCAAGATGATATTCCTGCTTGTCCTCTTCTTTTACTATCACGACGTGATCTACTTCAGCTGTCCCAAACGTCTTCTTGAGATTCTCGAGTTGTATCTATCCCTTCTGGATCAAAGCTTCAATATGATCCTTGAGGGTGAAGCATTCCTGGACAGGGTGTCCCAATATTCTATAGTAAGCACAGTAGTTCAGGTTGGTGACAAGATCGGCTTCTTCTAACTTTTTCGACTTAGGTACGATGATCATCTATTGATCTAGCAACATCTGGAGAAGGGCTGGGACCCACTCCTTATTGAAGCTATAAATTTTCGTTCTCTTCTCTGCCCAATAATCTTTCCCATTGAGGTTAGGAGGTGGAGGCACCCTCTTGTAAGCCTGAGGTTGTTGTTGCCCTGCTTGAGGTGCTTCTTGAGCATTTATAGGGTTCACCCCTTTGGAGAACTCTAGGGTTTGAGCGAAGGCTTTCTTGGGGTCTGATACAGTGATGACAACACTAACCAGTCCCTTCTGTTGATTGCCCTGGGCATTGGATAGAGTATTGCCTGAGCTACGGTTGTTTCCCCCATTCGATGATTGCGTCTGAGGCCCACCATGATGCTTGAAGAGGCTCTCTATACGAACTGATTTAGAGATCAGGTCTGATATGGAAGTTGGGTTCGAAGCCTCAACATGCAGGGAAATCTCTGGCCCCATGTTGCGTACACAGGTTTGGCCTACATCAATTTAAGGCATGGGATTTGCTTGGTGTGCAGCCAAATTCCTCCACCTTGCAATGAACTGGTCGACAGGTTCATCTAGGTCCTGGGTCAACGTGAGAAGCTCGATAGCTTGAACTTCCCTTTCAATGGGCATTGTGCTAATGCGGGTAGCTCGTGCCATTGAAAAGCAGAAGTTTCCCCTTTTGGTAATTAGGGGGAAACGGGAGCTGATCAATATAGGAGGGATAGGGCTTCTCATAAAGGGTTGGGCTTTGTATGCCCGAAATCTACCTTCCTCACAAACTGTGGGTGACCATAGCATCAATGTCAGCTTGAGAGATCTGACGAGGGGAGGAATGGTCGTGTGAAGGATATGACTGCCTCAAGATCGGCTCGACTGGATGAGGAGAATTGGTACCTTGTGGGATGAGTTCCCAGGGGGTCGAGTACCTTCCATGAGCTCGATCTTGTCCGTCATCTATGCATCATGTCTTCAAAACGGTTCATTCAATCCTCCTAGTCATCATTAGGGTCGTCGATGACCATTACACTAACCCTTTCCTCAAGAAGATCGGTCCCTTACGTGATCAGCAGCTTGCGTGCCTTTCGGACTACTTGTGGGGGGTCAGTCAATAGGGGTTCGACATGCCCCAACTGAGCTTGAGCCTTATATGTTGATCAGGTCAAGACCGGTTCATGATAGTCTTTGAACTATGGGGTCTACATGAGTGGGTCGTCTTCTATGACGCTGATAACGATTTAGTTCCAGGTTCTACTCCAGGCTGTAGGAGGTGGAAGGGATTTTCTTCAAGGAGGTCAGCAAGCTGGCTTGCCCCAAGCTTCTTAGGTTCTTCCCTTTGTGTTATTCGTATGCCCTGGTCATGTTTGGCTCTTAGGCTCTGGTATATCTCCTTCTAAAACTGAGACCGGGAATGGTCCTCTGTCATCGAATATGACAAGGCCGTCTCCATCGTTTGCGATAAGGGATGTGGGCCAGAGATAGGGGCTAGCTCTGGCTTCTGTCTGGGCTTGATGAGAGACGGGGGATGAAAGACCTCATCTCCCAAGAGAGTCTTACCCCGTGCTCTCTTATGAACTCCAAAGGTCAGGACAGTCGGAAGAGGGTACTGCAAGAGCATACTCTTTGAAAAGGCCTTCGAATACCAAATCATGAGAGGTTCGACCGGTGGAAAAGGGACGAATGAGGGAGGAGACAACTGTTAGTGACCTCTTAGTCGGGAGCTCGATGCAATCTGTGGTGGCGGTGCGTGGGCGCCCTTTGAAGAAGGATTTCGGGCAACCTAAGGGTCAACCCAGACTCGAGCAGTAGGTTCAGCCTTAGGAGGCTAAGTTTGACGAGCGTGTGTTTGTGAGGTATTGGCCTTGTGACCACCCCTCACAGAGTGAGCAGCCTTGTGCTAAAAGGGACAACGAGGGGGTCATCTCTCCTGTACTTGGCTAAGAGCAATCAGAGGACTGCCTCGAGTAGTGTGATATGTCAGCATCAGGTATACAGGGGGCCTGGTCCGAGAACACTCGAACCTAGACAGTGAGGGTTGCTCCGAAGTGTGGCTTGAGTGGATGGACCACGAGCCTTGATGTGCGTGTGGGAAGTGGTGGCCGTAGAACTCCCTCCTTCATGTATCGAGCCTCTTGTTATAGAGGCCTGATGTGGAAAAACATGAGGGGGGCCTTTCGGTGACCCTCAGGAGCATTGACAGCTGGGCTGTTATGCGCAAGAAGGGAAGGGATTGCCTTTCGACTGCCTCGAGTAGTGGGAACGACAAGTAACTTGCCGGTGGCAGGGTGCATGCTATGTGCAGTGGCTAGTCTGCCACCCATGCAAGGTGCTTTAGTGGAGGGTCCACCAATGCTAGAAGATGAGGAATAAGGGACTTTTCAGTCCTCCTCACACCAATCCAAGCAAGAAAATGGGAGCGTGACACTGGGTCCTTGCTCAAAAGGAAGGTCGGGAGTGAGGTTCAAGGAACCTGTCCTTGAGAAAAGTTCACGAGTGTGGGGATCATAAAGTCCCCAACTCGAACGAACGGGTTAAACAACCCAGAAGACGTGTGTGTCGTGTGTGTTAATAAGCAGGAAAACAGAAGAAAATAATGGCCAAATAAGAACAACCCAACGATGGGGTAGCGTATCCCCATTGGAGTCACCAAGCTGGTTAGGTGCCTCGATCTAGCCTCTAGGTCAGGTTGACTTGGTGGTACGGTTTCATGTTCGAGATAAACCCGGGACCTGAGATTGCTCTCTCATGAACCGTGTGAAGAAGACACGAGCTGGAATACCAACTGGTGAGAGAGAAATTAGGTTCGCAAGGTGGGACTCACCTCACATGAGTCCATGATGCGCTAAGGCTAACTCGCATAGGCGCCCACTTATATCACGTTGGAATGCCCCCTAGCCTGTGGCCGGTTCAGAATTGCCTCCCTTGACCATTTTTCTTCTTACCTGCAAAACACATACACATATTAGAGTATAGACAAGTGGGTCTGAGGACCTCACCTTATCATAAGGTGAGCACACACGTGCGTGTGTGCTCGAGGAGAAGTGAAAGAAATAACATAAAAGAGTCCATGTCAATTTGACAGCATTACGCCGTCTCCTTGACGAAGGACTTTTAGTAAGGTCTTATAGTAAAGAAAGAAAGAAACGGGTGAGATAAAAAAAATGACAGAAAAAGGAAAGAAGAGTTTAAAGGCTAGCATGTCTTTCAACTTGTCCTTCAGAGAAAAGTTGGACAGAGGTTGGTTTGGATTTCACCCAACTCTTCAG
Source organism: Amborella trichopoda (assembly GCF_054954075.1). Taxonomy (NCBI): domain Eukaryota; kingdom Viridiplantae; phylum Streptophyta; class Magnoliopsida; order Amborellales; family Amborellaceae; genus Amborella; species Amborella trichopoda. The sequence goes on from NC_142341.1 coordinate 20,611,560, forward strand.
AGGCAAAGAACATAAATTTTTGCAGAGAGAAGAAGAAGAGGAAGAATGGGAGAAGTAATGAAAGTTAGCTTGGCTCTCTTTGAACCTTCCAAATACAGAGGGGAAGGGAGGAAAGAGAATGAAGACGTTTAACCCGACGGCTTAGACGGGCGCAATGGCAAGACTAGCGCGATGTCTAATTTGACGTGGCAGCTCGACAAGCATGGTAACTGGACCGACACAACGGCTAAACTACTCGACGACAAGACTAACACGGTGACTAGTCTAACACAATGACTGGTCTTGTGTGATAGCTAGACCGGTACGGTAACTAGACCAGCACAATGGCTAGACTATTCCACGACAAGACTAGCAGAGCGACTATCCTGACGTAGTGACTAGTCTGGCGCAGCAGCTAGACGGGCACGGAACTTGACCAGCACAACGGCCAAACAACTCAACGTCAAGATTGACACAACAACACAAGGTTCAGCCAGCGCACTGGTCAAATAAGAAAACGGAGAAAGAATAGAAAAAATATTGTGCTCAGCAGTGTGTGATGCCATGCAGGGCAGAAATGGGAAGGAAGAAAGGTCACCCTTAGGGTTGCTTACAGCCACGCGTGACAGAGAGAAAAGAGAAGAGAGGACATCACGCTTGGCAATATGCACTATCGTGCGCATCAGACAAAGAGAGAGAAGGGGAACGTCACGCTCGGCAGTATGCACTATGGCGCGCAATAGACAGAAAGAAGAGGATGTCATGTTCGACATTTACACTGTCTTGCGCAATGGATTGACAGACTGAGAGAGAGAAGGGAATGTCACACTCCGTAAAATGCACTGCTACGAGCAACAAACAAAAGAGAGAGTGTCATGCTCGGCATTTACACGGCCTTGCACAACAGACTGAAAGAGAAAAGAAAGTTAAGTTTGGCATTGCATTGTTGTGCACAACAAACAGAGAGGGAAGAGAATGTCACGCTCGACAGTATACACTGCAACAGACTGAGAGAGAGAAGAAAGTCACCCTCAGCATTTGCACTGTCGTGCGCAATGAATAGAGAGGGAAGAAAATGTCACACTTGGCAGTACGCACTACCGCACACAACAGACTGAGAGAGAGGAGAAAGTCATGCTTAGCATTTGCACTGCCATGCGTAATGAACAAAGAGGGAAGAGAACATCACGCTTGGCAGTACGCATGCAACAAACTGAGAGGAACATTAAGCGAGAAAGAAGCAGAGAGAAAAAGAAAGAGAAAAGAAGGGAAAGGAAAGAAGAAAGAGAGAAAAGGAAAGAGAAAATAAAGAAAAGGAAATGAGGGAGAAAAAGAAAGGAAAGAAGAAGAAAAGAGATAGAGAAGATAGAAAGAATAGAGAGAAAGAAGAGAGAGAAAATAGTAGAGAGAAAGCAGAGAGAAAGAAGAGAGAGAAAAGAGTAAAGAGAAAGAGTAGAGAGAAAGAAGAGAGGAGAGATAAAATTACCTTACGCCCAAGGGTACCGCCTAAAGTCTTCTCTCTTCTCTCTCTCTCTCCAAGACGTGACCCAAAACTCAAATGAAGAAATGTAATTTTTTATTGCTGAAAGAAGGGTCCATTACATGAGGTGCATGTTCGTTTATATAGAAATGGGGCCCAAACATGAGTGTACAATCAAAAGTTGACCTAATTGCTAAAAATTGACAATTAAGTGAATTAAAGAAATTCTAAGAAAATGGGGCAAAATGACGATTTTGCCCGTGCACCATCAATCCAAAAAACTCCAATTGAGTCCCTATTATGCCCAAAATCTCTTGCGATCTTCCAGGGTTAGTTCAGGGTCTTTCCAATCTCCGTTTATCCAAAAGATGATTCTTTTCTTGATCGGCTCGAGAAGATGGTCGTTTTGATACCACTTTCGAGCCACGGATTGGGACTTTCGGCCACGATCACGAAGTGCGAAAATCACAAGAAACGTGCAATCTTTGTTTAAAGAATATTCCCATTTTACGGTGTTTTTTGATGATTTCTTCATTGAATATCGATGAGCAAGTCGTCGTGAATGCTTGGCAACTAACATGGCTTGATTTGGTGCCCAAATGACCATTTTCCATTTTTGATCTTTTGATCAGAATTTGGTTTCCGGAGGCCGAAAAGTGCAGCAACTTCGTACTCGTCATGCATCGAATCTGACCCTCCATCACGTGCTAGGTTAGGCTCTGATGAAGCCTCGAACCTTATGCCCGTAATGGGTGTGATTTTGGGTTAGTCTAATGTGCGAGCGCCATGATGTGGCCACTCGATCGAGGTGTTCTCTTGCTGGAAAACCTGAAATCTTGCCTTGAATTTGATCTTCTCTTGTGTTTTTCTCCAGGCTCGGGCCACGACATTGGTCGTGCCACATATCAAAATGCTCGGGTCGACAAGACAAACATGCCCGTAAAATTTGATCTTGATCCGGCTTGGGATGAGATAGATATGGCCTTTTAGAGTTGAGATCGAAACCCATGAACACATTTTCCATTAATGGAAACTGATTCACTGAGAGTGCACAATAATAGCGTGTAACCCACCTATTTCGGGTAATTTAGTTATAACTTGGTCCAAGAACGTTTGATCAAGTCGAAACTTAGTCCCTAAGGTTTTCAGACGATCTGGATCCAATGGAAATGGTTCCATGGTCGTTAGATTCGTTGGTGATAGGGTTGTAGTTATAAAGTCTATCTCAGGGCGATAGAGGCTAATTTTCCTGTAATTATTTCTGCGTCTGCACTGCCTTAAACTCGTCGGATTATGATGAAACTCAGTAGGTGTTCTTAAAAGACCTTTATCAACATTCTTAAACCATCTTGGGCCATTCTGAAACTATTGAAAATTTCACTCATGGATCAGGGCTTATACCCTACAGCTTTCATAGTCCGCATGAATTTTTGTACTTACAGACCTAGGTCACATATTGCTTTTCTTTTTATTCGTAATGGGGATATAAGTGTTAAAAAATACCCTTAAACATATTTCTCTCTCTGAAAACACATTCTCTCTAGAAACCCATCTAGTATCCCACTAAAAACTAATTCTCTCTATAGAAACCCATCTCTCTCTATACCTAATCTCTCTTTCTCTCTCTAAAACCCATTCTCTCTCTAAAAACCCAATATCTCATTCTCTTTTTAAAACTCATTCTCTCTTTCTCCCCCTAGAAACCAAATGTCTCTTTTTATTTTAAAAAACCCATTCTCTATTTCTCTCTCTAAAAAATCAATCACTCTTTCCCTCTTTAAAAATTATTATCTCTCTTTAAAAGTCCATCCTCTCACTCTAGAAATCCAATCGCTCTTTCTCTCTCTAAAAACCCACATTCTCTCTAGAAACTCAATCTCTCTTTTTCTATTTTAAATCCCATTATCTCTTTCTATATTTAAATTTCATTCTCTCTCAAAAAATCCAATCTATCTTTCTATTTAAGAACTCATTCTCTCTCTAAAAATAGAATCTTTATTTCTCTGTTTAACAATCCATTCTCTCTAGAAATTAATCTCTCTCTAAAAATCCATTCTCTCTAGAAATTAATCTCTCTCTAAAAATCTATTCTCTCTAGAGCTCTCTCTAAAACTCATTCTCTCTCTAGAAACCCAATATCTCTTTCTCTCACTAAAAATCCATTCTCTCTCTCTCTTGAAAAACCCAATTTCTCTTTCTCTTTAAAAATCGAAGCTCTCTTTCTCTCTTTAGAAATTAATCTCTCTCTCTAAAAACCCAATTTATCTCTCTCTCTAAAAATCAATCTCTCTCTCAAAAACCAGACTATCTTTCTCTCTAGAAATCAATCTCTCTTGCTCTCTAAAAACCCAATGACTCCTCTCTCTAAAACCCATTATCTCTCTCGAAAAACCAATATCTCTTTCTCTCTCTAAAATCCTAATCTCTCTTTCTCTCTCCAAATGCTCAATATATCTTTCTTTGTCTAAAAGCCCAATATTATTTTTAAAGTTTCAAAAAAATATTTTTGTCTTACTACAAACAAACAAAAAAAAACAAACAAAAAGTGGGGGCTTCTTAATGGGTCAAGTTGGGCATATGCCCAATATATTCTGTTCGGGTTGGGTTAGGTTCGGCCAGGCTTTGATAGTGGATATTCAGGGGCGAGGTGGGATTTTCGGTACACTTTTCAAGCCAGGTCTTATAGGGGCGGGCAAAAGTATTTTCAAGCTTTGCCGAACCTCGAGTCTGCCCGACCCAATGGCAACCTTACTTACACCCCACTGATTATTTTAAAAGAAATTGAAATCGTTTCTATATAGGTACGATTCCAATTTCTTAGATTTTGAACACTTTTTATGGAAATTAATTTCATGGGTAAAAAGATTTCTTGCTCATGTGACAAACCAATCATGAGAAATTAGTTATTTCTAAGAAAATAATTTATAAGAAACCAAACGTGCCCCTAATATGGACATTTGATAAAGATCATCGACGTTATGAGAGAGCTAGCTTCATCCTAGCTACTCATTATTCATCTTTCCATCTAAATGAATGGATAAGATTTCACCATTATTAGGGGTCTTAACAAACTTTGACATCGTTTTAGGTATCACAAACTCGATCATTTCTTAATACAAAAGACTCAAAATTCTATGGTTTGATTAGATCGCATAAATTTGCAAATTTGTATACATTAAAAATTGGGGGTTTTAATGTTCCATTGGCTGTCATAGGTTGGGATCAATTTCTATATCATTCCATTTTTTTCTCTCTCTCTCTCTCTCTCTCTCTCTCTCTCTCTCTCTCTCTTTCCTTCCTCTTGTTGTGTGTGCATGAATGTGTGACAATTTAACTCTTGAATGTCTATTTACTCTCGGATCTACACCGATCTCTAAGATGAGATTTGCCCAAATCTTAGCAAAAATGAGTTATTTTCTAAAAAGGTTGAGAAAGTGGGGTCGCTTAAATTATGGGCTCAGAAAAATCCAAGATCTATATGTTTGAAGGTATTTTTGAACACTTGTATCCTCGAATGCAAATAAGGACAGAGAAATTCATGACCTAGGTCCACAAGTACCAAAATGCCTATCGACTACAGAAGTCGTAGGTCAATAAGCCCTTATCCAGAACTACAATAATTTACAGTATAGGAATGGCCCAAGAAGGTTCAAGAATGTGCCTAAAGGTCTCCTAAGAACACCTGTCAAGTTTCATCGCAATCCGACGAGGTTAAGGCAGTGTAGACACAGAAACAGTTTTGGAAAATCGGCCTCTATCGACTTGAAAATAGACTTTATACCTATATCCCTATCACTGAAGCGTCAAATTACTGTCGGACCACCTCCATTGGATCCGAAACGTCTAAAAACCCCTAAGGACCAAGTTTCAGTTTGATCAGACATTTTTGGACCATGTTATCGCCAAAATACCCAAAACAGGTAGGTCACACAGTATTACCGTGCACCATCAGTGAACCAGTTTCCATTAATGGAAACTGTGTTTTTGGGTTTTGGGCTAAATTTTGAAAGGCTATATCGCTCTCGTCCCAGATCAGATCAAGGTCAAATTTTGAGACCATGTTCGTCTCGTCGACCCGAGCGTTTCGATATGTGGCACGACCTATGTCGTGGCCCAAGCCAGGAGAAAAACTAGAGAGAAAATTGTGATTCAAGGCAAGATTGTAGATTTTCCAACAGGATTGCAACTAGATCGATTGGCCACATCACGACGCTTGCACGATGGATCGGCCTCAAACCAGATCCATTGCGAGCACGAAGTTATGAGCTTTATTCGAGCCAAACCTCACACATGATGGATAGTCAGATCTACCACAATAAGGCGTTGAAGTTACTGCAATTTTCGACCACCGAGAACCAAACTCTAACCAAAATACAAAATTTGAAAAACAGTCGTTCGGATACCAAATCGAGCCACTTTCATTGCCAAACACTCATGATGGTATGCTCGTTAAAATACAATGAAGACATCATGGAAAAACACAGAGAAACGGGCATGTTGGCGAATCAAAGATCGCACATTTCTCATGATTTTTACATCTCATGATTGTGGACCAAAAGTTTGATCCATAACTCGAAATGGGTAACAAAACGACTGTCTTCTCGAGCTGATCAAGAAAGTGATAATCTTTTGGCCGGATGAAGACCAAAAGAACCTCGAACAAATCTCGAAAGATCGTAACGGTTGCATGGCCATGACAGCGACTTAATTGGAATTTCAGGATTTGTATATGAGGGATAAAATTGTCATTTTGCCCCAAATTTCTTTTTTTTTAATTCATTTAATTCCTATTTTTCTATTATTAGGTTAAGAATTAGGCATCCACCCATGTTTAGACTTAAAATCTATTTAAGCACGTGATGTGCTCATGTAATGGGCCCTTCTTTGCTTAATAAAAAATTTAGGCTTCTCTTTGAATCTTGGGTCACGTTTCTCTTTACTTGGAGAGAGAGAGAGAGGAGAGAGAAGATTTTTGGATTGGTACCCTTAGGGCCAAGGTAACTTTATCTCTCCTCTCCTCTTTCTCTCTGTACTTTCTCTCTCTTCCTCTTTTCTCTCTCTTTTTCTCCTCTCTCTCCTTTTTCTCTCTCCTTCTCTTCTTTCCTTTTTCTCTCCTCTTCTTTCCTTTCTCTCTTCTCTCCTCTTTCTCTCTATTATTTCTCTCTTTCTCTTCTCTCTCTTCTTTCTCTCTCTTTTTTTTCCTTCCTCTCCTTTCCCTCTCTCTCTTTTCTCCTTTCTCTCTCCTTCTCTTCTTTCCTTTCTCTCACTTCTTCTTTCCTTTCTCTCTTCTTCTTTCTTTTCTCTCTCTTTTTATTTCCTTCCCCTTACTTCTTTCTCTTTCTCTCTCCTCTCCTCTTTCTCTCTTTTGCTTGCTTAACTGGATGGCAGGCTGAGCCTTTCCCGCGTGCCAGTCTAGCTGCCATGCCTGTCAAGCCACCGTGCCCGTCTAGCTGCCATGCCAAATTAACCGCCATACCAGTCTTGCTGTCGTGTCAGTCTTGCCGATGTGCCAGTCTTACTGTCATGCCAGTTTAGCCATCGTGTCGGTCTAGTCATCGTGCCCATCTAGTTGCCGCGCCAGACTAACCGTCGTGTCAGTCTTGCCGTCGTGCTATTCATGTCGCTGTGTCAGTCTTACCATGATGCCAACCTTGCCGTCATGCCAATCTAATCGTCGTGCTAGTCTAGCCACCGTGCCCCGTCTAATTGTCGTGTCAGACTAGCCGTCATGCAAGTCTTGCTGTCGTGCCAGTCTTACCAACGTGTCAGTCTGGCCACCATGTCAAATGTGTCCTCTCTCTTTCTCTCTTCTCTCTCTGTCTAACATGGCAGGGTATACCACTGTGCATGACATTTCTCTCTCTTCTCTCTCGCTATCTGTCACAGTAAGGTATACCGCCATGCATGACATTTCTCTTTCTTCTCTCTCTTTGTCTGGCACGATAGGGTACACCACTGTGCACAACATTTCTTTCTCTTGTCTCTTTGTCTGGCACGACATGGTATACCGTCGTGCATGACATTTCTCTCTTCTCCCTCTCTCTGTCAAACACGACAGGGTACACCACCGTGCACGACATTTCCCTCTCTTCTCTCTTTGTCTGGCATGGCAGGGTACACCATCGTGCACGACATTTGTCTCTTCCCTTCTTCTCACCTTCTTCTCTCTTCTCCTCACTTCTTTTCTCTTCTTTTATTCTCTCATTCTTTTTATCTCTTCTCCCTTTTGAAAGGTTTAGCGAGAGCCAAGCTAGCCTTCACCCTCTTCTCTTTCTTTTCTCACTTCTCCTCTCTTCTTCTCCCGTTCTTTTCATCTCTTTCCCCTTTTGGAAGGTTTAGCAAGAACTCAGCTAACCTTCACCCTCTTTCTTATTCTTTTTCTTCTTCTTCTCTATAAAAACAAATATTTTTCTTTCTTTACCTCTGAAGAGCTAGGTGAAATCCAAACTAGCTTTCGTTTCTACTTTCTTTCTCTACTCTATTTCTCTAAAGAACCAGATGAAAGCCAAACTGGTCTTTGTTTCTTCATTTCCCTATTCCCTCACTATTCTCCCCTCTTTCTATTCCTTTTCCTCATTTACTTTCTTCATCTCACCACCTTTCCCTCATTCATCCACCTGTTGTAGGTCCCTTGATGAGAAGATGCTGGAAGGCTGTCCAATTAACATGGACCCAATGGCGTCATTCCCTCATTTTCCCCTCGATTATACATTCTTGTGTGCATTCATTCAAAGGCAAGGTGGGGTCTTTTGACCCACTTGTCTGTATTATAATGTATGTGTGTGGTTGCAAGAAAGAAGAAACAGGTCAAGGGAGGTGATTCCGAACAGGCCACAGGTCAGGGGGGCATTCCACATGATCTAAGAGGGTGCCTACACGAGTAGCCCGAGTGTGTCACGAACCCACATACGGTGAGTCCCGCCTCACGACCAAAATTCATCTATCACCGATTGGTATTCTTACCCGCATCTCCTTTACGTGGTTCGAGAGAGAGCGATATCAAGTCCCAGGTCCATCTCGAACCCAAAGCCATGCCACCAGGTCATCCCGACCTAGAGGACGAGATCGAGGCACCTAACTAGCTTGGCGACTCCACTAGGGACACGCTACCCCATAGTCGGATCGTCCTTGTTTGGCTTTTCTTTCTTCTATTTCCTACTCACTAACACATACATGTTGTCAAGGTTGTTCAACCCCTTCATCCAAGTCCCGGATTTTCTAATCCTCGCACTCATGAGTCCTTCCCGAGAACAGGTTCCAGAAACCCTGTTCCAAACTTTCCTTCAGAGGGTTGGCCTAGTGTCGCGCTCTCAGATCCTCACCAAGATTGTTGTGAGGAGCGATCTAAAGTCCCTCACTCCCCATCTCCTAGTCTTAGTGGCACACTAGCCACCACACACCGCATGCACCCTAGCCACCACACACCGCATGCACCCTACTACCAGCAAGTCACGTGCTAGTCCCAATGCTTGGGGCAGCTGAAAGGTTGTCCCTTCCTTTTTAGTAAATGGCAGCCCATTTGTCAGTGCTCTTGCGGGTCGTCGTAAGGCCAACCCGCACTTTTCATCACATCGGGCCCCTGTAACAAGAGGCTCGACACATCGAGGAGGAGGCCCAAAGGTCACCGCCACCCACACACGCACCAGAGCTCGTGGTCCATCCACTCGAGTCACACCTCGGGGCAACCTTCAAGCTGCCTAGAACCACAGTCCGAGTTTGGGTCTGCTCGGACCTGGCCCCATACACCCTCTGCATGTCCATTTCACTGCTCGAGGCAGCCCTATTGCGGCGCCTGCCTGAGCACACAAGAGACGACCCTCTCGTCGTCCCTCTTTGCACATATCTGCGCACTCTGTGAGGGGTGGTCACAAGACCAATCCCTCACAAACACATGCTCGCGATACTCGGCCTTCTAAGGCCCGACCTATTGCTCGACCCCGGGTTGACCCTCAAGTCACCCGGAATCCTTCTTCAAAGGACGCACATGCACCACAAACTACCTCGAGCTCTCGACCGAAAGGTCATTGGCAGCTATCTCCTCCCTTGTTCATCCCTTCTCCTTCGATCAAACCACTCAAGACCTGGTACTCGAACCTAAGAGTACCCTCTTGCAGTACCCTCTTCAAACCTACCCTACCATTGGAGCCTCCAAAAGAGCTCGGGGCAAGGCTCCCTTGGGTGATGAGGTCTTCCATCCCCCATCTCTCCCCAAGCCAAGATAGAAGCCCGAGATGACTCTTGTTTCTAACCCGCATACCTTGCCTCACCTTATGGAGACTGCCTGGTCATGTTTGAAGAAAGCGGACCATTCACAATCACAATCCTGGTCTCAGTTCTAGAGAGAAGTATACCAGAGCCTGAGAGTCAAGCATGACCGAGGCAGGCGAATAGTGCCGAGAAACGAACCCAAGACACTCTCACCAAGCAAGCCTGCTATTTCCCTGGTCAAGAACCCCTTTTACCCACTACAGGCCGCAGCAGAGCCTGAGGTGAAAGAGTCAGAATCCTGCATGATTGTCAGTCTCGTAGGAGACGACCCAACCTTGCAGCCCCTGGGGTCTCAAGACCGTCATGAACTGATCTTGACCCGATCAGCATACAAAGCTTTAGCTCAATCAGAGCATGTCGAACCCCAGCAGACTGACCTGTCACACCTAGTCCGACAGGTACGTAAGACCCTGACCGCACAAGAGATCAATCTTCCTGAAGAGACAATCAGCGTGATGGTCGTTGAGGAACCCAACAATGATCAAGAAGACCGCATGAATTGGTTCAAGGATACAATGCGTAGGATGAGGGAGAAGATCGAGCTGATGGAAGGTACCAAGCTCCTTGGAAACTCATCTCACCAGGAGGCCATTTCTCCTCATCCAGCAGATCCGGTCCTGAGGCAGCCACCGCCTTCGCATGATCATTCCTCCCCTCATCAAGTCTCATAAGTCGACATCAATGTTATGGTCACCTAAAGCTTGCGGGGCAGACATATCCTGGGCGTGCAAGATACAATCCTATATCAGAAGCCCTATCCTTCCTACATTGATCAGCTCCCGTTTCCCCGTACCAAAAGAGGAGACTCCATCTCTCCAACGGTACAAGTTCCCCTCACCAGCATATTGCCCATTTCTATTTGGCATGTCAAGAGACAGCAGCTGATGGGACGCTTCTTCTCCGTCAGTTTATTGAAACTCTTGAGGGCCGCATTTAAGTGGTATGCCCGACTTCCCCTGAACTCAGTGCAAACCTGGGAAGAAATGGAGCACTTGTTCTATAAGCGCTTCTATGACGTCGAAAGAAAAGTCTAGGCTATTGAGCTCTCACATTGACTCAGGGCCCAGATGAACCTGTGGATAAATTCATTGCAGGATGGAGAGATCTAGTTGTGCACCAAGCTACCCCCATGCCTCAAATTGATGCAATCCAAACATGTGTGTGCAACATGCGGTCAAAGATCTCCCTGCATGTTGAAGCTTCAAACCCAACTTCTATATCGGATCTGATCTCCAGTCCGTATAAAAAGCCTTTTCAAGCATCATGGTTGGCCCCAGACGTAGTCATCAAACAGGAGAAACAACTGAAACAGCGGTAATGTTCGTCCCAATTCTCGGGGCAATCAACAGAAAGGAATGATCAGTATCATTGTCACTGTATCAGATCCCAAGAAGGCCTCTCCTCAAACTCTGGATTTCTCTAAGGGGTTGAACCCTGCAAATACTCAGGGGACACCTCATGCAAGCCAACAAAAACCCCAGTCCCATAATAAGGTGCATCCACCTCCAAACCTTTATAAAGAGGACTATTGGGCAAATAAGAGAAAGAAGGTCTACAGCTTCAATAAGAAGTGGATCCCAACCTTACTCTGGATGTTGATAGAGCAATAAATGATCGCCTTGCCTGAGATGAAAGGCCAAAAGATGTTAATTTTGTCACCCGCAAGAATTACTGCGCCTATCATAGAATGTTGGGGCACCCTTTTCAGGATTGCTTCACTCTCAAAGATCACATTTAGGCCTTAATCCAAAAGGGAGAAATACAGCTCGACAGCCTCAATAAGGCATTTGGGGCAGCTGACGCATCCCACATGGTGACAATACAAGAAGAAGACAAGCAAGAAAATCATCTTGATGAACTACCACCATACCTTCTTTAGGTGATGTTCTACATGATGCTTCTAGATCTTGTGGCTATAGTATTTCCCTTGAAAATATGAAGATATTAACTCTATAGAGCCCAATTTAAGGTATTTATAGATCATAAGAGCCTCAAGTACCTGTTTTTCCCGAAGGAGTTGAACATGAGGCAAAGGAGATGGATTGACCTATTGAACAATTATGATTGTACTATCCAATATCACTCGGGCAAAACTAATGTGGTAGCAGATGCTTTAAGCAGAAAGCCCTTAATATCGGTGGCCCATCTGATGGTCCGAGAGATGAAGTTGTCAGAGGATGTAGTGGGATGGCACCCAGCTCCGCCCCTTGGTGATGGGGTAAGTATGACAACTTACATAAGGATAGAGCCCCAGCTTTTTCAACAGTTCCAGCTGGCACAAAAGAAGGATCCCCAGGTCATAAAAATTTTGGAAGAGATGAAGCTGGGAAGGAAAGATTATTTCTCTATGAGCAGTGCTAACTTGTTGAGATTCAATAATCGGGTCTATATCCCAAATGATGAGGATGTAAAGAGAGCTATTTTGGAGGAAGCTCACCGCTCTCGTTATACTATACATCCTGGAAGTACTAAGATGTATCAGGACCTAAAGAAAACTATCTGATGGAATGATATGACAAAGGAAGTAGCACAGTTTGTTTTTAAGTTCTTGACATGCCAGCAAGTGAAAGTTGGGCATCAGAGACCCACCAGAATGTTGCATCACTTACCCGTGCCAGAATGGAAATGGGAGCACATTGTTATGGACTTTGTCTCTGGTTTGCCTAGAACAAGTTCTGGCCATGATAGTATTGGGTCGTTGTGGATCAGCTTACCAAAGCTACCCCCAATCCGCACAACGTACACCTTGGATAAATTGGTCCAGTAATATATCAAGGAAATAGTGGGGTCACATGGAATATCAGTCAGCATCGTGCTCGACAAGAACACTAGATTTACCTTCAGATTTTGAGCTAATCTGCGATCATCCTTGGGACGAAACTTACTTTTAGCACTGCCTTCTACCCCCAGACTGATGAACAATCAGAGAGGACCATTCAGATCTTGAAAGATATGTTAAGGCTTGTGTCTTTGATTACAAGGGAAGCTTGGATGATCAGCTACCCCTGGTTGAATTCGCCTATAATAACAGCTTCCAAGCCAGTATTCAGATGGCGCCTTTTGAGGCCCTGTATGGAAGAAAGTGCAAGCCATCGACTTGTTGGGATGAGATTGGTGAAAGAAGGATTTTAGGACCAGAAATTGTCCAGATGACCTCATAAAAGATTTATTTGATTTCAGAGAGGCTCAACACTGCTCAAAGTCGACAAAAGAGTTACACCGATAACCGAAGAAGAGACCTCGAGTTTGAGGTAGGTGATCAGGTTTTCTTGAAAGTGTCGCCAACTAAATGCATTATGAGATTCGTCAAGAAAGGGAAGTTGAGCCCGCATTGTATTGGACCTTTTGAAATTATGGAAAGAGTTGGAGGCATGGCTTATCGACTTGCCCTACCACCCGAGTTAGTGAACGTCCACAGTGTCTCTCATGTATCCCTGTTAATGAAGTACCAACTCGACCCATCCCACATTCTGAAATATGAACCGATTCCAATCAGAGAAGACCTGACCTTCATCAAGAAACCAGTTGAAATACTAGATATAAGAGTGCAAGTATTGCGTAATAAGGAGATCCCTCTGGTCTGTGTTTTGTGGCAATACCATTCACAGGAAGAGTTGAACCAGTGTGCGTGACGAGGAAGTCGTCGTGCGTGACGAGGAAGCTGCCATGAGTGACGAGGAAGCCGTCGTGCGTGACAAGGAAGCCATCATGGGTGACGAGGAAGCCATGGTGAGTAACGAGGAGGCCATATGCGTGACGATGAAGCCACCATGCGTGACGAGGATGTCGCCATGCGTGTCACAGCCGTGCATGTCATTGTGTACCCGTCAACGCCGTGCGTGACACTACCATGAGCAACACCTCCGTGCGCGTCACCGTTATGCGCGTCACCATCATACATGTCACCGTCCTGTGTGACACCACCATGCACGTTACTGTCATGAGCATTGCTGCAAAGGAGGAAGCCAACGTGCGCATTGCCATTGTGCGTGTTACCGTCGTGCCTGTTGCCACCGTGCGCGTCACTGCTGTTCGCGACACTTTCAAGAGTGAATGTATAGAGCAGTCCAGGGAAATTCTGTGCTTGCTCTTTCATGAGTGTCATGTGGCACATGTGTGCCACTTGTATGCCACTGAATGCCATATGTTTGCCACTGTATGCCACTTGTGTGCCCCTACATGCCACCTACCTGTTGCCTCCCCCTCTTTGCTTATAAGTACCTCCATTCACACCCCTCTCAAGATTTTTCTCTCTTTCACCCACGACCTCCCGTTTCTAACACTTAGAACTTCAAGCTTGTAACCTTTCCTGAAAGGTTGGCCAGTGTGGAAGATCATTGAGCCTTTTGGTGAAGGTAAGTGGATATAAGATCCCATGTTTTATGCCTTTTTTTATGCATATTCAACGTATTTGTTAAAGCATGAAATTTGAGTAGGGACATGGATGTGATTGTTGAAAGCGGCTTCTGAAATTTTGTTAGGTATGCACTCCATTTTTCCAGGATTCTGACCCCTTTTTGAGTAATTGTTTGAGCACATAAATTATTTATATTGATTATGAAATTTTGTAAAGAAGTATCTATTTGAGTCTATTTTTAGAGGGAAAAGACCCTATATCAATATATCTTTTTATTGGAAAGTTATGAGCTATATGCTAAAAACATGCCAGAATTATGAAAAGAAATTCCAGGAACTTTACATGTTTTTGTATAAGATTGTTCACTTACCAAATCATGTTAGAATGAGATCAAAATAATTTTTAATGAAATATGAGTTACTCTATTTCAAATATGATTTAGCAATCAAAACAAAATTTCCAACTTTTTGGAAATTATTCCCATTTTTCTTTGATGGTGTCACTGTTGTGAATGCAGGAATTTTTTTTAGAACTGTTACATGTTGTTGTGTAATATTGTTCACTAACCAAATCATGTCAGAATAAGTTCAAACCACTTCTAACTGCAATATGTATGAATTTATTTTGAAAATAGTCCTGGAAGCATGATTAAATTCTCTGTGATTAGAATGTTAGTTTCATTTTTCTGCATGGATATCACTGGATTTTCAGCTAAATATTTCAATACTATCACATGTCTTGTGTAGAAATTTTTACTGACCAAAATGTCTCAGAATGAGGCCAAACCACTTCTAAATGAAAGATGAATGACTCTATCTTCAAAATGGTTTTGGAACCATTACCAAACTCCTTGTGGATTGGAAGTTATGCTCATTTTTCTATGAGACTATGACAATGGAATTACTGCTCTGCTATGAAGTGATGAATGTGTAATAAGACATGCTTATGAAATCTCAAATGTGCATAGTTGCAACTAGACCTGCTTATGAAAATCTTGATTGTGCATAGTTGTAATAAGACATGCATATGAAATCTTGAATGTGCATGGTTGTAATAAGATATGCTTATAAAATCTTGAATGTGCATGGTTATAATAACACATGCTTATGAAATATTGACTACCCATGATTGTAATAAGACATGCTTATGAAATATTGAATGTACATGGTTTTAATAAGACATGCCACAAATGTGATATGAAGCACTATGCAATGGGGTATCCATTAATATTGTGATATGACATGATACGAAAGTTATGACGGCAGTTGAGATCTTTCCCTGATTCCCGATGATAGGAAGGGAGTTAGGATATGAGTCATGTGGGAGGGTCGCGCCCCCCAATATATGTATAAATGGCACTGCGCAACGGGTCATCCATTAGTGGTGTAACGCCCTCCAGGTAGAAAGTACATGAGGGTCATGTCTTGCAAGGCTACCGCCTATCAAAAGCCCTAAAGCATGCTGAGGATTGGGTGTGTGTATGAAGACATTACAAAATGGGTCATCCATTTGTCATTGTATTCCCTCCTGAATAATGGTAGAAGTCCTATGCAATGGGATTTGGCTTTGCCTGACAGATAGGGCTTCTACTTCAAGAATTGGTGATATTAGGATTGCCAACAGTTATTATATGTTTTCCTGAATTATTGATATGTTATTTTGATGGAAAGATTTGATAAACTGTTAGCTCATGTGATAGCTGATACCTGATTTTTGCTTACTCCAGCATGAAAAGAAATTTCTCACAACACATTACTAATAAAAAGAACTGTGATGCATGACTCCATATTGTAAAACGTGCATGACTTCTGGGAACGGTTGTATATAGGCAAGAATGCCTGGTGATTTGATATACTTACTGGGCTTCATAGCTCATCCCTTTGAGAGTCTTCAATGTAGAGTGATAACCCGCGGTTCGAGGACGGACGGTTGGGTGATCGCAGCTGAAGGTTGGAGCCCCGAACTTGACGAGGAAGCTTCTTTTTTATTGTAGGTTTTAGATGGTAGTTTGGCCATATAGTTATTTTGTTTTGGAATTATGTAACTGTTGTTGGGCCTTTAGTGCCTTGGATATATTTGTAATAATTTTGGAGCTCTTGTATATATTTTGGATTTAGTTTGCCCAACCTTTGTTGGTTATGTTTGGAGTTTTGTTTTCTTTCGTGGTTTGCTTTGATTCCCTGTTTACAAAAGCATTGAGCACACTCCCACCTGAGTGGCATTTGCTACCTTTGGTCGCAGTCCCATACCCTGTTACCCTCCGGCAAGTACGACAAGGGAGCAGGAGGCGGGGGTGTGAAAGACGACCTTAAAAGCTCTTCCCCATCTTCTATCCCCAACTATTCTAACCCTTCTTCTTCTTCGTCTTCTAACACGTCTTTGGCAAGTACAACCCTTAAATGCCCAAACTTTGCTGCTCTTGATAAAGAGCTGAAAAGTTGGAACATTAGCAAGCCGCATCGAAAACAGCTGAAGAAGCCCGTGGCCCAAGTAGCTAGGTTCCTGACAGTCACGGATGCCATGGCGTCTAGAGCCAACAAGAAGCCTCCTCCCACTACTGAGGAGCTCATCAAGCGACACAAGAATCCAAAGGCCAAGGGAGCCCAATGGCCTCCCGAGCCAAACTTCGAACAACGGCTGAGACAGTCAATAGCGCAGAGCATCCATTCTCACGAAGCATGCCACATGGTGCAGATCTCTGAAGAAGTGACCAACACTTCTAAGGTCAAGCAGGAAATTACAGCCCCTCTTACAGAAACCGAGACTCATGAAGTACCCTGGTTCGCCAATCATCCCATACCCTAAGACATCAACCAATCCACCACTCTGTAGGTACCCGAGACCACCATTGGTTCCATACACCCAACCATCTCCAAACCCTCAACCTCCATCAACCTCTATTCCACCAACACCTACTCCTATCACCCAATCTAACCATTCCACACTAGGCTCAGCTGCACAACTTAACCAATCGGCACCAAGTCCGGTTGCGCAACCTTTACCTACCCAATCCTCACAACCTCTCCAATCCATACCGGTTGCACAAAAAAGTCAACTAGTACCCCAAAACAAACCTCCACTACCTAAGCCTACCCCACAACCTTCCATACCACCCAGACCCGTGGTGGGTCTAGGAGCTCAAAATGTTGACAATGATAAGGTCAAGTATGACGTGGTTGGGCACCTGAGGAAACTCCCTACCCTTCTTATTGTCTATGATGCCCTTGTGCTCTTAAGAGACTACTGTATGGCCCTTGTCCAAGCTCTATCCTACCCTGAGCTATATGAGACCGAAGTAGAGCCCATCGAAGTAGACCCTGCAATTTTAAACAATTGTTTGGTTATCACTTTCTCAACTGACGACCTTCAATTGGGTGGAAAGTTTTACAACCGGACTCGCTTTGTAACCAGCAAGTTACATGTGTGTCCCATCAGCCGAATTATGCTAGATGGAGGATCAGCAGTTAATCTCATCTCGAGAAGAATTTTCACCTGTCTAAGGTTAGGATCAGATGACCTCCCACCAATGAACATCACAGTTCAAGGGTTCAATCAGTCGAGAGAAAAGCTAGCTGGCACTATTCGCCTTCGTCACAAGATTGGTGAATTAAATGATTACACCCAGTTTCATGTGATCGACACTGACACCTCTTACAACATCCTCCTCGGTTGCCCTTGGATGCATGACCAAGGGGTGGTTCCGTCCATGCTCCATCAATGCTTTAAGTACAGCCGGGATGGGAGTCAGTACATAGTTTATGCTGACAAAAGACTGTTCCCCATCGCTGAGACTTATTATGCCGATGCAAAGTATTACTACATAGATCCGATATCATCCCAAGAACCCAAGGATGCTGATCAGAGATCTGTAAGAAGAGCGGAACCATCCCCTCACGAACACGCTAAGGATGTAGGATGAGTGCTCTTAGACATGTTCAAGGAAGAAGAGAGCGAAGGCAAAATCCTCCCTCTGACCTCTATCCACCCCAACACTCCATGTCCTCTCCTTGAACTGTTACCTGCTTCCCCTGAAGGCAAGGTTCTCCCCTCCTCTTCCGGTTCAGAGTCACCCTCGTTGGTTACTGAACCAATGGTTACTGTCGAGCCCAAGGAAGCCATGGGAGTATTGCAGTCATATACGCCAGACCAGCAGAAAGTCTTGCACATCCCTATTGCACTCCTCGAAGCAAAAGCCTCACAACAGCCAGGCCACAGGATCCTTAGCATCTCAACCTCGCTAAAAGAAGAAGATGTCCCTCATCTGACCCAAGGGCCAGCCCAAGCATGCGACGCTCTAAGAGTCTTGCACATCCCTGATTCCTTAGTGGAAGGCAAGCCAAATGAAGATTGCTCGCCCCGCCATCAAAGCTAGGTTACACTTGTCAAGCTAACAAAGGAAATTCGAGGTCTTAAACACCAACTGAAAGTCTTGCGAAAAGGGAAGGCCAAAGTCGAAGACGCACCTCCAAGGTGGACCGCTTCAAAACCCCAGGAGGGATTTATGCCAAAATCAAGGAGCTATGACAAACATGAGATCTCAAAGAACCCATCCCGTTTAGAGGCCAAAACTTCCCCTGATTGGAGTCTCTATAGTCAACAGGCTCATCGCATCATG
The DNA here is from genome assembly GCF_054954075.1 of Amborella trichopoda. Lineage (NCBI taxonomy): Eukaryota > Viridiplantae > Streptophyta > Magnoliopsida > Amborellales > Amborellaceae > Amborella > Amborella trichopoda. The sequence goes on from NC_142341.1 coordinate 20,630,259, forward strand.
AGGACGATGAACTATGAGCCCCTGACTAGTCAAGGACTAAGAAGCGAAAAGGGATCCGTCACTCCGTTAGAGGTGATTGAGGCCTCAACTGCTTGCCACACCACAAGACAAGGGCTCAAGTACTCTACCTCTTTTCATCTCTCTCTCTGAAAAGACGGACATGACGAAAACCCGAAAGGGAGTTGTGGATAAAAATGTCAAAAGACAGACATGGTGAAAACCCGAACGACCACCATGGGTAAAAGTGTCAAAAGAAAAAGAAGAAAAAGACACAAAAAATGATGGGGCGTGGTAGCATCACCAGCTACCATGGGCAAAAGCATCGGGTTAGATGCCTTGATCTCGCCTTCCAGGTCGGTTTGACCTGGTGGCGTGGTTCCGGGTTCTAGATGAACCTAGGACATGAGACCGCTCTCTCGGGAACTATGTAAAGAAGACACGGGCAAGAGTACTGACTGGTGAGACAGGAACTAGGGCTGTGAGGCAGGACTTACCTCACGTGGATTCGTGACACGCTCGGGTTAGCTAATGTGGGTACCCCCTTAGATCACGAAGAATGCCCCCCAGGCCGGTTTGGCTTCAACTCCCTTGACTCGTTTTTCTGCGTTCCTACACAGACATACACGTGAGATGTCCAAACAAGCGGGCCCGAAAACCCAGACTTGTCGAAAATGAAATAAAAATAAAATGGAATGAAGTAAAGTAAAATAAAAAGGGGCAAAAAAAATACGGTAAAGTAAAATAAAATAAATAAATAAGATAAGATAAAGTAAAATAAAATAAATGAGATAAATAAAATAAAGTAAAATAAAATAAACGAAATAAAAGAGTAAAATAAGGTAAAGTAAAATAAATAAAGTAAGATAAATAAAATAAAATAAAAGAAGGTACAGTAAAATAAAATAATCAAATGAAATAATAAATGAAGTAAATGAAATAAGATAAAATAAAGAGGTAAATGAAATGATAAAACAAATGAAGTAAATAAAATAAAAAAAGGTAATGGAGTAAAAGGAATAGAATAAAATAATCCAAGGTAAAATGGGTGAATTGGTAAGGTTAAGTAAAAAGAGGTACATTGGTGGAGAAAGAGAAATAGAATGAGTGGAATGAAGCAAAATGAAAGAAAGGGGTAAGTTGGTTAAGAGGGAGAAGGAGTTCGTTGTTGGATTTTAGGTGAGGAAGTTTGCACTAAAGCGAGACAAAGAAAACGAAAAGAAGGATAACGAAACAAAATGAAAGAAAAGGAAACGAAAAGAAACAAAAATGAAATGAAAAGCAAGGATGGGGCGACAGGAAGAGCAGAGAGAGGGGCTCGTTGTTTGGGTTTTCTTTTTTTGAGAGAGAGAGAGAGAGTGAGAGGTTGCAGACAGTAGAGAGAGAGACGAGGGCAGAGAGGGTGGTTGGTTGCTGGTCGGAGGTGGAGACGATGGTGACAGAGGGCTGGTTTCCGGCAGCAGCGTGCGAAGATGGATTAAGGGGTGGCAGCAGAGTCGTGGAGAGAGAGGCAGCAAGGCGAAGGTACGGGGACAGCCAGCAAGAGGTGGCGGAAGTGGGGCTGGATTTCTACTGTTAATGGAGGAGAAGATGGGGGAGATCTGGTTGCAGGCGGTGACTGGTTCGTGAGTGGTTTCAGGTGGGTGACGATGACTCGCGAGTGAAGAGAATGGAGGAGGACGGGGGGCTGCAGATAGTTGGTTATGGTCATGTGCGGCGGTTGAGGTGGAGTATGGGTAGCAGGGCCATGGGCGGCGGTTGATCCTACCACCGTGTGCAGGTGGTGGATTGGAATAGTGTGGACTTGAGGGAGTCGAACGTGAGGGAATTGGTTGCGAGGGAGTTTGGTCGTGCAGAGGTGTGTTGTGGTCATGGGCGGCGGTTCAGGTCAACTGCCGCAGGAGTTTTTTTTGAGCAAAAGAAGGTAAGGGAGTCGGTGGACGTAAGGGAACACGGGGGGGGGAGAAAGGAAGAAAGGGTTGTAATGAGGGACCACATGGGGGAAATAGGTAGTCACGAGGGTGCATGGTGTGAGTAAAAAAAAAAAGAGAGATGCGTCGTGACAGCAGAAAATAGAGAGAGAGGGTGCCGTGAGTGTAGAGAGGAGAGAAAGGCCGTCGTGAGTGTAGAGAAGAGAGAGAAAGGCCATGAGTGTAGAGAAGAGAGAAAGGCCGTCGTGAGTGTAGAGAAGAGAGAGAAAGACCATCGTGAGTGTAGAAAAGAGAGAAAGGTCGTCGTGGGTGTAGAGAAGAGAGAGAGATATCGTGAGTGTAGAGAGAAAGAAAGAGGAGATAGAAGGAGAGAGAAGAGAGAGAAAGAGAAAGACGAGAAAAAAATAAAGATGGTGGTGAGAGAGAAAGAAAAGAGATAGAAGGAGAGAGAAAGAGAAAGAAAACAAAGATACCCACGCCGTTGTCCCTATGATGAGAAAGAAAGACAAAGAGAGAGAAAAATGAGAGATAAAGAATAAAGACAGAGGAGAGACAAAAAGGAGATATAAGAAGAGAGAGAAAGAGGAGAGAGAAAGAAGAGAAAAAAAGAGAAGAAGAAAGAGAAAATTACTTGTGATGTTCAAGGAGAACCGCTCGATTTTTTCTCTCTCCTCTCTCTTCTCTCTTTCCAAACCGTGGCCCAAACTTTAGTCAAAAGATTATTTTATTTATTGATTCAGAAAAGTCCTTTTACATGAGGTGTGTACATGTTTATATAGAAGTAGGGCCCAAACATGGGTGTATAATCAAATTTTGACCTAATTGATGAAAATTAACAATTAAATAAATTAAATAAATTCTAAATATTGGGGGCAAAAAGAGGATTTTTCCCTGCCTGAACAATTTGTGAAATTTCAAATCAATCCCTGTCATGACCGTTCAAACATGCGAACTTTTTACCACTGATTTGGGGCTTATCCGGTCTCCATTCGACCAAAATATTATTCTTTTTCAGATAAGCTCAAGAAGACGATCATTTTGATATCAATTTCGAACCATAGATCGGAGTTTTGAATCATGATCATGATGTGGCAAAAACATGGAGAAAACGTGCAATCTCAAATTTCGGATTTAACCTGTTTCTCAGTGTTTTTTGCTGATTTCTTCGCTATAGCATAATGAGCAAGTTGTCACGAAAATTCTACAAAAAGAACGGCTCGATTTGATCCCTAGATAACCGTTTTCCAAATTGGGAAACTTTGGCCGGAATCTGGATTCCGATAGTCGAAATTTGTCACTGTTCATCCTTGATTTCTAACGAATCTGACCATCCATCTTACACGAGGTTTGACCCGGAGGAAGCTCTCGACCTTGTAGTCATAACGGATCCAATTTTGCGTTGATCCGACACACAAGTTCCATGATGTAGGCGTTTAATCGAGGAGACGTGTGGCTGGAAAGTTTCTGCTACTTTTGAAACTTTCCGACAAACTTCTCTCTTCGATTTCTCTCGGCTCAAGCCGTGTCATCGTGCGAGCCATATATCAACTCAATCGAGTCAATGAGACGAGCATGCTTCCAAAATTTGGGCTCGATCCGACCCAGGATGAGGAAGATACGGCCATGTGAAGTTTTCCCCCGAAATTGAGAACCACCGTTTCCATTAATGGAAACTGGTTCACAGAGGGTTGACCATAATAGTGTACGACCTGCCTATTTTAGGTAATTTGGACATAACTTACTCTAGAAGTATCTAAATGGGCCAAAAATTGATACGCGGGGCTTTTCGAATGTTCTAAATTCAATGGCGATGGTTTGGAGACCATTTGATGCTCCGATAATGGCTCTATAGTTCATGGTCCATTTTCGGGATGATAGAGGCAGAATTTTCTGAAACTGCTTTGTCGTATGCACTACCTAAAACTCATCAGATTGTGACGAAACTTGGCAAGTGTTCTTAGGAGATCCTTAAGCACGATCTTGAACCTTATACGGCCATTCTGAGGCTTTTGAAAATTTTACTTCTGGATAAGGGCTTATTGACCTACAGCTTTCGTAGTCCACATGCATCTTGGTACCTGCATACCGAAGTTGCGAACTGCTCACTCCTTATTCGCATCGAGGATAAGTGATGGAAAATAACCTCAAACAACTTGTCCTACCGAATGTTGTGCTTTGAGAGAAGCGAGAAGTACAATACTCGAAAAAACAAGTTGTTCCTTCGACTTTAATTTTCTTCCTGGTCACCGGATCACACGAATGCCACAGGGACACTCATACAAAGCTGCTTGCCGGAGGGGTGACCAAGGTGATCTGATGGCTGGGGGCCTTGTTTAAGGGCTTGTAGACCCAGACGTGGAGACTTTCTGAGGGAGAAGAGACATTTGAGGGATGATTTTAGAGTTTACACCCTATTGGACGTACAAGGTGCTTTAAAATTCTTCACCCTTGTCGAACTTTTTGCGGCTTTGTTTGCTGCTACACCATGTTTACTTTGACAAGCAGGTACCTCTAAGGGCCCCATCCTACCGAGCCCAGTCGGGTGTCTTTTGTTGGTTGTCCCGAATGTTTGATCCGGCTAAGGAGGGATTTTAGCGAGGCGGCCTTGAAAGGGAACTACCCTGGTTGTTGTGGGCAGGTATTTACCTGATTTGACAGTTTCTTGCCTGTGATGGATCTTGTTTTTAGGTCCCAATAATAGGGTATTCAACTACTAAGGAATTTTCTTGAAATGTCTGCTGAAGCCGCCTATGGAGGCGAGCACTGCATCAACCTGCTTATTGGTCCAAGTGTCATAACAGGTTTTCACTTGGACAGGGGGAAGCGGTGTCGTAGAGACGATTTTCACCAACTCCTTTTTATTAGGCTATTTTGCCCATGACCTGATGGCCATGTCTGCCCTCTTTTCATTTTTGCTCTTGGTGCCCGGTTTTTATTTTACGAAACACTCTTACTCATGGTTTCGTGACCATGCCCATCCGTCATTTTTACTCATGGTATTCCCCTTTCGAGTTTACACCATTCCCGTTTTTCTTGTGGGCGCAAGTTTAAGGTCATGCCTCTGAGACTTGCGCAAAGCAGTTTAACGTCATGCGGCTAGGACATACACTATAGTTTAAGGTCATATAGCTGAACCGTGTTGGTGATGGATGATGATCTATAAAGGCCATGGAGTGAGTATGGTGGTGGTTTGACTCACTTTGGGGTGATGGCATGAGACCGTCTGTGAATGATGGATTGTGTTTGGATGGAATGTGAATAATGGTGACCCACTAGCTGACGGTAAGTATGAATGGTGGAATGGTTCACCATGGTTCCATGAGCGTGGGTCCGACTCACTAGGGAATGTTGCGAGTTCTTGAAGGGTTAAGGAGATGGACTCGCTGGGAGGCAGTGGAGATGGTGCGGACATGTTTAACGTCATGCCACGAGGCTAAGCAGTTTAACGTCATGCGGTCAGGACGTGTACTATAGTTTAGGGTCATACAACTGGACCGTTGTGCAAAGTTGTTTAACATCATGCGACCAGAACGTGCACTATAGTTTAGGGTCATAAAGTTGGACCGTTGCGCAAAGCAGTTTATCATCATGCGACCAAGACGTGCACTATAGTTTAGGGTCATACAGCTAGACCATGATGAGTTGCCATGTATGTGGGTCGCCAACGAGGGGTGGACTCACTGGGAGATGTGAAGTGGATGAGGCTCCATGGAAAATGGGTCCACAAATGGTGATTTGACTCACTGAGGATGAAAATGGTTGAGACCATGGTGATAGTAGCCCAGTGCGATGGTAGTCGGAAGCAGACTCACTAGGGATTATGGGGTGTGAGAATGACTCCCTGGAGATAAAAGATTAGGGCATGAATATGACTCCAATGGGGATGGCCAAGTGATGATGGTCGAACCTTGCTGATGTGAACACGAACGGGCCGGCTTGGGGGGGCATGCATGGAGGCGCATGCAAAAGGTGGGTTGCAAAGGCAGACGGGTTACGCTCGGCAGTACAGGGGTTGTTCTCTGTGGTAGTCTCCAAGAGACAGATGCATAGTGTCCAGCAGCGGGACTTCTCCTTAGGGAGGCACTCTCGCGTGCACGACAGCTAGACGGCGTGTGGAACGCACACGGCATCTTGAGTGAGTGTGTTTGAGCACACACGGCGTTGAACACGCACGGCGATGAACACGCACGGCGGTAAACACATGCGGTGGTGAACACACATGACAGTGAACATGCATGGCGGTGGACGCGCTCGGCGGTGGACGAGCGGCGGTGAACACGCACGGAGGTGAATACGCACGGCGGTGAACACGCACGGTAGTGAACGCACACGGCGGTGAACGCGCATGGCAGTGAACATGCACGGCAGTGATCACGCATGGCGGCTTGAGTGAGTGTGCCTAAACACGCGCGAGTGGCGGTTTATTGAAGGACCTCGGACTTAGGGCTTGGGACCTGCAACCCTAATCGATTTGACTTCATGGGGAAAGGTCTTTTAAGGTATTTTGCCCCGAATTGACACCCGAGGGGTGCTTTTAATGGTCCTCATCCTTGTTGGACATGCTGCGGTAGGGACTCGCATGACAAGGAGTGGGATCATGGGAAATTAAGGTGTATGATGGAGGCTTAAGGGGGGCTATGAGTGGTGTGACTCAACTAGGATGGAGGCCAGGAGAGTCTTGAGGTAATGATGTGTTTCGTCATGGTGATGCGTGGAATGAATACAATGGGTGGTGAAAGCGCCCCATCAGGTGTAGGGGTACACGATGGAGACTGTTGTACGCCTCTTTGGGATATTTCTTTGTAGAGGAGGGTGTATGCCTTGCATGCTCTACTTCGAAGGCTCACAGTCAAAACTGTGGTACACCTCTTTGTGATATGGCATTGCAGAGGCAACCACATGGCTTGCATGCTCTGCTTCGAAGGCTCACAGTCGAAACTGTGGTACACCTCTTTGTGATATGGCATTGTAGAGGCAATCACATGGCTTGCATGCTCTGCTTCGAAGGCTCACAACTGGAACTGTGGTACCTCTTTGGGATATGGCATTGTAGAGGTGGTCGCATGCCTTGCATGCTATGCTTTGAAGACTCATAGTCGAAACTGTGGTACACCTCTTTGTGACATGGCATTGTAGAGACGGTCACATGCCTTGACGGTTGCATGCTTTGCTTCAAAACCTCACAGTCGGAACTGTGGTACACCTCCTTGGGATATTACTTTGTAGAGGCAGTCGCATGCTTTGGAATGCATGCTATGCTTCGAAGACTTACAGCTAGAACTGTGGTACACCTCTTTGGGATAGGGCATTGTAGAGGTGGTCGCATGCTTTGCATATTTTGCTTTGAAGCCTGACAGTTCAAACTGTGCTACACCTCTTTGGGATATGGCATTGTAGAGGTGGTCGCATGCTTTGCTTTGAAGTCTCACAGTCGAAACTGTAGTACACCTCTTTGAGATATGGCATTATAGAGGTGGTCGCACGCCTTGATGATTGCATGCTTTGCTTCGAAGCCTCACAACCGCAACCGAGGTACACCTTGATTAGGGAGGTGTCACAACCCCACTCCCTGACCCCTACCGTCCCATACCGGAGGGCGACAGCGTGCGAAATCATGATCACAGAGGTCACGAATGTTACTCAGGTGGGAGTGGCTCAATGCATATGATAAAAAGAATCAGAAGAAAACTACAAAAGAAAACTAAAACTCCCACTAGAAACATAACAAAAGTTAGATAAATTAAAACCTTTCATATCCATAGCATTCTCCAAAAGCCATATACAAAAATCCAACATATTACAATCGTCCAAGGCACTGCTGGCCTGCCATCAAAAATACATAACTTCAATAACAAGAACTGCGCAGTCGACAACTAACAAACACCTACATAAGAACTATAGAAGAATAAGGATCTACTCGTCGAGCGTGAGCTTTCCATCCACCAAACACAATCACGTCCTGCCGTTCTCGACTTGCAGCAGTCAATCTACAAGGGTGGAAGCAAAAGAATGAGTTAAAAGCCCAGTAAGTAGATCACAGCATTATGCTTCCCTGCCTATGAGTATTATCGCACAGCACAGATCAAGATGCTCAGCCATGCTCATAAAACAGGAGTCATGCATCACAATTATGTCACAATAATAGGATGATGCTTTTCAGGTAGAGCAGGCATAATATAAGATATCAAAATTCACATTTGTTCAATGTTGTAATTATCATTCATATTCCCAGTACAGATAATGGATATCACCTGAATTAGCAGTTCAGGAAGACATTTCCTCAGGAGTATCATGATATGCATTCCTCAATAGTAGTCATTCATCTATAACTAAACATGCTCTACAGTATACATACTTATCACAAAGGAGCATACTCTTATTTGATAATAAAGCATATTTTCATCCCTTAGCACTCACAGAGCCAGGTAGTGCATTACACTCCAAGGTATGTACCTTACTGGCATCAAACACACAGGCAGGCCTTGCGATACTCTCAAAGCGGCGCCCACTCAGATAACAAAATCAGAATATCCACTACTAATGGAGAACCCATTGTGTAGTGGCCAGAATTACAGCATTAGTCAATGCAGTATGCCTAAAGCATACCGAGAAATCACTTATTATCTCGTGGTCATGCAATACGCTCAAAGCACACCACTCAGTCACTTAACATAGTATGGTCATATAATCAGGCCCTACAATACCCTCAAAGCAGGCACCTCACTAATATCAAACTATCACATATCTCAGGCAATGCAATACTCTCAAAGCATGCCGAGAAGTCACACATAGCTTATCACCTCATGCGCACCTCATGAGAAGTTACGTCCCAGGTAATGCGATACGCACAAAGCATGCCAAGAAATTCCCATATCACTAGAAATATCATCATGTCACAGCTGGTCGTGCAATACACTCAAAGCATGCCAATAACTCAGTATGTTAGTACCATCACTCACACAATAGGTACCCACATACATAATACATAAGCAACATGATACCATCATTCACACAATAGGTATCCATTCACATATCACATATCACATAATGACGATATCATTATCTTATTATGATAGTAGCAATATCACATTTTGGGTGTGGCACATCACATTTTAACAGTATCACAAGAACAGTAATTTAGTAACAGTGGCATTATTTCAGTTACGCCTTACCGCTCAATTTCCTGCCATCAAGGCAATGACGTGTGCTTACCATTAGGGCCGTAATCATAGAACCATTTAGAGTTTGAAGATGGTTCGAAAACTAATTTTCCTCCTATCTTTCAAATCAGGTAGTTTGAAAATAATTGGACCTCGTTTGGCCCCTCAAAAGTTCAAAAAAATGAAGATATTTTATCTGAAATCTGCTGTGCAGTGATGGCAGTGACATATCTTTAACATTTACTTCATAACTCACAATCAAGAAGAAATTTCAAAAAGTGCCAAACATGTAAATTTAAGTTTACTCATGAACCGTTCAAATGGCAGTTGTTTGGATAGAGGCATAAATTCCGAGTTTTATAAAAGTTGTCCACAGTGACAGAAATGGAAGTGATTTGAAAGAAATTGAACCTCACTTGGTTGTTCAAAACTCTTGACATCAGAGACATCAGTTCTGTGTTTTTACCAAAACTGTCTATAGTGATCTACTGGCAGGTTTCAAAGTATAACTTTACATAAATAAAGAATCAGAGCAAGGTCAAAACATAAAAATTATAGTAGACTCATTAATCGTTCAAATGGCTATGATTTCATGTCATTTGGACTCTAATAGGTCAAGCAAACTCTCAGTACAACAGAAGCGATGTTCCTGAAAATTTCCGCAATTTGATAACAGTGACATTCATGCACTTTTCACATCATATCTTCCAATCTATCAAGAATATCATTTAGACATAAACATCAAACTCAAACTAGACTTAGAAATATTTTCAATGGAGGTGCTTAAAGCAATTCTGATATCATTTGATAGGTCAACAGAGGGACGTACAATACTCCCTGGAATTCCACAGTCCAGCCATACATACCTCAAAGAACAAAGCATAACTTTTAAACTACACAAGATAATCGCATGAAACCAATTCTAGATTAAATTAGATTCACAAGAACATCAACTCACAAATTTAAAGGCTCAACATAAATCAGAATAGTGCATATCATGTTATACAAAGGAGCCTAAATTTCAGGAAAAACAGAGCACAAACACATACATGCAAATCCTATTCTTCCACACAAATTTCTATACAATCTCATGCTAATCTCATGCTTACTTTCAAGCTTATTCATGCCCAAATCATTCTTCATACATGCTTAGATCCATTCTTCAATTCATGCTTCATAATAAAATACACAATAACATGATCTACTTACCTTGAGCTCTAAACTTGCTCCAAAACTCTTTCACATAGCCACTTCTCCAAGCTCCCCAACATGAGACTCTAAGTGTCTTAGAGAGAGAGAGAAAGAGAAAGCAAAACGTGGGAGAGAGAGGGGGCCAAAGCTCTTGAGAAGGGCTGAGAAAGGCTCTATTTATAGAAGAGAAAAGGGCAGCAAATGACAAGTGTCATTCATGCAAAGCTAAATAACATGCATGAGGAGAGACAGAGAGCAAGCATGGAGACATAATGATTATGGGTACAGCAAGCATGGGAAACAAAATGATTATGAGAGAGAGAGAGAGAGAGAGAGAGAGCTCCCTAGATTACCATGCACTCAACCACTCATGCACGACGGTACACAATCGGCACTGGGCAACTGAACAGGCGCTGGCCTCTCACACGACTCCAACCGGCGCTGACCTCTCACACAACTCCAACCGGCACTGGCCTCTCATACAATTCCAACCGGTGCTGGCCTCTCACAACAACTCCAATCAGCGCTGGCCTCTCACACAACTCCATCCGACGCTAGCCTCTCACACAACTCCAATCAGTGCTAGTCTCTCACACAATTCCAACTGGCGTTGGCCTTTCCACACAACTCCAACCGGAGCTGACCTCTCCACACAACTCCAACTGGCACTGGCCTCTCTACACAGCTCCAACCAGCGTTGGCCTCTCCACACGGTTCCAACCAACGCTGGCCTCTTCTCCTCAGTCGGGAATAGTTTGGGTCATCACACCTCGGAGGGGTGGTGTCCTTTCACCGAGGACATAGTGAAGGAGGATGTGGTAGGGGATGTGTAGGATGATGTCATGCGGTAACCCCGTGAAGACATGTAAGAATAAGAAGCAGTTTATAGTTGTGAGACTGGACTATACATTGTGTAATTTAATGTCTTGCTGCAAGGACGTGACATTTTTACTCGTGATGACCCATAGGGCAAGATCAACATGCCCATCATTTGAGAGTGAGTTCCTCGAAGGGTTTTGACCACCCCCCCTTTTTTTGACAATCTTGCCCATAATACCCTTGCGGGTTTTCACTATGCCATCTCTTTTTTTTTTTCTTTTTCTTTTTGACATATTTTGGCCATGGTGGCCTTAAGGGGTGCACACCATGTCCGTCATTTCTTTTCTCTTCTTGCTCTCTTTTGATATTTTTACCCATGAAGCCCTTGAGGGTTTTCATCACGTCCGTCTTCTTCTCTATTTTGTGGAGGCGTGTTTAAGGTTATACCATCGTGACCGTCGATTTGGCATGATCTAAGGTCATCCGCCGAGACCTGAGGGCATGTTTAAGATCTTGCCTCCGGGACTGTAGGGCATGTTTAAGGTCTTGCCTTCGAGACCATAAGGGTAGTGTGTTTTATGGTCGTACACCAAGATCGGAGGGCATATTTAAGGTCTTGCCTTCGAGACCGTATGTTGTGCAGTTTAACGTCGTGCCACTAGGACATGTGCTATAGTATAAGGTCGTATAGCTTGGACCAAGTGTGGCACTGAATCATGTATGGAATCAAGACCCAAGTTTAACTTTCCCTTCTTTATGAAGTTTTGGATGATGTCCTTAGTAGCACGGCACTCGTCACTCTCGTGATCAAGCATCCTATGACATTGGCAGTAATTGGGTTTGTTTTCCCTTCCAACGTCCCCCGGTCATTTTGGCACGGGTAGCTCGATCATCCCCTCTGATAGGAGGGTCTCAAGCAATTTGAGGACCATGCCCTTATCAAAGGAATAACTCCTGTGTTGACTTTGATTTGAGGAGTGCATGGTATTTTCCATGGCAGCTGATGACTGATCATCATCCTTGACCGATATGAAGGGCCCAGATATACCTTCATGGTGCTTGAGCAAGCCTTCGATTTGTATTGCCTTGTTGATCATCTTGGTGAATGTAGCGAGCCATGATGAAGTGACATAACAGGTCAATTCTGAGTGCATCCCGTCTATGCAGTACTTCATCTCTTGAGGCTCACCTATTGGTGTGGCCAAATTGATGGCCAGAGTGTGCCACCTCCTGATATATTCGATCACTGGCTCGTGTGGCTTTTGTTTCACTTCAAGGAGTTCAAAGAGTTGCACTTTCCTTTCAATGTCATAGAAGCACTTGAGGAACTCTTCTTCCATTTTCTCCCATGATGAAATTGACCCTGGTGGTAACCGAGAGTACCATTTGAATGCAGCTCTTGTAAGGGTTCCCACAAATTGACGAAGAAATAGATGGTCATTGTTCGTCATATTGCCACAAGCAGCAATGAAGTAGGCTTTATGTTGTTGTGATGAGCCAGTGCCATCATACTTGGAGAAGTCGAGTCTTTGGTAACCCGGTGGGAATGGAATTTGATCAACAGAGGTTGGGTAAGGCTTTTGATTACGGTTCAGCTCCTCCATCACTGGGATATTACACTTCTTCAATGATTTAGCTACCATGCCTTTTACTAGTTCTCAATTCCCAACTTGAGTCGATGGGGAAGAGACCGACATTGAGGGAGGCGAGGGTTGGAGTGGCCCTTCTTTTGATTGTGCTATTTCGATTACCAAGCAAGGTGCTTGAGGGACGATAAATAAGGTTTGGTGCCTCGAGGGGGTGCACTCAAGCATACGAGACACTAATACCTCTTAGTGCAAAGTTTCCATCATTTCATCTTTTGACCTCATTTGGGCTTGTAACTGCCTTAATGTGGCCTTCAACTACACAATCTCATCTCCATAGGATTCTGGTACTTCATTGATTATCATAGCCTCAATAGCTGCCATACTTGAGGGCTCTTCTTTGATTTTCCCATTACATGCCACGAAGCTTACAATCTTGGAATCAACTGTTGTCGCTTCAACAACATCATTAGTGAGAGTCATCGAGCCTTCCCCTGGGCCTACTTCATTTTCAAGGCTTGGGTATCCTCATCATCTAATGAGAATGTGAAACTCTCATAAAATGATGAGGTCACTGTTTTAGCGTATTTTTCAGCACCTTGGTCCTTGATAGGATGTAGGTCAATAAAGCCTACAAAACAGTGGAAATTCTCGACGGTCTCAGAATGGCCGAATTGGTCAAGATCTTCATTAGCAATTCAAAAGACCACCTACCAAGTTTCATCGCGATCAGACATGCTTAAGGCAGTGAACACAGAGAAACAATTTCAGCGAAATCAGTCTCTAACACCTTGAAATGGACCCTGTAACTAGAGCCATACTTTTGGTACGTCAAACAGCTATGGGACAATCTCCATTAGATCCGACATGGTCGAAAACCCCTATGGCTCAAGTTTCGACTTAGTCGGGCACTCCAAGACAAAATTATTAGTAAACTATAGAAAAGGGGTAGGCCGCACACTATTCCCGTGTGGCCACCCTGCACTAAAATACCATTAAAGGTGGTTGTTTTTACAGTCACTTTCGAGGTGGCCTATAACTCACTCGTTCTAAGTCGGATTGCTCCCAAATTTGGTGAGCTTGTTCGTCTCATCAACACGAGCAATTCAATATGTGGTACGTCCCCATGATGACGCCCGAGCAAAGAGAAAAACTAAATGAAAGTTGTTGATCCGTGAAGGAAGTTGCAGAAAATTCAGCAGCAGCACACCTCGTTCGAGCAGCCAGGTCACAACGCTCGCATACCCGATCGGCACGAAACCAATTGCATTATGTGCATGAGGTCCAAGGCTATCTCTGATCCGAACCTCGCGTATGATGAGCGGCTGGATTTCACACATGAAAGCATCAAAGCTGCTATAAATTCTGGCAGCCGGATTTCAAGATTCCGGTCAAAACTCAAGACGACAAAATCTTCATCTGGATACGAAATCAATCTATAGTTGTTGCAACGTGATCGTGAAGGCATGCTCAGTGTGATTCAATGAAGAAGTCACGAAGAAACATCAAGGAAAGAGCACACAATCAATCCAAAGTTTTCAAGATTTATCCAAAATTCAAGTCTCATGATCATGGCTCAAAAACATGATTCATGACTCGAAGTTGGTATCAAAATGACCGTCATGCCAAGCCTTATAAGAAAATTATAGTCTTTCGATCAAACGGGCATCGGAATGACCCTGGGTCAGCCACGAAAGATCACACAAGTTCTCGGGCAGCAGCAGGGAATGTTCTGAAATTCCACACATTGCTAGGCCGAGGCAAAACAGTCCTTTTGCACCCATTTTTAGAATTTCTTTAAATTCAATTAAATTGTAATTATCTTCAATTCTAGGTATTTTTTTAGCGTACACCCACGTTATAGCCCAATTCTATATAAACAAGCAAAACAAGCAATGCCTCATTGTAAAAAAAAGACGGATTCATTCTTCTTGAATCAATCAATAAAATTCTAAATTTTTCTTGAGCTTGTGGGTATGTCTTGGAGAGAGAGAGAAGAGAGAGAAGAAAATGGTCGGTACCCTTCGAGCAGGTAACTTTCTCTCTCTTCCCCTTTCTCTCTCCTCTCCCCTTTCTCTCTCCTCCCCCCTTTCTCTCTCCTCCCCTCTTTCTCATCTCTATCTCTTTCTCTCTTCTCATCTCTATCTTTTTCTCTCTCTTCTTCTCGTATCTATCTCTTTCTCTCTCTTCATCTCGTCTCTATCTGTTTCTCTCTCTCCTTCTCATCTCTTCCTTTTCTTCCATCACAATCGGCCCTAGTGCCGGCTAGGTCTCTTCTTTTCTTCTCTTCTGGAATAGTCGGTGAAGCCTAGTACGGACTGCATCTTCCCTCTCTTCTTTTGACACAGTCGGCGAAGCCTAGCGCCAACTGCATCTTCTCTCTCTTCTTCTGACACAGTCAACATAGCCTAACATCAACTGCATCTTCTCTCTCTTCTTCTGATAAAATTGATGAAACCAAGTGTCGACTGCATCTTCTCTCTCTCTTCTTTTGACACAATCAGTGAAGCCTAGCATCGACTGTGTTTTCTCTCTTCTTTTAGCACAATCAATGAAGCCTAGTGTCGACTGCCTCTTTTCTCTCTTCTCCTCTGTATAACACAGTCGGCGAAGCCTAGCGCCGACTACCCCTTGTAAGGGCCAAAATTTTCTCCCAATCCAGTATTGCCACGTGAGAAGAGAGATGTAATGGCGAGCGAGAATGGGTAAGGATTTTCACCGTGAGGGAAAGGCATATGGAGTATGATCGTCTGAGGCATTACCGCACATGTTTAAGGAGGAGCGCCAGGTAGAGTAGCACCGATTGGAGTAGCGCCGGTGGGATAAGAAGAGAGTAGCACCAGTTGGAGCAGTGTCGGTTGGAGCAGCGCCAGTGGGATAAAAAGAGAGTAGCGCTGGTTGGAGCAGTGCCGGTGGGATAAGAAGAGAGTAGCACTGGTTGGAGCAGCATCAGTGGGATAAGAAGAGAGTAGCACCAGTTAGAGCAGCGATGGGTGGAGCAGTGCTGGTTGGAGCAGCGCCGGTTGGATAAGAAGAGAGTAGCGTGCTGGTTGGAGCAACACCGGTTGGAAGAGAAGAGAGCAGCACCAGCTAGATGTTTGATAGTGCAGCATCGGGAGTGTCTTAATCAAACGTACAGCCTCTGTACATGTCAGAGCCGCCCCGTACATGTTAGAGAAATGAGTGATTGTGTCAGCCACAGTGTTTTCCAACCACCCTCCCCTTTTAAGCGTTAGGCAACATGAGTCTCTCTCATTTTTCTCAACTCTTCCTTCTCTCTTGAAGTTCTGCTACCCCTTTCAACACTAGCCCACTGGTGAAGCCAAGGAAAGCCCATGAAGGCCATGAGTGAGGATTTGTGATACCATGAGGAGTCAAGGTAAATGGGTTTAGCTTTATGCATCCATGAGTGTTGTAAAAATGTTGAAATGGATTAGATGATATAAAGGAAAATGTGAATAATGAATGGGTTAACATGAGGTTGAAGTTTCAGTTTGTGCTTCTCAATGCCATGACTGTGTCTATCACATGTTTGATCTTTTTATTTATGGAAACTCATGAAATCACTCACTGTGAGACTCTTTATCACAAATAAGGTTCCAAGCCCAAAGTGTAGCTTGGCTAGGAAATATTAAGTGTTCTTTAAAAGTACATTAACTTGAGCATGTGAATTTCTAGAACTATGGATGTTTTTTAATCTATACGTTCGATGACCAAATGGTGTCCAAATATGACCTAATTGGTCCAAATGAAAGACATGTTTGTATACTCCAAGTTTACTTTTTTTGTCATGATAATATTTTGCATGGATAAAAAGATATGACTCTAAATGTCGAGGCATGACACTGTTCACAGTCGCTGCTATTTCCAGCAACTATGGCCCTCTTTGAGCAATACTTTTGACCTAGCTAATGGTATCCAAAAAATTTGAAATTACTTCCATTGGAAAGATTTATGAATGTACTTAAAGTTTCATGTTTTGAGATGTTTGAAACTCCCCACTGATTTAGAGCTATGACCTCGAAATGCGCGAACACATCACTGCGCACTGTTGCAAGGAAATTTCCAGCAACTAAGTTTCACATTTTACTGAGCTATTGACCCATCAAATGGCACCCGAATTTCTTCAAATCACTGTTTTTGTAAAGAAATGTGTATTAGCTCAAAGTTTCATGTTTGAGCCATCTTGAAACTCCCCCTACATTGGGAGCTACACCCTCTCTAAGAGGGGCATGTCACTATTACCTGTCACTACATCATTGTATGACCATGCGACGCCAAGTTATCTTGATATATGATAAATGTAAATTCCGTATGATAAATTCCATGAGAATTCCATAAAGATATGTGAATGATGTCGTGTAAACTGTACTGTACTTTGTGAGAAAAAAGGGCTACAAGCACGATAATGATAAAATGAATTAACAATGAATGTCAAATGCTACAAAGAAAGCTTGTGTAAATGCCCTGTGATAGCTTATGAAATGCATGTCTTTTGCTAAATGCTATGACGTTATGATGAAATATGATTCATCTGTTATGAGGCAATGAATGGCCACTGTTTATATTATTATTAGCCACTACGCGGTGGGACACTCACTAGTAGTGGGTGTTACTATGATATTGCCTGCTACACGATGAGACACTCATCGGTAGTAAGGAAAGAGATGCCATCATATCCCCTAACCTGCTTAATGATAGGAACGAGTTAAGGGAGAGGATAAAGGGTCGCACCCTAGATTTATGAAATGATATGGGATTGATGCCTTGCAAGGTAAGGGTCAATCGAAACCCCAATCCGCACTGGGGACTGTGTGAGTGTGTTGCATGTATTACAAAGAGGATATCCCACTTGTCATTATCCTCCCTCCTGTGTGATGGTAGAGGTCTTAAGCAATGGGATTGGCTTAGCCTGATGGATAGGGCCTCTACTACGAGAGTAGGTGATTTAGGAAGTGCATGGGTAATGATTGAATATCTTTATAGCATTATAATGATGGAATGATTTATGATTTCACAAATTGAAGGCTCTGATCTCACTGATATAGCGATGACTGTCGTTTAAATGAAATGTTCATATTCGTTGTCTTGACTTGATATGCATTTATGATAAATTATGACTTTATATTGATAAACTGTACTGTTGTCACATATGTATAGAACCACCATAGATTCATAACACTAGACCTGCTTGCTGGGCTATATAGCTCATCCCATTATTTCTCCTCTCCATGTAGATTGATAGCGGCAGGTACAGGGTTGGAAGTTCGTGTTTGGCAGCTTGAAGATAAAGCTAGTGTCCTTGAAGAATGTGCTTAGACCTTGTTTATGTCTAGGCTATTTAGCCCTGGTTTTGTTTTGTTCTTGATAGATATGTGTAATATTGGGCCTAGATGCCCCAAACTGAATGCAATATTTTGGAAGATTTTTATATTATGAATTTTGGTGTGCGGAGTTTTTCCTTACTCTACTGCTAGTTAAGCTTGTCGCTTTAGCTATCTTCCATGGTTTACTCGATTTCCGAATATAAAGGCATTGAGTCCACTTCTACCGGAGTGACAAACGTTACATTAAATCACGAACCTGAGCTCGATCGCCCGTCACAGTAAGTAGGGCAGGGTCGTGACACCCCTTCTCTCTCTTCTCCTCTCTATAATATAGTCGGTGAAGCCTAGCTCCGACTGCGTCTTCTCTCTATTATCTTCTGTATAACACAGTCGTCAAAGCCTAACGTCGACTACAGTTTGTCTCTCTTCCTTCTAAACACAGTCAGTAATGCCTAGTGCCGACTACGTTTTCCTTTCCTCTCTCTCTTTTATTCTCTTGCCTTTCATACTCTTCTCTAACTTTCTTCTCCCTCCTTCCTTCTGTTCCCTTCTTCTCTTATTTCATTTCTTATTCTTTCCTCATAACCATCATTCTGCTAATCTTTCATTCGACTAAAAGGGATTGAGGCTATCCTCTCATGGTAGTCATGTCATCTAGCTATAATGTTGTTGTGCCAGGATTACTTGGCCCGCTTTATTGCCACGACAGACTGACCATCGTGCCTAGCTAGTCGATATTGGCAATGACGTCTAGTAGTAATCCTGTGAGCCGGTCTTAGTTACTGAGCCAGTTTTGCTACCACGTCAAGCCAATTATTCACCAGCTTAGTCACCGCTCTGATCCTCTCCCTCAGTTGAATTCTTCTCTCCCCCGTCTTTCTTCTCTTTTTCTTTTTGAATGCGCATGCTTGTGTACATTCATCAAAGAGGAAAAAGGCAAGGTCTAACTCACCTGTATTAGAACCTTTGCCATTTATGTGTGTGATTATAAAAAACAGAAGAATACACGCTAAGGGAGCAGATTCCGAATCATATTTATTACTGTGGGGCTTTATTCATAATCTAAGAGGGCGCCCACGTGAGCCAGCCCGAGTAAGTCCTGAACCCACCGTAAATTCCTCTCTCACATGTTGGTAACACCTGCCCCCATTCTCGAGCGAGGTTTCTGAGAGAGCGATCTCAAAAATGTCACAGGTCTTCCTCCAAAACTTGAGACGCGTGCCGCCCGATCCCCAAAGCATTCGGAGGGTGCGATCGAGGCACCTTACCAGCTTCGCGACTCCACTGGGGACTTACTACCCCTTAATCAGATTGATCTTGTTTGGCTAGTTTCTTATTTTATCATCTGCTTTCATTATCTTTTCACATTTTATTTATGGCTTGCAGGTTCTGTAACCCATTTATCTGTATCGGGGATTTTCTTATCCCCACATTCAAGAGTGTCCCTAGGGAACAAGTTCCTTCGACTTCGTTCCCAACCATCCTCTTGAGCAAAGACCCCTGGTCTAGCTCCCAAGTCTTAACCTGGAACGGTGTGAGGCGGGACTTAAAGGTCCCTCACCCCATATCCTCGCTCTGGTGGAAACTCCACTAAGGTGCCCTGCATCGGCAGTACTTCTGTTGCCCCACACAACATGCACCCAGCCACGGCAAGTCACTTGTTGGTCGTGTTCCTGAGGTACATCGAAAGGCTTCCCAGTCCCTTTTTGCAAAAGGCAAACAAGTTGTCATTGCTTCAGGGGGTCGCCATAAGGCTACCCCCCACATTTTGTACCATTAGTCTCTATCCCTAGAGGCTCAACACATCGAGGTGGAAACCCCATGGTTTCCATACCTCACACACACCACAAGGCTCGTGGGTCACCCACTCGAGTCACACTTCGGAGCAACTTTTGTGCTACCCCGAGTCAGCATCCAGGATCGTACCTTCGAAGGTCAAATCTTGCGCACGCTGATCACATGCATCTCACTGCTTGGAGCAACGCCATCATTACGCCAACTGAGTACACAGGAGACGACCTCCTCGTCTTTGCACTTTGCACACCCAAGCGCACCCTGTAAGGGGTAGGCCTATACCTGTTCTCTTACAGACACCAACTTGTAGTTCTTAGCCTCCTAGGGCCAGATCACTTTCACGAGCCCGGGCTGACCCCTAAAACTCCCATAATCCTTCTTCAAGGGCCGCACACGTGTCACCATCACAGATGCCCCCTCGCCCTTGACTCAGACCTCCTCATGAGTCAACCCTTCTCCTCCTTCTTCGAACAAGCACCTTCAACCTTGGTACTCGAAGGTTTTCCCCAAGAGTCCCATCCTGAACTAGCCCCGTCACTTTGGTCGTGTCTCTGAAGCTCATAAGAGTGCTCAAGGCATTGACGTGATGGAAGATCGAGTCCTTCAACCTCCCTGACCCAAGATGACTCCAGTTCCTAGCCCTCATCCATTGCCACATCTGATGGAGATAGTTCTCTCCTATGCAAGAAGAGCTGACTAGCTGCGACCTAGATCGCAGTTTTGGCGCAAGGTCCATCAAAACCTCAAGGTTAAACGTGATAGAGGTCTGCAAATTTGACTAGGGAGGTGACCAAGGCAATCAAAACAACCAATTCGGACGACCCTCTTCACCTGAATCCCTTCGAACAATGAAGCCTGAAGAAGAGCTCCATGAGCCTTTGATGTGGTTACTGTCGTAGAAGAAGACCCATCCGCTCAGTAGCCACGATCCCAAGACCATCAAGAACCTATCCAAACGCGATCAGCATACAAGAGTCAAGTTCAGTCAACGCATGCTAACCCCCTGTTGACTAACCAATCACGTACGACCCGTCAAGTTTGCAAGCCTCAGTTGCCACTAATGTTGACCCCCATAGAGAAACGGTCAGCGCAATGGTTGTAAGCGAGCTCGGTGATGCGCAAGAAGAGCGCATGAACAAGTTTGACGAAATGGTGTGCGCGATGATGGAAAAGATCAATCATATCACTGTCGCACGCCAGTCGGCTAACAATGAGATCAATTCCCATCACTCTGATGGTGCACCTCCATGACAGCCCCCTCCTTCTACCTCACAGGACAATTCTATCCCTCATCCCATCTCTCAGATAGACATAGCCTAAAGAACAGACAAATCCCGGGGATACAGGGTGCGATGCCTTATCAAAGGTCATACCCCTCTTATATCGATCAGGTCTCATTTCCCTCATATTATAAGAAATAGAAGTTTCCTTTATTCAAGAGAACCACGTCCCCAAACCAACATATTGCCCACTTCCAGCCAGCATGTCGAGAAATAGTGGCTGACGAGAGACTTCTTCTCCGACAGTTCATTGAGACCCTCAATGGCCCAGCATTCCAATAGTAAGCCCGACTTCGTCCAAACTCAGTGCCTACATGGGAGGAGATGGAGAAACTATTCTATCAACGCTTCTATGAGGACTAGAGAGAGGTTCAAACCATCGAACTTCCCCCTAACTCAAGACCCCGATGATCCCGTGGATCAGTTCATATTTAGATAGAGAAATTTGGCTTCCCTCCATCCTAATCCTATGCCTGAGAAGCAAGCAGTCCAAACTTGTGTCCAGAACATGCAACATGAGATCGCTCTACATATCGAGGCCTCTAATCTGACCTCCATGTCAGAGTTGATCTCTAAATCAATTCGCATAGAAAGTCCATCATGCCACCATGGTGGGACACGACAACCATCTACAAGCTTAGCAAACAAACGGGGCAATGGTAGCTCTTGGAATAACACAAGGGACATTCAAAAGGGGTAATCAGTGCAGTCGTCATGGTCACTAATTCAAAGAAAGCTCCCTCCCAAACTTTGGACCTCTCTAAAGGGATAAGCACTGCAAAGGTTAGACCCTAAGCTGGCAAGCATCAACAATCGTACAATCGGGTTCCCCCACCAGCCAATCGTGATCGAGGTGATTATTTCACCAGATATAAGTACAAGGTTTATCCCTTCGAGAAGGAATGGGTCCTTATGTTGTTCCGGTTATTAGTGGAACATAATATGATCCAACTTCCAGAAGCCAAGTTCCCTGAGCAACCTGGCCATGACACTCAGGTGAATTATTGTGCTTACCATCGGAGGATCAATCATTCCACAGATGATTGGTACGCCTTGAAGGATATTATCGAAGCCTTGATTCAGAAGTGTCAGATAAAGCTTGAAGACTTAAAGAAGACCTTTGGGGCAGCTGATTCCTCCCATGCCATAACCATCCAAGAGGAAGACGAAATGCCTGGTATCCTTTACGCCTTCTTCATTATAATGCTTCAGGAAGGCATAATCACACTGAAGCAGGCAAGGCAACCCCGTCGCCTTGCTAAGGGGATTAAAGATCATTGGTGTCGTACCATCTGATAAGAGGCCATTACTTGTCAGAATGCACAAGTTTCCTTGTTATATTCGCAAAGAAAATGAGGGAGTGTCAAGAATTTTACAATTTCCCCATAAGTGATCCCCATAAGTGATCCCCAAGTCATTCCTCTATCGAGGCAAGAAGATCTCACAAAGCAGGACCTTCCTATCAATGACTCGGATTCTGCCGAATACTTGACTTCCCAGCCATGGATAATCTACCATGGCTGAAGCAGACTCAAGTCCTTAACATGAGAAACAATTCACCAAGTTAGAGCTTATCACAAGCCCAGCGAGACGAATCAGACATCACCTCAGAAAACAAGAAAGAGACGGGGACCAAGGGCAACTCGCCGAAGAAACATGACCGCCCAACCCACAGTCGAGCAGGAATTTCTCAGGCCTCTTCCTCCACTATCAACTTTACTAGACTTCATTCCTGACATGATCCCTCTTCCTTCTTCATCCAGTCAAGAAGATGTTCATGTGCCATCTCCCACTCAGCACACGTCCAATGAGGGTGACGACGTTAAAAGAACTCTGTAACAGTCTAAGGGAAAGACCTAAAAGACCCCCTGCACTCATCCAACCCTGGTGATGACGTAAAATGCTGCCCAGATCGGTCTGATGAGGAGAATGACCTTAAAAGTTCCTCACCTTCTAACCCTTCTCCTTCTTCTTCTCCTACTTCTCATTCTCCCTCTTCTACGTCCCCAACAGGTACAACCTTGATATGCCCGGACTTCGAGGCTCTCGACTAAGAATTCAAAGGAATCAATAAAAGAAGGATGCAGCGGAAACAATTGAGAAAGACCCTGGTACAGGCAGCAAGATTCCTAACAGTTGTTGATGCCCTGGCAGCTATAGCCAAGGTAGAGCCACCTTCAAAGATGCACAAGAAGTCGAAGCCAAAGAAACCCGAGTGGCCCCCTGAGCCTGACTTTGAGCAAGACTGAGAGAATTGAATGGGCAAAGCTTCTATTATCAGGGAGCTTGCCACGTGGTGCAAATTTCATGAGCAATATCCACCACGAGGAAGATAAATCTTAGATCAGGGAGGACGTTGCAGCCTCCACCGTAGAAGTCGGGTACCTTGAAGTTCCCCAGTCCGCCACTACCTCCTAATCCAAAGACTAGTCTGCCTATCTTACAGCTCCTTGGGCTCCTTCCTAATCCCAATATTTCAAATGATACACCTATTCTCCAATTTCTTGGGACCCCTTTGATCTCGTACACTCATTCACTTCCAAAACCTCAAACTTCTGTCACTCAAACCAAGCTCACTGTGCAATCAAGTCAGCCAGCGGACCAAAATAAACCTTTTCTACCCAAACCTGATCCTCAACCCATCATACCACCCAAACTAGTGGCAATACTAGGAACACAATGCCCTGATCAAGAAAATGTGAAATACGATCTGATAGGGCATCTACAAAAACTTCCGGCTCTTCTTAGTATCTACGACGCCCTCATGCTCTCAAAGGATTATCGGATGGCTTTGGTTCAAGCTCTCTCTAACCCTGAAGTGTATGAGACTGAAGGAGAACCCATTGAGGCAGACCTGGTGATTCTACAATGATGTATGCCAATCACCTTTTTAGAGGACGATTCGCAGCTGGGAGAATCGACCCCTCTTTATCACTAGCGAATTACGTGCATGCCCCATCAACCGAATCACGTTAGATGGAGGGTTGGCAGTTAACCTCATTCCAAGGAGGATCCTTACTCGATTAAGGTTGGGGTTCGAAGATCTTACCCCGACCCACGTCACTGTTCAAGGGTTCAACCAATCAAGGGAGAAGCCATCTAGCACAGTACGCCTTCGTTTTAAGTTCGGTGAGCTAAACGATTATGCCCAATTTCATGTAATCGACACCGACACTTCCTACAATATTCTCCTTGGTCGACCATGGCTCCATGACTAGGGGTGGTTCCATCAACATTACACCAATGTTTCACGTATAGCCGAGACGGGAGACAGCATACGGTCTATGCTGATAAATGACAGTTCGTTGTGGCCGAAACTCACTATGTCGATGCTAATATTACTTCACAGATCTGGCGTCGCCCCAGAAGCCAAACGATGGAGGTCACAAGTCTACAATCAAGATAGTGTTGTTATCTCATGAAGATGTTGAGGACATTGGGAGAACATTTGTGAGCATATTCAAAGCAGAAGAAAGGCAGGGTCGAGTATTACCCTTAACCACCCTTCATTCTAAAATCCCAATCAACATCCCTCAAGATACTACTTCTCTTAAAAAGGATTCTCCGCCCTCTGCCCGCAGTTCTGATCCACCTTGGCTGGAAGATGAACCAAAGGTCATTCCTGAGATTAAGCAAGCCATGGGGATAGAATTCCCAGCTCCAAAGATAACCTATACGCTGGACCAGTAGAAAGTCTTACATATCCGCGTTGCGCTCTTGAAGGCTGAAGTGGTGCGACAACCAACACGAAATATTTTCAAAAATCTGGTTGCTATAAGTATAGAGGATGCTCCTCGGACTGGTTACCAGCTGAAAGTTCTACTTTTCCCCGACCTCTCAGGAGGAAAGCAGTTCGATAAAGAGCAACTTTCTTCCCCTCAAGGGCTGGATCCCCTAGCAAACTTAAGAACCGAAGTTCGTAGTCTCCAGAGTTAGTTGGAGGTCAAGCGTATCACTTCAAGACATCTCAAGGAGTTCGTGCCGGAGACTAAAGCTATGATAAGCTTGAAGTAAATGCGCCACTAATGGAGGCTGAAATCCCTCCTGACTGGACTATCTATAGCAACCAGGCTCACCCAATCATGAGGAAAATGAGCTATGATCCCTTGGCCAATCAGACATTAAGAGGATAAAAAGCAACTCCCCATTTCGAAGCCATCCAAGTCACGACAGCCCACCACGGGGCTAAACAAGGCCTAGGGTATTAGCCTCTTGGGGCAATAAAAGTGTGGAGAGGCATTCAAAAAAAACAATCACATGAGGTGTAGCAAAAGTAAGAAGAGAATCATGCAGCAAAGTCAATCAAAAGAGAGAAGCACTTTATTTATCAGTTAAAAACTGTACTGGCAAGAGGAAATTACATGTTCAGAAACTATCTATCATCCTATTGATCTCTGCACTGCCCACTGCAGGAGAAGTCTCGGTGCCCTGGACACGCTCCTTCAGTTTTGTCACCATTTGAGTCTCCTTGGCCATCGCCATAGTTTCCGACTCAATTGTGCCATTGAGTTTGGACAAATCTTTGACCAATGAGGCTTCCATGGGCCTCCTCTAAACCATCTCCGTCTCATGGCCCGCGAATTCCTACCTCAATATTCGCATCTCCTCTCTGATTTCAATCATTCCCTTGTAGCTTTCTTATGCCTCCCTCTTGAGATCCTACTGACGGCCAGTTATCGTGGCCTTCTTCTTGATGCAAGCATCTATTTCCTTACGACGGCACAAGATCGACTCTTCCAAGAAGGCTAGCCTGCTAGTTTCTTCCTCATGATGTAGCACCCCCAACCGCGCTCTCCAACTCGTTTAGAGTTACATTAAAATAGGAAAACACTTTTGGTGCACTCTCAATTACGGTGGTCACAGCAAAATCCTTCCGTCTTTCCAAAGCTTCGCTTAGCTCATTGAAAGGCAACTCCCTCAAGGCCTGAAGGCATGCTCGAAGCATGCCTGCAATCATGTTATAAACCCCACTAAAGATGGGCTTAGATGGTACTGCTAGGATTACTACTACTGAAGAGGCTTCAGCTTCAAGGACTGAGCTTGTTTAAGTAATAGAAATTTGAGCCACTGGCTCCTCTGGAAAGATGGAAAAGCCCAGAGCTTCTTGCCCCTTAGACTCGGAGGCAGCCCCAGCCTCAACCTGCCTGGGTTCTTCAATGTCAACCTCGCTACCTTGACTCTCGCTCATGGGAACCTCTACTTCTGTTGCAGCAGGCTCTGAAGAAACATGTTCCCCTTGCTCTTCACGCTCTTGAACTGCAACTTCAGCATTAGCAAGTTTAGGAATCGCCTCCTCTCCAGCCAATTCAGCTCTAGCCACAGCTTCTTCCATTTGGCTTCCACCTTCAACAGCCAGAACCTCGGCCACGAAGAGCTCAGTCCCCTCATCGTAATGACCTAGGACCATGGAGGCAGCAACCTCTTGGTGCTCGGGCACATCATCAACTCCGGGCTTTTCTTCTTGAGTCATAGTCTCTGCCTCGATCAGGGCACTGAGCTCTTGATGAATGGATACCACATGAACATTATATTCCCTTACTGGAGTAGTTTCTTTGGGACCTGCAGCCTCATCAGTACCCGTCCGAGCTGCCTCCAACTCAAGGACTACCCCTGTATTTACCGCCACAAGATCCGGAGTCACCTCCCAATCATAAGCAATGACAATGGGCTCAGAGCTACAGGAGTCGTCTGCCTCAGTTTCTGAAGAAAAAGAAGACAATTCACGAGAAGCAGAAAACAGTCCAGACATTGTAGAGGATGATCCTGGAGGACTTCTTAAAAGATCAGAAGAGAAAGAGCTACCTCCTGGTTCTAACATCATAGGAAGGTTGGCACTCTTGCACCTCTGAGTATGCCCACTAACTGAAGACAGTGCATGAGTATAGGCAGCGGTTGAGCGCTTTCTTTTCGTCCCCCCTGTCAGAGTCGGATCGGCCGCTTTAGATCCACCTCCCTGAGAAGGCCCTTCAGCTAATTTACTGTGGGGACCACTCCCGATTAGGGTGTTCAAGTCATGTGGGGGACGCTTTTCATAACCAGGGACTTGCCGCCCCTCATCCCACTCGAAGATGGAACTAAGATTATCAAATACACTCCCAGTCCTCGTCTTCATTGCAAGAAATTTTAGCAAGGCCTCATCAGCTGCTACCTCGCACAAAAGCCCTAAAGCTCGCCAGTTAGAGGGATAATCTAAGACAAATACCGCGCGAGGAGCAGGAGCATCCGCCAGTCTTCTTTTCCTTGTATCCTGGTGTCAATTACCGTTCGCCCCTTTTCAAGGGTGATCTTTATCTCAATATCCCTTGCTGGTGATTCTCCACCAGTTCACATAGGCCTTGGTCGTTCGGAACCTCCAGCCAAAGTGGGGTAATACATATTTGCTGGTTTCTTTCATCTCTAGGCTCATAGACCAAGCAGTCCGTATATGCTCTGGTAGCCAGCACTCATGGAAATTTTCAAACTCTTCCATCTTCCCCTTGTTCACTTTACTCCGACGCTTTTCGAAAAACACCGAGAAGGGGCAGCCTTGATCAAGCTCGTGCTGACAGGCGAAGCAGTGAGGGAAATACCCCTCTAACCTGGCACTATGCGGAGTCCGATAAGGTAAGACTACCCCTCAGATGCTCAGGATGAACATGAGCTCCTTAATGGTTGTTGAAGCACCGTCTAGCTCCTTCCCGAACTCATCAATGAATGCACGGTTAGTGAAGCTCTCGACAGGGAAGGGGACCCGCCTCTTGTTCAAATAGTCATTCCCAAATAGACCTCGAGCCTCCCCTAGGGTGAGAAAGATAGCCCTCTGGTTGGAAATCCTCATCAAGAAGGGCCACAATTTATCTCCTGAGCTCTGATGCTTGACATAGGTGTTAGGGAAATAGGCGCCTAGCCAGTCGTACACATAATGCACGGGGAATGGAGTTTTAAAATCCCAAGGAAATGCCTCTCTTCCTACAATGTCATGCCCTCCCTCTTTACCCTTGTAGCCCTTTCCACGGGAGATGGCCCCCAAGCCATGGTAAATGTTACACGAGACTGGCTGAGCAAGGGCATATTCACGCCCTCTGGCCATGTCGCATGCAACATACAATACGCCGGGATGAATGTCGTCCCCCCATCCAGAAAGCACTAATTTGCAACAAAATAAGGTCAAATACACGGCCAAGAAGACACGGTCATCACCGTTCTCAAGTTTATATACATGAGGCATCTCCTTTGCAACTTCCTTCCCTTTCCCCTTAGGAGTGCCTTGACCACCCTCGGGATAATCCCCACAAAAGAATTTCACCCATTCCCTAAGGTAGGGAAGTTCTCCCCGAAAGCTATGTTCATATGCATGCAATGAACAAGTGCCACCCCTTCTTCAATACTGACGTTGCTATCATTGCCCTCGCGTACTTCGAAACAAATGGGGTCAGTAATGAAAGTGACACTGAGGGGCCACTCTGGTTCGCATACTGGCTAGGTCAGCCGAATGAGCTCACCCCTTGATAAAACCTCACCTGTAAAATCACAGGCATCGATTTCTCCCTCCCTTGGCAGCATCTTCACATCAGAAATTTGGTAAGAAGAACCAGCCATTATAAATGGCTTAGTGGTTTACTCCCAAAAGTTGCTAAGACACTGGATCAGTGTCGACTGAGTTTGCCAACACTTAGCGTCAGTTATGTTTCCCAATACTTAGCGCCAGCTGTGTCCGCTTAGCGTCAGCTGCGTCTACTAACCCTTAGTGTCAGCTACATTTGCCAACAGTTAGCACCGGTTGAGCTTGTCAATGCCCAGTGCCGGTTGCGTGCCAACGACTAGCGCTGGTTGAGTCTGTCAACACTCAACGCCAGTTGAGATTGTCAATGCCCAACGCCGGTTGTATCCTCCAAAGGTCAGCGCCTGTTGTGATTGAATCTCTCACACGTGCCACGAATCCTAGTCATGGCACCTCAAACTCAGGCGTGCCGACTGACAATCATCACCACGTCCTTCAGTGCCACTTGACACACAAGCGAATGCCAACCGTCACCACGTCTCGTTGCTCCACCTGATGCATGAACGAGGTAACCGTACATGTCCCTACGACGGTTCACCTCCCGCAACCACACCTTCCTTACGACGGTCTGCCTTCGGTAACCATTTATTTTCCTAGACCTTTCAGTTTCTGTCGGAACTCCCTGTCGTTCCCAAAAAACCTTTGCAACCGCTCAAAACCTCTTAAAAATCACCCAAAACCCCCAGGAAAACCCCCAAAGCTTGCAGAAATGCTCACTATTACATTTCTCGCCTCTTCTACCCACAAAAATACCATCGTCGGAGCTCTTCCCTCCATCGGAAAGTCCTCTGTGCTAAAAACTCTCTCGGCAACTTCACTAAATTCTTGGCAAAGTCTGCTTGCCGAAGGCCTTCCCAGCAAAACTGTCGGGAATCCCACTGTTTGCCGAAAACCTTCCCTGTAAAACTTTTAATGGAGTCCCACTGCTTGCCAGAACTTCAATTGGGCACCCTCTCCTCACTGTTAAGAAAACCTTTTGCTTAAGTTTTTTCTACCCTTGGTGAAAGTGATGAAAATGGGATTTTACCCCCATTTATAGACCACATTAGCCTCAAATGCCCCTCACAAACTGGGAATTCCAGTCGTGTCCAAGGGAAGCCAAGCGATGATGACCCGGGTCAGGCTTTGCTCGAGGACCGAGGTAACTCTCATCGATCCATGCCTAGCACTGGCTACTAGGTTGAAGTGACTTGGCGCCGGGAGAATTTCAAACAACTCTAGTGCCGATTGACTTAGCGCCAAGTGAATTCTAGACATCCCTAGCGACAGTTGACTTAGCACCGGGTGAATTTCAAATGACCTTAGTGTCAGTTTACTTAGCACTAGTTGTGTTCAAACGATATCACGGGTCGTTCCCAATGCTAGCTGAGTTTTAACAACTCAGTGCTGGTTGTGTTTTCAAAAACTCAGCGCCGGTTGAACACTCGTAAGAAACATTGATTGTTACACTTGACGCCAGCTGTATTTCAAGCAGCCTCTTATTACCTACTCTAGGTTGAAGCCTTGTGTGCCCTACCACTATCCCCAGTGGAGTTGTACCCAGGCTGTTGCACCCAAGCCATGTTCTGTCATCCCCAATGGAGTTGTACCCAGGCTGTTGCACCCAAGCCGTGACCTATCATCCCCAATGGAGTCAAGAGTAGGCCATTATCCCTCATCCCCCAGTAGGAGTCACATCCATACTACAGCCCATTATCCCCAATGGAGTTAGGGTCATTCTTACCTCTTCAATTCCTAGTGGGTCTGTTTCACACCAAGCTATCTTATCTCCAGGGAGTTGGGTTATCTGTCATAAGCCAATTCTTCATAGAGTCTCATCTTTCACCCCAGGGAGCCATGCTTGCCCTCCTAAGCCCTATTGAAGTCCACTTCTGTTGGCCATCTTTCATTAGGTCACCATTTCCATCTGAGCCCTCAGTTTGTGAATGGTCTTAACCACTTTATCCCCATGGAGTCAGATTTTCCATCTATAGACCTATTCCCCATGTAGCTCCACCTAAATGGCGACCCAACCCTGGTCCGTGCTACATGACCCTAAACTACACAGCCTTGGTCAGTGCTGCACGACCCTGAACTGCACAGCCTTTGTCCGTATTGCATGACCCTAAACTCCACAGCCCCAGTCTATGCTGCATGACCCTAAACTACACAACCTCGGTCCGTGCTGCATGACCTTAAACTGCACAGCCTCGATCCAAACTATATGACCTTAAACTGTAGCGGAGGTCTAATTGCACGACCCTAAACTGCATGGTCCTTGTTGTATGACTTTAAACAGCATAACCATGGTCCGTGCTACATGACCCAAAACTGCACAGCCTTGGGCCGTGCTGCATGACCCTAAACTGCATAGCCCTGGTCCATGCTACACGACTCTAAACGGCACAGCCTCAATTCGTGTTGTACGACCCTAAACTGGATAGCCTCGGTCCTAGTTGTATGACTTTAAACTTCATAACCATGGTCAATGCTGCATGACCTTAAACTTGCATAGCTTTGATCTAGTTGCACAACTCTAAAACTGCATAACCATGGTCTAGTTGTATGACCTTTAATCATAGTGTATGTCCTAGCCGTATGACGATAAAAGGCTCAGCACCATGGTCCAAACTATATGACCTTAAACTGTAGCGGAGGTCTAGTTGCACGACCTTAAACTACATGATCCTAGTTATATGACTTTAAACTGCATAACCACAGTCCAGTTCTATGACCTTAAAACCATAGTGCACATCCTGGCTGCATGACATTAAAAGGCTTCACACAGGTCCTGGAGGCATGACCTTTAAAACTTTCCTCGACATACGTGCACACACATTTTAAGTGCACTCTCATGCACTCCTTCCCTAACCTACCTGTTAGTGTGCGCGCACCACCTTCATTACCTCCCCAGTGAGTTTATTCACTTCATCACCATACCTCATTCCCCAGTGAGTCTCACCCACACTCACAAAATGGCGAACCATCCCGCCATCCATACTCGTTGTAAGTTAGTGGGTCACCATCGTCCACTCATGTTTCATACATCATCCATCTCTCATAGGTAGCCTAATGCTATTTCCCCAAGTGAGTAAAACCACCACCATACTCACTCCATAGCCTCCACAGACTACCATTCATCACCACCATGGTCCAGCTGTATGACCTTAAACTATAGTGCATGTCCTGGCCACATGATGTTAAACTGCTTCGCACAGGTCCTAGAGGTATGACCTTAAACACGCCTTCACAAAAAAAATGATGAAATAATGGGCATGGTGTATAACTTAACAAGGCAACTCTATGAGTAAAAATGATGGACGGGCATCGTCATGAAACCATGAGTAAAAGAGTTCCATGAATTTAAAAAACCCGGTACAGTGAAATCCCCAAAGGGCAGCGTAAGTAAAAACTGATGAAAAGGGTGGACATGGCCGAAAGGTCATGGGTAAAAGAGCCCCAAAATGAAAAGAAGTTTGTGAAAATCGTCTCTATGACGCTGCTTCCCAAGTTCAAGTGAAAATCTGCAAAGGATGCTTGGACCAATAAACAGGTTGACGCAGCACTCGCCTCAACAGGTGGCTTCAACCCTCACTCAAAAAAAAAAAATCCTAATAACACAATGTCAGGAATCCAAAAATACGTGCTTCAAGGAAAATATTCCGACAGCCTGAGTCTAGTTGCAAAAGGACTTGAAAGACAGAAGACTCGTCAAGATAGCAAGACAAGTCTTATGAGGAAGAACATTATTCCCACGAGGTCATAAACACACTCTAGAAACAAACACTACAAAGGCAAGAAACTGACAAAGCCAAGGTGAAACCTGTTAGAGACTTCAGCTCGCTTAGCCGGCAGGCCCAGACCTTCGGGAAATTCTCGACAGTCTCAAAACAATGCAAATTCCCGACAATGGAAAGCAGGCCAATAAAGCCTACAAAATAGTGGAAATTCCCGACAGTCTCATAATGGCCCCAGAATTGGAATCAGCAAAGTCTAGCACCGACTGGATTCTCTCTCCTTCTCTTCTATTGCAATCAGCAAAGTCTAGCACCGACGGGATTCTCTCTCCTTCTCTTCTATTACAGTCGATGAAGCCTAGCACTGGCTAGATTTTTTCTCTCTCCTCTTTTGTTGCAGTCTGTGAAGCCTAACACCGACTGGATATTTCTCTCTCCCTCTCTTCTATAACAGCCGGTGAAGCCTAGCGCCGATTCGATTTTCCTCTCTTCCTTTTCTTCCATCACAACCAGTGCAAGCTTAGCGCTAGCTGGGTCTCTGCTTTTCTTCTCTTCTGGCACAGTGGGTGAAGCCTAGCATCGACTTCATCTTCTCTCTCTTCTTTTGACACGGTCGGTGAAGCCTAGCATCGACTATGTCTTCTCTCTCTTCTTCTGACACAGACGGTGAAGCCTAGCACCGACTGCATCTTCTCTCTCTTCTTCTAACATAGTCGGTGAAGCCTAACGCCGACTGCATCTTCTCTCTTCTTTTGATAGCATCGACTGCATCTTCTCTCTCTTCTTTTGACACAGTCAGTGAAGCCTAACGTCGATTGTGTTTTCTCTCTTCTTCTGGCACAGTCGGCAAAGCCTAGTGCCTGCTGCATCTTCTCTCTCTTCTCCTTTTTATAACACAGTCGGCAAAGCTTAGTGTCGACTGTGTTTCTCTCTCTTCCTTCTAAACACAGTCGAAAATGCCTAGCACCGACTGCATCTTCCTTCCCTCTCTCTCTTTTAATCTCTCGCCTTTCATACTCTTATCTTCCTTACTTCTCCGTCCTTCCTTCTTTTCCCTTCTTCTCTTATTTCATTTCTTATTCTTTCCTCATAACCATCATTCTGCTACTCTGTCATTCGATTAAGAGGGATTGAGGTTAACCTCTCATGGTAGTCCTGTCGTCTAGCCGTACTGTTGTTGTGTCAAGATTACTTGGCCCACTTTATTGCTACGACAGACTGACCATCGTGCCTAGCTAGTCAGTATTGGTAATGACGTCTAGTAGTAATCCTGTGAGCCGGTCTTGGCTACCGAGCTCGTTTTGCTACCACGTAGGCCAACTTAGTTACCACTCTGATCCTCTGACTCAGTCGAATTCTTCTCTCCCACGTCTTTCTTCTCTTCCTTTTTTTGAATGTGCATGCTTGTGTACGTTCATCAAAGAGAAAACGGGTGAGGTCTGACCCACCTGTCTTATAACCTTTGCCATATATGTGTGTGATTGCAAAAAATAGAAGAATACAAGCCAAGGGAGGTGATTTCGAACCAGTTTTATTACTAAGGGGCTTTCTTCATGATCTAAGAGGGCGCCCATGTGACCCAGCCTGAGTAAGTACCAAACCCATTTAAATTCCTCTCTCACCAGTTGGTAACACTAGCCTACGTTCTCGAACGAGGTTCTTGAGAGAGCGATCTCAAAAACGTCCCGGGTATTCCCTCGAAACCCTAGACGTGTGCCGCCTAATCCCTAAAGGATCCGGATGGCGAGATTGAGGCACCTAACCAGTCACATCATCATCATTGAGGGAGCGTGTTTTCGAGATACCAAAAGAACATGCGATCATCCTCATAAGGAGCCATGACACCTTCAAGACATGAAGCCCATATGTAGTCAGTCTCATAAAGATTCATGGCGTCTTCGGGAGCTAGAGGCGTCAACGAAGGGAATGTGTGCCATCTCATCCTCTATTAGGGAATGATTTTCCTCGAATGAGAGTGACGAGCTCTCGTCAGAGGTAGGAGTCATTAGGTGGATGAGGACGAGGGATGTCGCCCCATCAGAATTGAGCTCTTCATCACCAACGGGAATGTGAAACCCTCATAGGATGAGGCTATACTATCATCGTTAAGAGCGCACATGCAGCACGCAAGACATGGGGGAAGCATGCAACTAACTTCACGGGGAATCATGGTGCCTTCAGAGAATGGAGGAGCCATTTCAGTGGGGCTACCAGCAAGGGGAGTGCAGCTCATCCCATCCAGTACTGGGGAGTGGCTTTCCTCGAATGAAAGTGACGAACTCTCATCAAAGGTAAGAATATCTGAATGAGAGAGGGTGAAGGAGGCCACATCATTAGAACTAGCCAGAGGCGACAAGAGTCCACCACTTCTTTAAGATTCTAGGACGAATCCCGATGAAGGCCGAGAGAGGGTGAACAACAACAAAGTCTCATTCTTGCTTATGAGATTCATCTCAACAATGAGCTTGTCAACTCTTTGAAGCAAGTCAACAGTACCGATTCTCTTTTCGGTTTCATCTTAGGGAGCTGGGATCTTGAGGAAGACTTTGGGAGGAGCTGATGGATCATTTTGTTGCATCATGGGAAGAAGACCAATCTTGTTATAGTTCAAACTTTCCACCATCGAGGGGTTATGAGCAACACCCTTGGTGGGTTTGGCTTCCATCTCGGGATTGCCCCACAGCAATGCCTTCCGGCTCAACCGAAGTCTATGGGAAATTAGTTCGGGCCCATGAGCTGGCCCGAGTTCAGTCTGATCGAAAAGGTCATTACTCTCAGTGCCTCGACCTGAAATGGGTTCAAGTGATGGCTCAACTAGCTCAGAATTGAAGGGTCACTGGGGTTTGACCGGCTCTTTGCCCCTTCTGGAGGCTCACCTTTGCCAAAGTCTAGCTTGGATCTTCATAGATAATCGGCTTCATCATGCCTTGAGAAATCGTTTTGGTGTTCACCTCATGTCATGCTTTTCCAACATCATCTGCATCAAGGGGAATGAGAGGGCGAAAAGGGCTCACATCATTGGAAGGGAAGTCTTCAATTACTTTCTTTTCTTTGCCCCAGAGCTGGGCTTTCAATGTCTTAGTCTCTTGGCTCCATTTCCGGGCTTGACCATGATTTCCCTTCTTCATGGCTAGGTAGTACTATCTTCGACCAAAGGCAAGCTGCTCTTCCAACTCTCTTTCATAAATTCCTTAAGAACCACGGGAGGCCCTAGATCCGTGCATGTGTGTACAGTGCAGAGTTGTTCAAAGCAATACTAGGACTACCCCAAGAAGGGACAAAGGATCCGGCTTTAGCAGTGCTAGCCTTGTCGTGGAGTGCGCATGCTGAGGCCACTTGGTGGCCATCATTTGTGCAGTGAACAGGCATGTGCTCATGTGGACCACGGCTAGGTCGTGTGCTCGTTGGGGTGTGGCTTTTGAGCCGCCAGGAACAGAGTGACAAATATGGATCATGCTTGGCGGAGTGACCATCAGGTTGCTCTTGTGTGTGGGGCTAGGCTCTAAGAGATCTATACCATGATGATGGACCGGGGTAGCCTTAGAGCTACCCCAAGATGCGGACCTTATAGATGAACCGCTAGTCCTAGTGGGTGGGTAAGATGAAATAGCTTTAAAGCCTCCTCTTTGTGTCAAACCTCCAGAAATGGGGGTTCGAAGTGACGCAAAATGAGGGGCATGGTTGTACGGCGACCCACAAAAGCAACGGCAGATGAGCTGCCAATCACAAAAGAGGGGGCGGGCGACCCTTTTGGGTGCCTCGAATAAGACAACCGACAAATAACCTTCTGATAGCCAGATGAGTGTTGTGAGGGGTGGCTACTGTGTCACATGTGCAAGTGACACCGACAATACATTTGTCGATGCTGAGAAGCATGGAGTTAGGGACTTGCAAGTCCCTCCTCGCCCCAAGCCAGGTAAGAACCCAGGATCGCAAAACTGAATTAACGCTCAAAAAGAAATCGGGGAACGAAGTTCGTGGAACCTGGTCCTCGGGGACGGACTCCGAGCGCAGAGATTATGAAATCCCTGACTTGGACATAAGGGTTGAATAACCCCGATGATGTGGAAGTGTGTGTCAAAACAACAAAGAACCTGTCAAGCAAGATGAGCTGACAATGGGTTAGCGTGTCCCCAGTGGAGTTGTCAAGCTGGTTAGATGCCTTGATCTCACCTTTCAGGTCAGTTTGACATGGTGGCGTGATTCCGGGTTCGAGATGAACCCATGACCTGAGATCACTCTCTCAGAAACCGTGTAAAGGAGACACGGGCAAGAGTACCAACCGGTGAGAGAGGAATTAGGGTCATGAGGCAGGAGGTGGAGTTCGTTGTTGGATTTTAGGTGAGGAAGTTTGGACTAAAGCGAGACCAGGAAAACGAAAGGATAACGAAATGAAACGAAAGAAAAGAAACAAAAGTGAAACGAAAAGACGGGATGGGACGACAGGAAGAGCAGAGAGAGGGGCTCGCTTTGGGTTTTTTTTAGAGAGAGAGTGAGAGGTTACAGAGAGTAGAGAGAGAGACGAGAGCAGAGAGGGTGGTTGGTTGCTGGTCGAAGGTGGAGGCGATGGTGACAGAGGGCTGGTTTCCGGCAGCAGCGTGCGAAGCAGCAGCAGAGTGGTGGAGAGAGAGAGGTGACAAGGTGAAGGGACGGGGATAGCCAGCGAGAGGTGGCAAAAGTGGGGCTGGATTGCCGCTATTAGTGGAGGACAAGATGGGGAGATCTGGTTGCAGGTGGTGGCTGGCTCTTGAGTGGTTTCAGATGGGTGAAGATGACTCGCGAGTGAAGAGAATGGAGGAGGAGGATGGGAGCTGCAGATAGGTGGTTGTGGTCATGTGCAGCGGTTGAGGTGGAGTGAGGGCAGCGGTTGATCCTACCGTGGGTGTGCTAGTGGTGGATTGGAATAGTGTGGACATGAGGGAGTCGAATGTGAGGGAATTGGTCACAAAAGATTTTGGTCGTGCAGAGGTGTGTTGTGGTCATGGGCGGCGGTTGAGGTCAACTGCCGCGTGTGTGTGCTTTTTTTTTTTTGGGTTTTAGGTGAGCAGAAGAAGGTAAGGGAGTCGGTGGACGTGAGGGAGCAGGGCGGGAGAGAAGAAGAAAGGGCTATCATGATCAAGGAGGAAGTAGGTAGTCATGAAGGTGCATGGCGTGAGTAAAAAAAGAAGAGAGAGAGGTGTTGTGAGAGGAGAGAAGAGAGAGAGGGTGTCGTGAGTGTAAAGAAGAGAGAGAAAGGGAGCTCGGAGTGTAGAGAAGAGAGAGAAAGGCTGTTGTGAGTGTAGAGAAGAGAGAGAAAAGTCGTCGTGAGTGTAGAGAAGAGAGAGGTGCAGTGAGTGTAGAGAGAAAGAAAGAGAAGAGAGAAGGGGAGAGAATAGAGAAAAAGAGAAAGAAGAGAGAGAAAACAGAGACGGTGGGGAGGCCCGTCAAAAAAGGTAAGCCCACGTCTTGTCCCTGCGATGAGAGAGCAAGGCAGAGAGAGAAAGAAAATAGAGACAGCAGCGAGGCTCGCCAAAAAGGATAGGCCCACGTCGTTGTTCCTACGATGAGAAAGAAAGATAGAGAGAAAGAAGAGAGAGAAAGAAGTGAGAGAAAGAAGAGAGAAAGAGGAAAGGAGAGAGAAAGATGAGAGAGAAAGAAGAGAGAGGAAGAGGGGAGATAATAAAGAGATAAAAAGGAGAGTAGATAGAAAATTACCTGTGATGCTCAAGGGGTACCGCTCAAATTGTTCTCTCTCCTCTCTCTTTATTCAAACCGTGACCCAACTTAAGCTAAAAGATGATTTTCTTTATTGATTCAGAAAAGTCCTTTTACATGAGGTGCGTAGATGCTTATATAGAAGTGGGCCCAAACATGGGTGTATAATCAATTTTTGACCTAATTGATAGAAATTAACAATTTAAAAAATTTAAAAAATTCTAAATATTGAGGGAAAAATGATGATTTTTCCCCTGCCCGAACAGTCCATGAACTTTCAAATCAGTCCCTGTCATGGTCGCTCAATCATCTGAACTTTTTGCGATTGATTCAAGGATTTTTCGATCCCCATTCGGCCAAACGATTATTTTTTTCTTGATCAGCTTGGGAAGACGATCATTTTGATATCAACTTTGAACCATAGATCAAAGGTTTGAACCATGATCATGACGCGGTAAAAACATGATGAAAACGTGCAATCTTAGATTTCGGATTTAGCCTGTTTCTCAGTGTTTTACGCTGATTTCTTCACTATAACGTGATGATCAAGTTGTCACGATCATTCTACAAAAACAAAACAGCTCGATTTGATTCCCAGATAACCGTTTTCCAAATTGGAAAACTTTGGCCGAAATCTGGATTTCGGTGGCCGAAATTTTTCACTGTTCATCCCTGATTTCTGACGAATCTGACCGTCCATCACACGCAGGTTTGACTAGGAGGAAGCTGTCGACCTTATGGTCATAACAGGTCTGATTTTGGGTCGATCCAACACGTGAGCATCGTGATGCGGCCGTTTGATTGGCGAAACATACGACTGAAAATTTCCTGCTACTTTTAGAACTTTCCGGCAAACTTCTCTCTTCGATTTCTCATGACTCGAGCTGTGTCATCATGCTTGCCACATACCAAATCGACCGGATCGACGAGACAAACATGCTCCCAAAATTTGGGCTCGATCCAACCCGAGATGAGGAAGATACAGCCATGTGAAGTTTGCCCCCGAAATTGAGAGCCACAATTTCCATTAATACAAACTGGTTCACCGAGGGTGCATCGTAATAATGTACGACCTACTCATTTTAGGTAATTTAGTCATAACTTGCTCCAAAAGCATCCAAATGCATCGAAAATTGGCACCCGGGGGTTTTCGATCATTCTGAGTCTAATGGTTATAGTATGGAGACCATTTTACGCTCTGATTATGGTGCTATCGTTCAGGATCCATTTTCAACATGATAGAGGCAGAATTTCTGGAAACTGTTTTATCGTCTGCACTGCCTAAAACTCGTCGAATTGCAACGAAACTTGGTAGGTTTTCTTAGGAGACCCTTAGACACAATATTAAACCTTCTTAGATCATTCTGAGACTTTTTAAAATTTCTCTTCTGGATCAGGGCTTATTGACCTACGGCTTCCGTAGTCCACAGGCATCTTGGTACCTATGGACCTAGGTTGCAAACTGCTCTCTCCTTATTCGCATCGGGGATAAGTGATGGAAAATAACCTCAAACAACGTCAAAAGAAAAATAAGAAAAAGAAACAAAAAAATGATGGGGCATGGTTGCATCACTAACTATCGTGGGCAAAAGTCGTCAAATAAAAAGATGGGGCGCGATGAAAACCCAAGAGGGCATCATGAGTAAATCGTGAGAGAAAATGTGTATACAAGGAGGGACCCTTACTGTCGTGTGGTCTCTTGGAAGGAAGTAATGAAAAATGAAGAAATACAAGCCATGAAAATTACAAGTAAAAGGTAAAACATTGTGTTTCATTCATATAGGAAAAATTTGTGTACAAGTATCTGTATACAGTAAAAAAAAATGAAACAAGAAAGAGGAAGAAGGAGTGAAGCCCCTTCTAAAAATGATCGATGATCCCATTAATCTTTAGCCTGGGCTCTTTGGGCGTCGCCTTAGCCCCCTGAGCGCACTCCCTCAGTTCAGCCACCCTTCGAGCCTCTTGTGCCATGAAGGCAGTCTCTGACTCAATGGAGAGGACGAGTTCCAATAGCTCCTCAGCTAGGACCACTTCCAGGGCCTTCCTCTGATTCATCTCCTGCTCAAGTTCATCAAACTCACCCTTCTATCTCCGCATCTCCGCCTTTATGGCTGTAATCCTGTCCAAATGGACCTTTCCCTCCCTCTAAAGATAGGATTCCTGAGTGGCCACAGCGGCTTTCTTCTATACGCAGGAGTCCACTCCCTCACGATGATGCATGAGTGACGTTTCCAAAGAAACCAACTCACTTGTTTCTGTTTCCTACTGTAGCCCCTTCGCTCTCCAGCCCTCCATTTCATAGATGAGACGGTCGAAGTGGTCAAAGACTTTCAGGTCGCCCTCAATAGCATGCAGCGCAAGGGCATATTTCTAAAGTATGGCGATTGCTAGGCCAAGCTCTGCGAGGGACCCCCCCCCTTAATCGTTGAAGGCACCCGCGAAGCACATCCTCAGTCATGCCTGGATCGCCACTGCCTTGAGCCTCTATTAGGGACAAGTCAGGAATCGAGATCACCTCAGCCGAGGGAATCACAACTGAAGTGGCCTCGGCCAGAGTCACTTCGATAGGAGGAGTGTCAACTCTGGAGAAACAACGACCATGTCCATCGCTGCCTCTGGAAGTGCGACCTTGAAGCCCATACCACCAAATTCCTCAGGGGCCTCCCCTCGAGTAGTGTCCAGGCCTTCATAGCCCATGCCCTCTGCCACCCTAGGGACAATTGCCTCATGTTGCTCAGGTGTCTGATCGGCACTAGGCGGCTTCTTTCCCTGAGGAGTGCTAAGGCCTTCATCACACTTAGCCATCTCATCTGGAGTAGCCGCTTCAGGTTGCTTGCTGAAGACGTGCTCCTCTCCTGAAAGAGGGCTCGGACCCTCGCTACCTGCATCACCCAGGGCAACTGCCTCATGTTGCTTCGATCCCTCGTCAGTTTCAGGCTCATCCCCCCGAACATAATAGGGCCCAGTAGCCCCACTTGTAGCTCCACTTGCCTCGACCAAATCTGAAGGGGCATTTTCCTTGGGACATGCAGCCAAACTCGTCCTCCATGGAGAGGATGGCACTATGGTCAACTCACGGATTGGGTCAATCATCACAGGAGCCACCTCATGCACTGGTGACGCCACACTAAGGTCAAGGGTCGTCTCTTGATCCGAAAGGATAATAATGGGCTCGAAAGCACTAACATCATCATCCCGAATTTCTAAAGCAGTAGGGGATGGAGCATTAACTACTGGCTCTAGCAAAGCAGGTGACCTAGCGTGCTTGAGCCTCCCGGAGGGTGCAACGTTGGACTGGGACCCAGAAGCATCTATGGGCGTAGAATGCTTCCTCTTCTTCTTCCCTTCTTGAGAAGGTGTAGTTTTCCCTGAGGCCTCACCACGCGAAGAAGCTGCAGTGGGGGCACTATGAGGACCACTCCCTATAAGGGCATTCAGATCCTAGACTGGATACCCTTCTTGGCCAGGAACCCTACGACCTTCCTCCCACTAAAAATGGAACTTAGGTTGTCAAAGAGGGCAGAACAAGCATTCGTAGTGATGTCTCGTTTGCTGCTATCTCCCGAAGCACCCCAAGTTGTTCCCAGTTCTGGGGATAATCCAGTTCAAGGACTCGACCAAAAGGAGGGGCTCTGAAGTTCTTACCTTGCTTTGTCTCCTAACGCCAATTGCTATTTATCTCCTTCTAGGTGTGGGAGACCTCCTAGTAGCCGCGGTTGGTGATCCAACACTCATACGCCTCTGTCGCTCTGCCCATTCTGCCAAAGTAAGGTATGACAAACTTGTTCACTTCCGTGACCTCTAAGCATGTTGACCAAGCAATGCAAACATGGACTGCCTTCATGTTCCCATAACGCTTCTCGAATAAGATTGGGAAGGAACACCCCTGGTTGAGCCCATGTTGATGAGCGAAGTAGTGGGGGTAGTACCCCTCCAACTTTGCGTCATATGGGGTCCGATAAGATAAGACCCCTCCTCTAACGCTTAGAAGATATATGAGCTCCTGGATGCCTACAAAAGCACCATCCAACTCATGGCCAAGCTCGTCTACAAAAGCACGGTCTGTGAAACCCCCCATCGGGAAGGGCACTTGAAGCAGATTAGACGACTCGTTGCTGAATAGACTTCGCACATGCCCGGGGGTATGGAAAACGGCCCTCTGCCCCGCAATCTTCGTCAAATGGGGACATATTCTCTCTTCCAAAGTCAGGTTTCTGGTTTATGTGCTGGGGAAGTATGTTGCAAGCCACTCAAACACATAATGAAGTGGGAAAGGAGCCTTGACGTTCCTAGGAAAAGCCTCGCCTCTCACCATCCAAGACCACCTTCTTTGCCTTTGTAGGGCTTTCCTCTTGACACAGCCCCCAACCCATGGAAAATGTTGCACATGACTGTTTGTGCAAGAGCATATTGACGCCCACTTTCTATGTCACAGGTATGTAAAGCGAACCTAGACGAATTACATCTGCCCCCCAAGGAAAGACAAATTTGCAAAGGAACAAGGCCAGGTATGCAGCTAGAAAAATGCCATCACTTGCAGACTGGCATTTATAAGTGGGAGGTATCTCTTCTGTAACGACCTTCTCCTTTCCCCCTAAAGTGCAATCCAACTCGACCGCATCAGGGTATTCCCTATAAAAGAACCTCACCCATTGGGTAAAGGTCACACGACCAACAATGGACTGAGAGCTAAGGAGTTGCTAGGTCTCAAATATCTCCTTAAGACCAATCGGAGGTACCTCTCCCCCTAACGACGCTCAGCCAAAAATGATTGTGTTCTAGGGCACGAACTCATCATACATCGCCCCCATCAATGGTACGCTACCAATAAAATGAAGATCCAGTAGAGAAATCCCTGCCTCACCATGACCGAAGAGCCACGTGTTGCTGACGTGACTCCATGTCTCCAACAGTGCTTTGATAGTATTGGAGCACCGGTCGAAATACCCCAAGGGTAGGAAGGTATTCACTGGAAGCCACCTCCCTATCCAGGCAATAAAGAAGTGCAACCTAATCTTTAGCCGAAATGGTGCAATCATTATTTTCACGGACTTCAAAACGCACTGGTTCGCTGATGAAGGTGACGCTTAGGGGCCACTCTAGTTTACATGAAGACTCCGTGAGCCAAATGGGGTCCCCGCTGACCAAGTTGTCACCAGTAAAACTGCTAGTCCCCAACTCCCCTGCTCTGGGAAGGTTTTTCACTTCCGAAATGTTGTCAAAACCTCGGTCTCCTGAAAGCTCGGCCATTGGGCGCATACACTTGCCCCTTCAAAATGCTTGGCTTAACAGTTGTGCGCGTTTTAACCGCATCAAGCGTTTTTCACTGCTAGCTGTGAAATTTCCGCCTTGCGCATTTGATGCTGCACACGTCTCACCGTCGGGAGCAAAATTCGTTGTCGCGCACTTTTGAGGTCGCACACGTCTCACCATCGGGCGCGTAATTACTGCCACGTGAATTTGATGTTGCACGTGCCTTATTGCCGAGCGCAACCTACTGCCGAACATGCCTTACTGCCGAGCGCAACCTACTGCCGCATGCGTCTTACCATTAGCGTGATCTACCGGCCCGCACGTCCTTCTATCGTGCGCAACACACCACTGTCACCCTCACACATGTGCCTCTACAAATGCCACCTTTTCGGCTATCGTACACTGCATGCACGACACTTTGCCAGCACACTTGTCCCCTTCGCACGAGTGGACCCTAAGACCCTTCCTTTACCCTATGAACTCTTCGTCGGAAACCGTCGTGCCTTGTCAGAAAATCTGCTACAGCTCACTGGTGAACCTTCCCTTCCTCTGCCTGGCACACTCCTCCCGTTGGAAAACGATTGTGAATGCTCGGAACTCCCTTGCTCACTGGCGAGCCCTCTCTTTTCCTTTTCGGCAAGTTCTTTTCACTGGAAAACACTACCGAAGTGCCCGCTACCTCCCTAGCAGTCACCTGAGCTCACTAACCTTACCCTCCTCACTACC
Organism: Amborella trichopoda; assembly: GCF_054954075.1. Classification (NCBI taxonomy): domain Eukaryota; kingdom Viridiplantae; phylum Streptophyta; class Magnoliopsida; order Amborellales; family Amborellaceae; genus Amborella; species Amborella trichopoda. The sequence continues at coordinate 20,674,273 of NC_142341.1, forward strand.
GGAAACCCCTACAAACTGCTGGAAACCTCTACAAACTGTCAAAAACCCTCGGCTTCCCCTTCATTTTCCCTATCAAAATCCTTGCCAGAATTCTCCTTGCTTACCGAAATTCCCTCTCTCACTGTTAAAACCCTTAACTATTTTTTTTTTACCAAGGTAAAGCAGTAAAAGTGGTTTAAGCTCCCTTTTATACCTAGGGCTTCCCAAATTTGCCCCCCATAAAGTCAAAATGACAGCTGGGTCTAGAAGACCATGCGGTGATGGACCAGGCCGTGCGTAAGCCAGAAAGCGCTCCCTCACCTCATGTTGTCGTGCACAAGACGTTAAGCACCCCCCTCGCCACATGCTGTCATGCACCTATCGCCGAGCGCATTCCCTCTGCGAAGACTGCTGCATGCGTATCGTCGAGTGCATTCTGCCGAACGTGCCCCTCGCCACATGCTGCCGCGTGCATACTGCCAAGCGCGACTATCTTGCGCATTTTGCAGCATGCGTACCGCCGAATGCGATTGCCACGCGCATTCTGCCTCGTGCATACCACCGAGCGTGAAGACTGCCATGCGCATTCTGCTACATGCGTATCAGCAAGGGCGAAGACTGTCGAGTGCCTACCACCGAGCGTGTTTCCTTTGCGAAGACTGTTGAGCGCGTTCTGCTGCCATGAGCACCTTGCCGTTCATTGCTATGTGCATCTCCCTGTGTTGACTACCATGCACGTTTTGCTGTCGTGCGCATCTATCTCCTACAGATTACCATTAAGTGCAACCCCTATACTGCCAAGCGCAACCCTTCTGCTTCTGCGCCCACACCTTTTGCATGCGCCTCCATGCATGCCTTCCCTAGCTGATCCGTTCGTGTGCGCATCAGCAAGCTCCGACCTTCATCACCTTTCCATCCCCAATGGAGTCATACTCATGCCCCCGATCACATGAGTAGACCCATTTTAATCAGCAGCAAGTCACCTCCACTCCCTAATCCTCAGTGAGTCCGCTTTCACCAACCATCCCTCACTGAGCCATCTTCATCATCTAAACCCACTGCCCATAAATGGTCTCAGCCATTTCATCCTCAGTGAGTTATATCATCATCCGTAGACTCATTACCAATGGACCCTGTAACGACCTAAGAATTTTACTAAGTCAGATTTCGGGAAAAACGCAATAAGTCAGGGAACATGGGGGGCAGCGTCGGCCGCGTAGTGAGAGAGTCATCGCCAGCTGAGTAGGGAGGAGTGGTAATGCCCTTTGGAGACATGAAAGTAAGGCAGCGTCATGCGTGAATGTGCAGAAGGGAGAAACATCACAAACGCGTCATGCGCGTAAGGGAAAAACGTCACTCGCATAAGGGAGAAACGCCGAGCGTAAGGGAGAAATGTCACGTGCAGAAAGGAGAAACATTACATGCTGAAGGGAGAAATGTTGCACGCAAGAGGGAGAAATGTCGTGCATATGAGGGATAAATGTTGCATGCATAAGCGGTAATGCCGCGAGCGTCAGGGGCAAGTGTCGCACGCAAAGGGGACTAGCGTCGTGGGCAGCACTGCCGTGCATGGCCTTTGTTTGCCACTTGTTAGCTGCATGTGAGTGGATTGCCACTTGTCAACTAGGGGATGCCACCTCCCACCTGAGGAGTATTTAAGCCCTCATTTTTTTCCCTTCATGCCACTACCACCCACACTCTCTAATCCTTTCTCTCTCTCTAAAGCAAGTTGAAGGACTTGGAGGAGGCTCCCTTAGCTCACTGTTAGAGTAGCCAATAGGAGAGTTAAAGAGGACTGTAGGAGAAGGATTTAGGAGTTTTGAGCATCTAAGGTAAGTGGATTTGAAAGTTGTGTATCATGAATGTGTTCAAGTTTGAAGTATAAATTGGCAGAAGATAGAAATAAGTGTTTGGATGTTCAAGAGTAAGGTTGAAGTTTTGTAAATCTATGTCCTAGACTTCATGACTGTATGGCCTATGTAAATAATGAAAATGTTTGCTAAATCTTCCTGTAAATTTAGTTTAAGTGGGGTATATTTTGACTGAGTATCAAACTGTGGTTTGAGGGGTGTTGTTTGTGAATGTTTATGCATGTGCATGTAAGAAAATCTTGGGAAAAGAATGGGTAAATGAAATTCCACGAACTGTAGAAGTTTTTGTTCCAAATTGTTCAATGACCAAACGGGGTCCAAATGCACTCAAATTGATCTTGAATGAAATCTATGTGTGTCAACTACAACTTTTATTCTTGTGAAATCGCGATATTTTGCACATGTTATGATTTGTACCTCAATATGAAAGACTATGCCACCGTTAACAGAAAGCACGAATTCAAGCCACTGTCATCTACCTTGCACTAAAATTGTGAACAACCAATTGTGTGTGTCCACTACAATGTTCATGTTAAAGCCATGTTCAAATTCATCATGAATAAGAAGCTATACTTTCAATTATGTAAATAGGTCATTATGGACAGTTTTGATAAATTGCAGAATTAATGTCTTTGTTGTCATGCATTTTAAACAACCAAATGATGCCCATTTCCTTCCAAACCACAGTCATTTTAAATATCTATGATTGAGCATGAAATCATATATTTAGCACATTTTGAAATTCCCCTTAATTTAAGAGTTATTCTACTAAATGTGAAGACATGTTATTGTGGATAACTTTCTTAGGAACTCATAATTGATGTCACAGTGTCACCTAATTTTATTGACCAAAAGATATCCTTTTTATCTTAAACCACCACCATTTGAAAGGTTTACGGGGTCACTTAAAATTGCATGTATAGACTTTCTTGAAGAATCCCCTAGATTAGGAGTTACGCCTATCTTACGGGGATTATGTCACTATAGACAAAACGTTTCAGAAATTGTGCATGTTTGAGTGTGAATGCTATCTAATAAGAGCCATGTGATATTCATGTATTGAATAAGTATGAATACCACGTAGCGAATTCCATGTGATATCCAAATAGTAAATCTGAATGTTATGCAGTGAGTACCATGTTATGAGTGTGAATGCTATTTATTGAATATCATGTGATATTCATGTGCTAATTGGATAGGCCCCATAATGAATTCCAAATAGTGAAATTCTATGCATTGGCAATGTAAAAGGCGTAAGCGCCAAAGTGATGAATACTAAGTGAAGTGTAATCTGACGGCATGCTCCAAGCATGGCCCTCGTTGTGATTGATAATAGTGAAGGGATTCAATGACGCTACGCACGCCCGTGGTGGTATGATGTGACTTGAGTAAGGCCAACAATGTTCCCTGAGTCTCTGTATGATAGGAGGGGAGTAAGGTGAAAAGTGTGATGGGTGGGTCATGCCCCCCGAAAGTCAGTGTTTTATAAAGAGAAAATAGTGAACCGTGTCTTGCAAGTCAAGTGCCTATCAAAAGCCCCAAAACGCGCTGGGGATGGAGTGCGTGAGTACGAGGGCATTACGAAGTGGAGTTACCCCCTTGTCATTGCCCTCTCTCGAGAGAGATAGTAGAAGTCCTAAATAATAGAATTGGCTCAGCCTAGTGAATAGGGCTCCTATTTAAAGATTAGGTGAACCTAAGGAGTGAGTGGTTACTAATCGAATATGTGATTGTGAATACTCGTAGTGATATTAATTTTATGATGATCATGATACTCGATATGCCGTATGTAATGCATGCATGAGTATGATTGCTTTTTCCTTTATGATTGTTTACCAATAAAAGAATTCTTCATGATGCCATAATAGGTATATCACATATGCATAACTACTAGATCCTCTTACTGGGCTTTATAGCTCATTCCTCTCCTTTTCCACCTTTGTAGAATAGAAGCTGCATGTCAGGAGCTACTGGTGGGGTGGTTGATCTGTTGAGGAAGATTCGTGTGGGACGAAAAGATCTTTTGCTTGTATATGTTTATTGGCCTTGGGCCATGCTCTGGGTTGTCTTTTGGAACTATGTATTTTTGTATTTTAGACCTTTGGTGCCTTGAACAATTGTATTATTCCAATATGTTTATGTAATGGCATATATCTTAGTTCTTCTTTTACCTAGTTCCTATGCTTGTGTTAGAGTTTCTTTACTTTCTTGGTTTGCTTGAGTTATCGCTCTTTCAAAGCAACGTGCCACTCAGGTTTTGGACTGCGTTTGCTACCTTTGGATCACAAACCCGCACCTTGCTGCACTTCGGCACAATCGGTAGGCTAGGAGGTGGGGTCGTGACAATTATGGTTTTAAAGTAATTGAGATAGGATTCTTCACTAGGAAGTATTAGAAGTGTCCTTAGGGCAGTTTTTTTGTTAGATTAGTAATTGAATGCTTTTGTGTTAGGTTGAAGGAAATATGACGAGTACTCGTGCTAATAACGCGAGCTTTAGCAATGAAAACACATAAGCCTTTGGAGAGTTCTTTCGGACACTTGGGGCCATGACTCAAATCATGAAGGGAAATATGTCGGCCCCGTCCACCACTACCTCTCACCTAGCAGACAGTGAGTTGATTAAAAGATTCAGGAGGTTGGCACCTCCTGCATTCTTAGGGCATGGGGGCGTAGAAAAAGCCGAGAGATGGAAGAGATAGATGAAGAAGATTTTTGTGGTGCTGCAGTGTACGAAGGAGTAGAAGGTTAGACTAGGCACCTTCATGTTAGAAAGGGAGGCTGAACACTGGTGGAACCTAGTAAGGCAGTCCTGGAGGGAATTAAGAATTGAAGCCACGTGGGATAATTTCCTGGTGGTGTTCAATGAGAAGTATTTTCCTAAATATGTCAGGGAAATGAAAGAAGTTGAATTTATCAAACTTCAATAGGGGAGGTTAACAGTCGACCAGTACGTTGCCAAGTTTGCAGAACTTTCCCGTTATGCACCTCACATTATCAATACAGAGGCATGGAAGGCCAGTAAATTTGAAAGAGGGCTCCGGTCAAACATCAGGGGGAGAGTGTTGACAGCCAATCTTACATCGTATGCCCCTCTGGTAGACCTAGTGATGAAAACTGAAAGAGATTGTGAAGATTATCGCTCAAGAAAGGAAGGAAAGGCGAGATAGGCTTGACCAGGGAATTTTGGGAAGTCGGCTTGGCCACCTGTAAAGAGGGATTTTAGAGGAAGACCCTACCCTAATAATACGAGGACTCAAGGAAACCTATCTGGGCAATAGAAGGGATAATTGACACCCGGTGTGTACCTATTGTGGAGTGGGGAATCATACTGAGGCTGAGTGGTACATGATATTGAACAAGTACCATAAGTGTGGCAAGCCCGACCACTAGATCCGAGATTGCCCCATGGTAAAGCCGGAGGACCGACCAAATGCTCAAGGTCGAGTGTTTGCGTTGACAAAGTAGCAGGCCAAGGCATTTATCTCGGTGATAAGTGGTACGCTTTTTGTTTGTGGTAAAGAAGCAAGGATTTTGACTAACCCTGGTTCTTCTCATTCTTTTATTGCACCGCATTTTATATGTCATATGAATGTTAAGCATGCATGCCTTAATTATACTCTGATAGTGCATATACCGGTGGGAGACCCTATTGAAACTAATGAGGTACTTATGCTATGTGAAATTTTGACAAAGGGATGTGTCATGCCTGCAAACTTAATGTTAGTAAATATTCAAGATTTTTATGTTCTTCTGGGTATGGATTGGTTATCTACTCATCGAGCTACTATTAATTGCCATGATAAGGTTGTGACCTTTAGGCGCCCTAATCAACCAGAATTGCATTTTGTGGGCATTCCAGATGTTTCCCCTCTACACCTTATTTTGGCCCTTCAGGCTTCCTGCCTGTTAGCTAAGAGATATGTGGGATTTTTAGCTTATGAAGTAGAGAAACAGGGTGTCCAATCTAGGTTAGAAGACATTCCAATGGTACGAGAATTCCCAGAAGTGTTCCCTGAGGAATTGGTATCTTTACCTCCCATGAGAGAGATAGGATCTGAAATAGACGTGGCCCCTGACACAGTTCCCATCTCTAAAGTACCATATAGGATGGCCCCAGCTGAATTGAAAGAATTGAAGGAACAATTACAAGAAGTCTTAGATAAGGGGTTCATTTGACCTAGTGTGTCGCCTTGGGGTGCGCCAGTCTTGTTTGTGAGAAAGAAGGATGGATCCTTGAGGCTTTGTATTGATTACCGGCAGTTGAATCGCGTTACAGTGAAAAACAAATACCCTTGGCCCAGGATCAATGATCTTTTTGACCAGTTGCAAGGGGCCCAAATATTCTCAAAGATCGATCTTCCATTGGGTTATCACCAATTGCAGGTCACGGAAGCAGATATTCCCAAAACCACATTTAGAACTCGATATGGCTATTATGTGTTTATGCTTATGCCGTTTGGTTTAACTAATGCCCCGGTTGCCTTCATGGACTTAATGAATAGAGTGTTCTGACCTTTTATGCATAATTTCGTCGTAGTCTTTATTGATGACATTTTGGTGTATTCAAAGAATTCAGAAGATTGAGATTGGTCCTTCAAACCCTAAAGTCAGAAAAATTGTATGCCAAGTTGAGTAAGAGTGAATTCTGGCTTCCCAGTGTTACTTTTTTGGGACATATCATTTCTAAGGATGGGATCGCAGTCGACCCTTCTAAGATTGAAGCTATACTTAAATGGGGAATCCCGATAAACATAACCGAGATCCAAAGTTTTCTGGGGTTGGCAGGATACTATCCGCAATTTGTGGAAGGTTTCTCAAAAATAACACTTCCTCTTACTCGCCTGACCCAAAAGAATGTGAAATATGTATGGTCGATCGAGTGTGAGGAAAGTTTTCAGGAATTGAAGAAAAGATTGACCACAGCCTCTATTCTAACTTTACTTGAACGAAATGAGGACTTTGTAATCTATACATATGCCTCCAATAGAGGGCTCAGGGGTGTACTCGTGCAAAGGGGAAAGGTCATTGCTTAAGCCTCTAGGTAATTAAAGTCGTATGAGCAAAATTATCCAACCAGCGATTTGGAGCTTACAGCTGTTGTTTTGCCTTAAAAATCTAGAGGCACAACCTCTATGGGACCCAGTTTAAGATGTATACCGATCACAAGAGCCTCAAATATCTATTCTCTCAGAAGGAATTAAATCCAAGCCAAAGAAGATGGATGGATCTGTTAAATGACTACGACTGTACCATTGATTACCACCCGGGCAAGACTAATGTCGTGGCTGATGCTCTTAGTAGAAAGCCCATGGTATCGATGGCATATTTGATGGTTAAAGAGATGAAGATGTTAGAAGATGTGGTAAGTTGGTGTCCAACCTTACCTTTAGGTAATGAGATAAGAATGATTGCTGGTATAAGGGTTGATTCCTGACTCATTCAACAAATTCGCTTGGCACAAGAAAATGATCATCAGCTTCTGAAAATTCAGGAAGAGCTGGATTTTGGGAAGAAAGACTATTTCTCTGTGAGTGGTGATGGGTTGTTAAGATTCAAAAATCGGGTTGTCTTCTAATAAATGAGGATATAAATAGAACTATTTTAGAGGAAGCACATCGCTCTCGTTATTCCATTCACCCCAGGAGTACTAAGATGTATCAAGATCTGAAAAGAACATTCTGGTGGAACAACATGAAGAGAGAAGTGGCCTTATTTGTTTCTAAGTGTTTGACATGCCAACATGTAAAGCTGAGCATCAGAGACCCGACAGATTTTTACCACCTTTGTCGGTGCCCAAATGGAAATAGGAGCATATTACCATCGATTTTGTCTCGGGCTTACTAAAATTGAATAACGGGTAGGATAGCATTTGTGTCATTGTGGACCAATTGACCACGGCTGCACATTTTCTGCCAATCTGCACCACTTACAACTTAAATAAACTTGCCCGGTTGTACATTAAGGAGATAGTCAGATTGCATGGTATACCAGCCAGCATATTGTCTGACATGGATACCAGGTTCACTTTAAGGTTTTGGACTATTTTATAGTCGACTTTGGGGACAAGACTTAGTTTTAGTACTGCTTTCCATCCCCAAACAGACGGACAATCGGAATGAACCATCCAAACTCTGGAGGATATGTTGCAAGCTTGTGTAAGCAACTTTAAAGGAAGCTAGGATAACCACTTACCGCTAATAGAATTCGCTTACAACAACAGCTTCCAAGCCATCACACAAATGGTGCCTTTTATGACCTTATATGGGAGGTAGTGTCGATCACCTATCTATTGGAATGAAGTCAATGATAGAAGACTCTTGGGACCAGAGATTGTTCAAGATACCTCAGAGAAGATTACTCTGATTCGGGAAAGACTCGAGACAGCACAGAGTCGGTAAAAGAGCTATGTCGATAACAGAAGAAGTGACCTTAAGTTTGAAGTGGACGACCGGGTTTTCTTGAAGGTGTCGCCGACGATATTATGAGGTTTGGTAAGAAAGGAAAATTGAGCTCACAATTTATTGGGCCTTTTGAGATTCTAGAAAGAGTTGGGAATGCGACCTACCGACTTGCCCTACCGCCTGAACTAGAAACATTCATGATGTTTTCCATGTGTCTTTATTAAGGAAATATCTGCCTGACCCATTCCATATTATAAGGTGTGAACCAATCCTAGACCAAGAAGACTTGTCTTGTATTGAACAACCAATAGAGATTTTGGATCGGAGAATACAAGTATTGCGTAACAAAGAAGTCCCTGTTGTTCGTGTTTTGTGGCAACATCACTTACCAAGAGAATCAACTTGGGAACGAGTAGGTGAAAATCGAAGCAAATATCCTCAGTTATTCAAGGAAAGAATTTGACGACAAAATCTATTTTAAGGGGGAGATGATGTAACAACCTAAGAATATTACTAAGTCAAATGTCGGGATAAAGGTAATAAGGCAGGAGCTTGGGGGGCAGCGTCGACAGCGTAGTGAGAGTGTCATCATTGACTAAGTAACGAGGAGGGGTAACGCCATTTGGAGACATGAAAGTAAGGCAGCACCTTGCGTGAACGCGCAGAAGGAAAAACACGGCACGCGTAAGAGAGAAACATTGCACCCATAAGGGAGAAACGCCATGCGCATAAGGGAGAGGGAGAAATGTCGTGAGCGTAAGGGAGAAACATTGCGCGCGTAAGGGAGAAATGCCACGCACATAAGGGAGAAGCGATGTGTGCCTAAGGAAGAAACATCGCACGCAGGAGGGAGAAATGCCACATGTAGGAGGGAGAAATGTTGCATGCAGGAGGGAGAAATGCCACATGTAGGAGGGAGAAATGCTGCACGCAGGAGGGAGAAACACCGCATGTGTAAGAGATAATGTCCCACGTCTGGGGCGAGCACCACACGCGAAGGGGACAAGCGCGGAGTGCAGCACTACCGTGCATGGCCTTTGTTTGCAACTTGTCAGCTGCATTTGAGTGGCTCTCCACTTGTCAACCAGGGGATGCCATCTGCCACCTGAGGAGTATTTAAGCCCTCTCTTTTTTTCCCCTCATGCCACTACCACCGACACTTTCTCATCCTTTCTCTCTCTCTAAAGCAAGTTGAAGGACATAGAGGAGACTCCCTTAGCTCTCTGTTAGAGCAGCCCGTGGGAGAGTTAAAGAGGACTGTAGAAGAAGGATTTAGGAGTTTTGAACATATAAGATAAGTGGATTTGGAAGTTATGCATCATGAATGTGTTCAAGTTTGAAGTATGGATTGCCAGAAGATAGAAATAAGTGTTTGAATGTTCAAGAGTAAGGTTGAAGTTATGTAAATCTATGTGCTAGACTTCATGACTGTTTAGCCTATGTAAATGATGCAAAAGTTTGCTAAATCTTCATATAAATTTAGTTTAAGTGGGGCATATTTTGACTGAGTATCAAATTGTGGTTTGAGGAGTGCTTTTTGTGAATGTTTATTCATGTGCATGTAAGAAAAGCTTGGGAAAGGAATGGCGAAATGAAATTCCAGGAACTGTAGGTGTTTTTGTACCCAATTGTTCATGACCAAACGGGGCCCAAATGAGCTCAAATCAGTCTTTATTTAAATTTGTGTGTATCTATTACAACTTTAATTCATGTGAAATTGTGATATTTTGCACATGTTAGGATTTAAACTTCAATATGAAAGACTATGACACTGTTAACAGACAGCAGTAATTTCAGCCACTGTCATCTACCTTGCACTAAACATTTGAACCACCATTTGATCCGTGTGTGTGTCCACTACAATGCTCATGTTAAAACCATGTTCAAATTTATATGTAAATAGGTCACTGTGGACATTTTTTATAAATTGCAAAGTTGATGTTTGTGTTGTCATACATTTTAAATGACCAAATGATGCCTATTTCCTTCTAAACCATAGTCATTTTAAATATTTATGAGCAAGCTTGATATCACATGTTGAGCACATTTTGAAGTTCCCCCTAATTTAATAGTTATATTACTAAATGCGAAGATATGTCACTGTGGATAACTTTCTTAGGAACTCAGAATTGATGTCATAATATCACCGAATTTGATTGACCAAAAGATATCCTTTTTCTATTAAACTACCACTATATGAAAGGTTTATAGGGTCACTTAAAATTGCTTGTACAGACTTTCTTAAAGAAGCCCCTAGATTGGGAGTTACTCCCATCTTACGGGGATTATGTCACTATTGACAGAACTTTCCAGAAATTGTGCATGTTATGAGTGTGAATGCTATCTAGTAAGTGTCATGTGATATTCATGTAATGAATAAGTATGAATACCATTTAGTGAATGCCATTTGATATCCAAATAGTAAATATGAATGTTATGCAGTGAGTACCATGTTATGAGTGTGAATGTTATTTAATGAATTTCATGTGATATTCATTTGCTAATTGGAAAGGACCTATAATGAATGCCAAATGGATAAATTCTATGTGCTGGAAATGTGGAAGGTGGAAGCGCCAAAGTGATGAATATTAAGTGAAGTGTAATCTGATGGCATGCTTCAAGCATGTCCCTCGTTGTGATTGATAATAGTGAAGGGATTCAATGACGCTATGCAAGGGTTACCCATGGTGGTATGATGTGACTTGAGTAAGGCCAGCAATGTTCCCTAACTCTTTGTATGATAGGAGGGGAGTTAGGTGAAAAGTATAATAGGTGGTTCGCGCCCCCGGAAAGTTAGTATATTATAAAGAGAAAATAGTGAATCGTGCTCAGCAGGGCAAGTACCTATCAAAAGCCCCATAGCGTGTTAGGGATGGAGTTCGTGAGTACGAGGGCATTACGAAGTGGAGTTACCCACTGTCATTGCCCTCTCTCCCGAGAGATAGATAGGATTGGCTCAACCTAATGAATAGAGCTTCTACTTAGGTATTAGGTGAACCTAATGAGTGAGTGGTTAATAATCGACTATGTGACTGTGAATACTCGTAGTGATACTGATTTTATGATGATCATGATACTTGATATGCCGTATGAAATGAATGCATGGGTATGATTGCTAACTAGATGCTTTTTCCTTTATGATTGTTTATCAATAAAAGAATTCTTCATGATGCCAGAATAGATATATCACAAATGCATAACTACTAGATCCTTTTACTAGGCTTTATAGCTCATTCCTCTCCTTTTCCATCGCTGTAGAGTAGAAGCTGCAAGTGAGGAGCTACTGACGGGGTGGTCGATCTGTTGAGGAAGATTCGTACGGGACAAAAAGATCTTTTGCTTGTATGTGTTTATTAGCCTTGGGCCATGTTCTGGGTTGTATTTTGGAACTATGAATTTTTGTATTTTAAGCCTATGCGGCCTTGAACAGTTGTATTACTCCAAGATGTTTATGTAGTGGAATATATCTTAGTTCTTCTTTTACCTAGTTCATGTGCTTGTGTTAGAGTTTTTTTACTTTCTTGGTTTGATTGAGTTACCGCTCGTTCAAAGCAACGTGCCACTTTGGTTTTCGACTGCGTTCGCTACCTTTGGATCATGAACCCGCATCCTGCTACCCTCCGACGCGACCGATTAGGGCCAGGAGGCAGGGTCGTGACAGTTATAGTATCAGAGCAACCGGGATAGGATTCTCCTCCTAGAAAGTCTTAGAAGTGTCCTTAGGGCAATATGTGGGTTAGATTAGTAATTGAATGCTTTTGTGCTAAGTTGAAGGAAAGATGGCGAGGACTCATGCTAATAATGCGAGCTCCAGCAATGAAAACATAAGCCTTTGGAGAGTTCTTTAGGACACTTGGGGCCATGACTCAGATCATGAAGGAAAATATGCCGGCCACGTTCACCCCTGCCTTTCACCTAGCAGACAGTGAGTTTATTGAAAGATTCATGAGGTTGGCGCCTCCTGCATGCTCAGGGCATGGGGGCATAGAAAAAGTCGAGAGGTGGAAGAAACAGATGGAGAATATTTTAGAGGTGTTGTAGTGTACGGAGGAGTAAATAGTTAGACTAAGCACCTTCATGTTAGAAGGGGAGACTGAACACTGGTGGAACCTAGTAAGGCAGTCCAGAAGGGAATTAAGAACTGAAGCCACGTGGGATAATTTCCTGGTGGCGTCCAACGAGAAGTATTTTTCTGAATCTATCAGGGAAATGAAAGAAGTTGAATTTATCAAACTTCAACAAGGGAGGTTGGCAGTCGAGCTGTATGCTACCAAGTTTGAACAACTTCCCGTTATGCACCTCACATTATCAATACAAAGGCGTGAAAGGCCAGTAAATTTGAAAGTGGGCTCCGACCAGACATCAGGGGGAGAGTGTTGGTAGCCAATCTTAAGTCGTATGCCCCCTGGTAGACCTGGCGATGAAAACTGAAAGGGATTGTGAAGATTATCGCTGAAGAAAGGAAGGAAAGGCGAGACCGGCTCGACCAGCGAATTTGAGGAAGCAGGTTCAGCTACTCGTAAAGAGATATTTTAAAGGAAGACCCTACCCTGGTAATACGAGGACTAATGGAACCCTATCGGGCAATAGAAAGAATAATCGACACCCGGTGTGTACCTACTGTGGAGTGGGGAATCATATTGAGGCTGAGTGCTACAAGAAATTGAACAAGTGACTTAAGTGTGGCAAGCCAGGCCACTGGATCCGAGATTGCCCCATGGTAAAACTGGAGGACCGACCAAAAGCTTAAGGTCAAGTGTTTGCGTTGATGAAGCAGGAGGCCAAGGCATCTACCTCGGTGATAAGAGGTACGCTTTTGGTTTGTGGTAAAGAAGCAAGGATTTTGATTAACCCTGGTTCTTCTCATTCTTTTGTTGCACCGCATTTTACATATCATCTGAATGTTATGCATGCATGCCTTAATTATACTCTAATAGTGCATATACTAGTGGGAGACCCGATTGAAACTTATGAGCTACTTTTGCAATGTGAAATTTTGGTAGAGGGATGTGTCTTGCCAGCAAATTTAATATTCTTAAAATATTCAAGATTTTGATGTTATTCTGAGTATGGATTGGTTATCTACTCATCGGGCTACTGTTAACTGCCATGATAAGGTTGTGACCTTTAAGCGCCCTAATCAACCTGAATTGCATTTTGTGGGCATTCCGGACATTTCCCCTCTATGCCTTATTTCGGTCCTTCAAGCTTCCCGCCTGCTTGCTAAGAGATGTGTGGGGTTTTTAGCTTATGTAGTAGAGAACAGGGGTGTCCAATCTAAGTTAGAATATGTTCTAGTGGTACGAGAATACCCACAAGTGTTTCCTGAGGAATTGATCTCTTTTCCTCCCATGAGAGAGATAGGATTTGAAATAGACGTGGCCCTTGGCACGGTTCCCATCTCTAAAGCACCATATAGGATGGCCCCAACTGAATTGAAAGAATTGAAGGAATAATTATAGGAACCCTTGGAGAAGGGGTTCATCCGATCTAGTGTGTCGCCTTGGGGTGCGTCAGTCTTGTTTGTGAGAAAGAAGGATGGATTCTTGAGGCTTTGCATGATTACAAGCAGTTGAATCAGGTTATAGTGAAAAACAAATACCCCTTGCTCAGGATCGATGATCTTTTTGACCAGTTGCAAGGGGCGCAAATATTCTAAAAGATCGATCTTTGATCGCTTTATCACCAATTACAATTCAAGGAAGAAGATATTCCCAAAACCACATTTAGAACTCGATATGGCCATTATGAGTTTCTTGTTATGCCGTTTGGTTTAACTAAGCCCTGCCTTCATGGACTTAATGAATAGAGTGTTCCGACCTGTTCTGGATAATTTCGTCGTAGTCTTTATTGATTACATTTTGGTGTATTCAAAGAATTCAGAAGAACATGAACAACACTTGAGAATGGTCCTCTAAAGTCAGAAAAATCATATGCCAAGTTGAGTAAAAGTGAATTATGGCTTCCCAGTATTACTTTACTGGGACATATCACTTCTAAGGATGGGATCGCAGTCGACCCTTCTAAGATTGAAGCTGTATTTAAATGGGGAAGGCCGACAAACATAACCTAGATCCGGAGTTTTCTGGGGTTGGCAGGATACAACCGGTGATTTGTGGAAGGGTTCTCAAAGATATCGCTTCCTCTGACTCGCCTGACCCAGAAGAATGTGAAATTTGTATGGTCGACCGAGTGTGAGAAAAGTTTTTAGGAATTGAAGAAAGGATTGACTACAGCCATGATTCTAACTTTACCTGAAGGGAATGAGGACTTTGTAATCTATACCAATGCCTCCCATAGAGGGCTCGGGGGTGTACTCATTCAAAGGGGAAAGGTCATTGCTTATGCCTCTAGGCAATTAAAGCCGTATGAGCAAAATTATCCAACCCGTGATTTGGAGCTTGCAACTATGGTTTTTGCCTTAAAAATTTGGAGGCACTACCTCTACGAGACCCAGTTTAAGATGTTTACCAATCACAAGAGCCTCAAATATCTATTCTCTAAGAAGGAATTAAACATGAGCCAAAGAAGATAGATGGATATGTTAAAATGATTACGACTGTACCATTGATTACCACCTGGGCAAGACTAATGTCGTGGCTGATGCTCTGAGCAGAAAGCATGTGGTATCGATGGTGTATTTGATGGTTCAAGAGATGAAGATGTTAGAAGATGTGGTAAATTGGCATCCAACCTTACCTTTAGGTAATGAGATAATAATGGTTGCTGGTATAAGGGTAGAATCCCCACTCCTTCAACAAATTCGATCGGCACAAGAAAAGGATGATCAACTTCTAAAAATTTGGGAAGAGGTGGATTTCGGGAAGAAAGACGATTTCTCTGTGAGTGGTGATGGGTTATTCAAGTTCAAAAATCGGGTCCATCCTCCAATGAATGAGGATATAAAGAGAACTATTTTAGAGGAAGAACATCGCTCTCGTTATTCCATTCACACCAAGAGTACTAAGATGTATCAAGATCTGAAAAGAACATTCTGGTGGAAGAACATGAAGAGAGAAGTAACCCTATTTGTTTCTAAGTGTTTGACGTGCCAACAGGTGAAAGCTGAGCATCAAAGGCCCACCAGATTATTACATCCTTTGCTGGTGCCCGAATGGAAATGAGAGCATATTACCATGGATTTTGTCTTATCTCGGGCTCACTAAAAACAAATAACATGCAAGATAGAATTTGGGTCATTATGGACCGATTGACCAAGGCTGCACATTTTTACCTATCTGCACCACTTACAACTTAGATAAACTGGCCCGGTTGTACATTAAGGAGATAGTCAGGTTGCATGGTATATCAGTCAGCATTGTGTCTAACAGAGACAATAGGTTCACTTCAAGGTTTTGGACTAGTTTACAGTCAGCTCTGGGGACAAGACTTACTTTTAGTACTGCTTTCCATCCTCAAATCGACGGACAATCGGAACGAACCATCCAAACTCTAGAGGATATGTTGTGAACTTGTGTAACTAGCTTTAAAGGAAGCTGAAATAACCACTTACCCCTAATAAAGTTCGCTTATAATACCAGCTTCCAAGCCAGCATACAAATGGCGCCTTTTGGGGCCCTATATGGGAGGAAGTGTCGATCCCCTATCTATTGGAATGAAGTCGGTGATAGAAGACTCTTGGGACCATAGATTGTTCAAGAGACCTCAGAGAAGATTGCTCTGATTTGGGAAAGACTCAAGACAGCACAGAGTCGGCAAAAGAGCTATGCCAATAACAGAAGAAGCGACCTTAAGTTTGAAGTGGGCGACCGGGTTTTCTTGAAGGTGTCACTGATGAAGGGCATTATGAGGTTTAGTAAGAAAGGAAAATTGAGCCCACGTTTCATTGGGCCTTTTGAGATTCTAGAAAGAGTTGGGAATGAGGCCTACCGACTTGCGCTACCGCCTAAACTAGCAAACATTCATGTATTTTCCATGTGTCTTTATTAAGGAAATATTTGCCTGACCCGTCCCATATTATAAGGTATGAATCAATTCCGGTCCAAGAAGACTTGTCTTACATTGAACAACCAATAGAGAATTTGGATCGGAGAATACAAGTATTGTGTAACAAGGACATCCCCCTGGTTCGTGTTTTGTGGACACATCACTCACCAGGAGAATCAACTTGTGAACGAGAAGATAAAATTCGAAGTAAATACCCCCAGTTATTCAAGGAAAGAATTTGAGGAAAAAATCTATTTTAAGGGGTCGATGATGAAATAACCTAAGAATTTTACTAGGTCAGATTTCGAGAAAAAGGCAATAAGGCAGGGAGCTTGGGGGGGAGCATCGGCAGCGTAGTGAGAGAGTCTTCACCGGCTGAGAAGCGAGGAGGGGTAACACCGTTTGGAGACAAGAAAGTAAGGTAGCGTCATGCATGAATGCGCAGAAGGGAGAAACGCCTCACGCATAAGGGAGAAACACCATGCGCGTAAGGGAGAAACGTCGCACGCGTAAGGGAGAAACGACGTGTGGGTCAGGGAGAAATGCCACGCACATAAGGGAGAAATGTCGCCCACGTAAGGGAGAAAAGCCATGCGCATAGGGGAGAAACATCGCGCACATAAGGGAGAAATGCGGCGCGCATAAGGGAGAAATGCCGCACATTGAAGGGAGAAATGCCAGGCGCAGGAGGGAGAAATGCCGGGCGCAGGAGGGAGAAACACCACATGCGTAAGAGGTAACACCATGCGCATCAGGGGCGAGAGCCACGCGCATCAGGAGTGAGAGCCGCGTGCGAAGGGGACTAGCGACGTGTGTAGCACTACCGTGCATGGCCTTTGTTTACCACTTGTCAGCGGCATGTGAGTGGCTCTCCAGTTTGCCACCTGCTACCTAAGGAGTTTTTAAGCCCTCTTTTTTTTTTCCCCTCATGCCACTACCACCCACACTCTCATCCTTTCTCTCTCTCTAAGGCTCATCCTTTCTCTCTCTCTCTCTCTCTGTATGGCAAATTGAAGGACTGGAGGAGGCTCCCTTAGCTCACTGTTAGAGCAGCCAGTTTGAGAGTTGAAGAGGACTGATGGAGAAGGATTTTGGAGTTTTGAGCATCTAAGGTAAGTGGATTTGGAAGTTATGTATCATGAATGTGTTCAAGTTTGAAGTATGGATTGCCAGAAGATAGAAATAAGTGTTTGGATGTTCAAGAGTAAGGTTGAAGTTTTGTAAATCTGTGTGCTAGACTTCATGACTGTATAGCCTATGTAAATGATGCAAATGTTTGCTAAATCTTCCTATAAATTTAGTTTAAGTGGGTATATTTTGACTGAGTGTCAAAATGTGGTTCGAGGGGGTGCTGTTTGTGAATGTGCATGCATGAGCATGTAAGCAAAGCTTGGGAAAGGAATGGGGAGATGAAATTCTAAGAACTGTAGGTGTTTTTGTACCCAATTATTTAGTGACCAAACGTATTCCAAATGAGCTCAAATTAGTCTTGAATGAAATTTGTGTGTATCTACTACAACTTTTATTCTTATGAAATCGTGATATTGTGCACATGTTAGGATTTATACTTCAATATGAAAGACTATGTTACTATTAACAGACATCAGGAATTCTAGCCACTATCGTCTACCTTGCACTAAACTTTTGAACAACCAGTAAGTGTCCAAATTCTTTTAACCTACCACCATTTGAACCGTGTTTGTGTCCACTACAATGTTCATGTTAAAGAAATGTTCAAATTCTTCATGAATAAGAAGCTATACTTTCAATTATGGAAACAAGTCATTGTGGACAGTTTTGATAAATTACAGAATTGATGTTTCTGTTATCATGCATTTTAAATGACCAAATGATGCCCGTTTCCTTGCAAACCATAGTCATTTTAAAGATTTATGAGTAAGCTTGAAAGCAAATGTTGGGCATATTTTGAAATTCCCCCTAATGTAAGAGTTATACTACTAAATACGAAGATATGTCATTGTGGATAACTTTCTTAGAAAGTCATAATTGATGTCACAGTGTCACCAAATTTGATTGATCAAAAGATATCTTTTTTCTCTTAAACCACTACCATTTGAAAGCTTTACGGGATCACTTAAAATTGCATGTACAGACTTTCTTGAAGAATCCCCTAGATTGGGAGTTACGCCTATCTTACGGGGATTACGTCACTATTGATAGAACTTTCCAGAAATTGGGCATGTTCTGAGTGTGAATGCTATCTAGTAAGTGCCATGTGATATTCATGTATTTAATAAGTATGAATACCACTTAGTGAATGCCATGTGAATTTTATGTAGTGAATATCATGTGATATTCATGTTCTAATTGGAAAGGCCCTATAATGAATGCCAAATAGTGAAATTCTATGCGTTGGCAATGTAAAAGGCGTAAGCGCCAAAGTGATGAATACTAAGTGAAGTGTAATCTGACAGCATGCTTCAAGCATGACCCTCGTTGTGATTGATAATAATGAAGGGATTCAATGACGCTACGCGCGCCCGTGGTGGTATGATGTGACTTGAGTAAGGCCAGCAATGTTCCCTAACTCTCTGTATGATAGGAGGGGAGTAAGGTGAAAAGTGTGATGGCTGGGTCGTGCCCCCCGAAAGTCAGTGTATTATAAAGAGAAAATAGTGAATCGTGCCTTGCAAGGCAAATGCCTGTCAAAAGCCCCAAAGGGCGCTGGGGATGGAGTGCGTGAGTACGAGGGCATTATGAAGTGGAGTTACCCACTTATCATTGCCCTCTCTCCCGAGAGATAGTAGAAGTCCTAAATAATAGGATTGGCTCAACTTAATGGATAATGAGTCTACTTCGGGATTAGGTAAATCTAAGGAGTGAGTGGTTAATAATCAAATATGTGACTGTGAATACTCATAGTGATACTGATTTTATGATGATCATGATACTTGATATGCTGTATGAAATGAATGCATGGGTATGATTGCTAACTAGATGCTTTTTCCTTTATGATTGTTTATCAATAAAAGAATTATTCATGATGCCAGAATAGATATATCATAGATGCATAACTACTAGATCCTCTTACTGGGCTTTATAGCTCATTCCTCTCTTTTTCCATCTCTATAGAGTAGAAGCTGCAAGTCAGGAGCTACTGGCGGGGTGGTCGATTTGTTGAGGAAGATTCGTGTTGGATGTAAGATCTTATGCTTGTATGTGTTTATTAGCCTTGGGCCATGTTCTGGGTTGTCTTTTGTAACTATGTAATTTTGTATTTTAGACCTTTGGTGCCTTGAACAATTGTATTACTCCAAGATGTTTATGTAATGACATATATCTTAGTTCTTCTGTTACTTAGTTCATGTGCTTATGTTAGAGTTTCTTTACTTTCTTGGTTTGCTTGAGTTACCGCTCTTTCAAGCAACACGCCACTTAGGTTTTGTATTGCGTTTGCTACCTTTGGATCATGAACCCCTGCTACCCTCCGGTGTGATCAGTATGGGCCAGGAGGCGGGGTGGTGATAGAGCCTCATCCACTTCACATTCTTAGTGAGTTCACCCCTCACTGAGCATACATGGCTACTCACGCAACGGTCTTGTTGCATGACCCTAAACTATAGCACACGTCCTGATAGCATGATGTTAAACTGCTTTGCACCACGGTCCAGTTGCACGACCTTAAACTGTAGCACACGTCCTAACCGCATGACGTTAAACTGCTTTACACAAATGGTTCAGTTGCACGACCTTAAACTGTGGCACACATCCAGGCCGCATGACACTAAATTTCTTTGGACAAACGGTCCAATTGCACGACCTTAAATTGTAGGTCACGTCCTGATCGCATGACGCTAAACTACTCTGCACAAACGGTCCAGTTGCATGACCTTAAATTGTAGCACACGTCCTAGCAGCATGACACTAAATTGGTTTGTATAAACGGTCCAGTTAAATGACCTTAAACTGTAGCACCTGTCCTGGCCGTATGACGTTAAACTTCTTCGCACCATGATCCAGTTACATGATCCTAAACTGTAGCATACATCCTAGCTGCATGACATTAAACTGCTTTGCACAATGGTCCAGTTACATGACCCTAAACTGTAGCGTATGTCTTGGTCGTATGACGTTAAACTGCTTCGCGCAATGGTCTGAGCTATACGACCTCAAACCATAGCCCAGGTCTCAGTGGCATGACCTTAACCTCGCCTCGACAAGTCTGTGCCCCTCTACTGCGCACACGACTTTTGCATGCCCTTCCACGCATGCCTCCCCTAGCGGGCCCGTCCGCACGTTCATACTACCTTGACTTTCTCCTCAATGAATACAGCTCCATTGCCCTTCATAACTCGCAACATTCCATAGTGAGTACATCTCCATTGCCCTTCATAAACTCGCAACATTCCCCAGTGACTCGGGCCCATGCTCATGAATTCCTGGTGAGCCATTCCATCATCCATACTCACCGACAGCTAAGGAGCCACCCCTTATCCATCTTCCACACAAAACACCACCCATCATACATAGACGGTCTCGTCCATCTCCCTGAAGTAGTCAAGCCACCACCATACTCATTTTATGGCCTCTACAGACTACCATCCATCGCCATCACGGTCCAAGTTATACGACCTTAAACTATAGCGCACGTCCGGCCGCATGACATTAAACAAATTCACACAATGGTCAAGGCTATATGACCTTAAAACATAGCCCAGGTCCTAGAGGCATGACCTTAAACATGCGCCCACAAAAAAATGGGCATGGTGAAAACCCAAATGGCCATCATGAGTAAAAGGGATAGACATGCATGGTCATGAAACCAAGAGTAAGAGCATTCCAAAATAAAAACCGGGCACAGTGAAAACCCGAAAGGGCAGCGTGAGCAAAAATGGAAAAAGGGCAGACATTGCCATCAGGTCATGGGCAAAAGAGCCTAATAAAAAGGAAGTTGGTGAAAACCGTCTTTATAGCACCGCTTCCCCCAGTCTAAGTGAAAACCCGAAAGGGATGCTCCGACCAATAAGCAGATTTATGCAGTGTTCGCCTCCAGTAGCCACTTCAGCAGGTACTTCAAAGAAAATCTTCGATACCAGAATACCCTGTGATCGTGACCCAAAAACAAGAGCTTCAAGAAAATTCCAACTGTCAGAGTCCGTGCATGAAAGGACCCAGGAGTCAGAAGAATCGCCAAGACGGCTAGTCAGGGTTCTATGCTAAAGGACCAATTCTCAAGAAGTCAAACAAAAACAAGAAAGCCACGACGGCAAGCCAAAGATGCTCTCGAAGGCAAGAAACTGTCAAACCAGGCCGACACCTATCCACAGCAACCAAGGTAGAGCCCTTTCAAGGCTGCCTCGCCAAAACCTCCCTGATTGGACTAGATGTTCGGGACAAGCCAATAAAAAGCCCCCGACTGGACTCTGTAGAATGGGGCCCATAGAGGTACCCTACTTGTCAAAGCAAACTTGGTGTAGTAATAAACAACGCCCACCAAGGGCTTCTTAGCTGTCTATCCAAAGAAGAGCTCATGATGTGGATGATGGGCATTCCATGAGATGTCCCCCACCAGAAGCAAAACAAATTTAACTGATTGGGAAGAAAGCCTTTCAGCAAGGCTCCAGAATGCCAGACAGCCTGGATACTAACCGACTGGGTCTACAAGCCCTTAAGCAAGGGCCCTAGCTGTTGGAACTCAAGAGCACATGACGTGGACCATGGACATTCCAAGAGATGTCCCCCACCAGTAGCTCAAGTCTCTTCTCCCCCCTAAAGTCTCCATGCCTGGGTCTACAAGCCCTTAAGCAAGGCCCCCAGATGTCTGAGCACCTTGGTCACCCCTCCAGGAAGTAGCTTCGCATGAGTATCCCTTCAGCGTTCAAGTGATCTGGTAGCCAGGAAGAAAACTAAAGTCGAAGGACAATTTTGATTCTGAATGTTGTCCTTCTCGCTTCTCTCGAAGCACAAATCTGACGGGACAAGCTGTTTGAAGGTATTTTTCAACACTTGTATCCCCGATGCGAATAAGGAGAGAGTAGTTCGTGACCTAGGTTCGTAGGTACCAAAATTCTTGTGGATCACTTTTCGCAAAATCACCCGATCTAACCACTAACCACCCGATTCGATCAGAACTGACTAATGGCCGGTTCCGGTTTTGGGTGGTTAGGGTGATCAACCTGTATTTAGAAAAAAAAATTCAAAAAAATGTATAGAAATTCTCAATAATAAGGAATTTGATTTTTAATTTATTTTTAAATATTGTTTACATTATGGTAAAGATTAAAAATTCTTTTGGTCATTAATACTCAAATTTATATTTTTCCATCTTTTTTAGAAAATTTTAAAAATAGCCATTGGAAAATATTAAATTGGTTAAAATCCATTTGAATCAATAATTTGCAACTTAATTTGAATGTATTTTTTTTTAGTCATTCTTTATATGCTTTTCATCTTTTAGTATATTTTTTTGTATTTTTTTCAACACTTTTTTGACACCATGGGACTTACCCGATTAGAGCGGTTGAATCATCCGGTTTACCAGTTAGGCCAATTAAATTGCTTCTAAGCCCATGTCTGGTGTCTGGTTAACCGTTCTGGTTCGATTTTGTGAACACTGTTGTGAACTACGGAAGCCATAGATCAATAAGCTTTGATCTAGAGGTGAAATTTTTGACAGTCTCAGAATGGCCCAAGAAGGTTTGAGAATGTACCTAAAGGTATCTTAAAAACACGTGTCAAGTTTCATCGCAATCCGACGAGGTTAAGGCAGTGCAGATGCAGAAACAGTTTTGGAAAACTAACCTCTCTCGCCTTGGAAATAGACCTTATAACTACAACCTTATCATTTAAGTGTCAAATAACTGTGGGACCACCTTCATTAGATTTGGAATGTTCGAAAACCCTTAAAGACCAAGTTTCAAGTTGATCAAACATTTCTGAACCAAGTTATGGCCAAAATACCTAAAATGGGTAGTTCACACACTGTTACCGTGCACCCTCAATGAACCAGTTTCCATTAATGGAAACCATGTTTTTGGGTTTTGAGATGAAATTTAGAAGGCCATATCTCTTTCGTACCAAGTCAGATCAAGCTCAAATTTTGGGAGCATGTTTGTCTCGTCGACCCGAGCATTTCGATATATGGCATGACCCATGTCGTGCCCCAAGACGGGAAAAAAACTAGAGAGAAGATTACAATTCAAGGCAAGATTGTAGATTTTCTAGCAAGAGCACGCATCAATAGAATGGCCACATCACGATGCTCGCACGACGGATCGGCCTCAAACCAAATCCATTGCGAGCTTGAGGTTAGAGGCTTCATTTGAGCCAAACCTCACACATGATGGATGGACAGATCCACCAAAAAAATGTGTGAAATTCATTACAATTTCCGACCACTGGAAACCAAACTCTGACCAAAATTCCAAATTTGGAAAACGGCCGTTCGGACACCAAATCGAGCCACGTTCATTGTCAAACGCCCATGACGGCATGCTCGTCAAAATACAGTGAAGAAATTATGAAAAAACATTGAGGAACGGGCGTGATCTCAAATCAAAGATCACACGTTTCTCATGATTTCCACGTCACATGATCATGAACCAAAAGTTCGATCCATGGCTCGAAATGGGTATCAAAGCGACCGCCTTCCTGAGTCGATCAAGAAAGTGATAATCTTTTGGCCAGATGAAGACTAAAAGGATCCCAAACGGATCCAGAAAGATCACAAAGGTTGCAAGGCTATGACAAGGACTTAATTGAAATTTCAAGATTTGTGGGTGAGGGACAAAATTGTCATTTTGTTCCTAATTTCTTAATTTTATTTAATTCATTTAATTATTATTTTTCCACAACTAGGTTAAGAATTGGGCATCCACTCATGTTTGCACTTAAAATCTATATAAGCACGTGATGTGCTCATGTAATGGACCCTTCTTTGCTTAATCAAAAATTTGGGCTTCTCTTTGCAACTTGGGTCACGTTTCTCTTTGTTTGGAGAGAGAGAGAGAGAGAGAGGAGAGAGAAAGTTTTTAAACAGGTACCCTTGGGGCTAAGGTAACTTTCTCTCTCCTCTCCTCTCCTCTTCTCTTTCTCTCTTTTTTCTCTCTCTTCTTTCTCTCTTCTTTTCTCTCTGTTCTTTCTCTCTCTTCTTTCTCTTTCTCTCTCTTCCTTCTCTTTTCTCTCATTTTTCTCTCTCCTCTTCCTTTCTTTCTCTCTCCTTCTCTTCTTTCTCCTCTCCTCTTTCTCTCTCTTCTTTCTCTCTTTCTCTTCTCTCTCTCTCATTTCTCTCTCTTCTTTCTCCATTTTCTCTCTTCTTATTTTCTTTCATTTTTTCTCCTTCTCTTATTTCCTTTCTCTCTCTTCTTCTTTCCCTTCTCTCTCTTCTTCTTTCCCTTCTCTCTCTTCTTGCCTTCCTCTCTCTTCTTCTTTCCTTTCTCTCGCTTCTTGTTTCCTTTCTCTCTCCTTCATCTTTCTCTCTTTTGCTTGCTTGACTGGATGGTAGGCTGAACCTTTTCCCGCGTGCCAATCTAACCACCATGCCCATCTAGCTGTTGTGCCAGATTAGACATTGTGTCAGTCTTGCCACCGTACCAGTCTTACCGTCGTGCCAGTCTTGCCGTTATGCTGGTCTAGCCGCCGTGCCCGTCTAGCTACCGTGCCAGACTAGCCATTGTGTTAGTCTTGTAGCTGTGTCAGTCTTGCCGCCGTGCCAGTCTAACCATCGTGCCAAACATTTCCTCTCTCTTTCTCTCTCTGTCTGGTACAGCAGGGTATACTACTGTGCACAACATTTCTTTCTTCTCTCTATGTCTGGCACTGCAGGGTATACTGCCCTGCATGACATTTCTCTCTTCTCTCTCTCTATTTGGCATTATAGGGTACACCACTGTGCATGACGTTTCTCTCTTCTCTCTCTCTCTCTCTGTCTGGCACGATAAGGTATACCACCATGTACGACATTTCTCTCTCTTCTCTCTCTCTCTGTCTGGCACAGCACGGTACACCATTGTGCACGACATTTCTCTCTTCCCTTCTTCTCACTTTCTCTCTTCTTCTCACTTCTCTTCTCTTCTCTTCTTCTCTCATTCTTTTCGTCTCTTCTCCCTTTTGGTAGGTTTAGCGAGAGCCAAGCTAGTCTTCACCCTCTTCTCTTTCTTTTATCACTTCTGCTCTCTGCTTCTCTCCTTCTTTTCGTCTCTTCCCCTTTTGGAAGGTTTGGCAAGAGTTAAGCTAACCTTCAACCTCTTTCTTATTCCTTTTCTTCGTCTTCTCTCTAAAACAAATATTTTTCTTTCTTTACCTTTGAAGAGCTAGGTGAAATCCAAACGAACTTTCATTTCCATTTTCTTTATCTACTCTCTTTCTCTGAAGAACCAGGTGAAAGCCGAACTGGTATTTGTTTCTTCATTTACCTATTCCATCACTATTCTCCCCTCTTTTTGTCCCTTTCCTCATTTACTTTCTTCATCTCACCTCCTTTTTGTCATTCTTCCAGCAAGAAAATGATGTTGTAGGTCCCCTGATGAAAAGACGTCATAATGTTGTCCAATTGACATGGACCAAATGGCATCATTCCCTCATTTTTCCCTCGAATGTACATGCTTGTGTGTATTCATTCAAAGATAATGTGGGGTCTTCTGACCCACTTGTCCATATTCTAATGTGTGTGTGAAGTTGCAAAAAAGAAGAAACAGGTCAAGGGAGGCGATTCCGAACCAGCCACAGCTAGGGGAGTATTCCATGTGATCTAAGAGGGCCCCCACGCAAGCAACCCGAGTATGTCACGGACCCACGTGAGGTGAGTCTCACCTCACGACCCAAATTCCTCTCTCACCAATTGGTATTCCTGTCTGTGTCTCCTTTACACGGTTCCCAAGATAGCGATCTCAAGTCCCAAGTCCATCTCGAGCCCCGAGCCATGCCACCAGGTCATCCCGACCCGAAGGGCTAGATCGAGGCACCTAACCACTTTATAGATCCGGTCTTTCTTCGAGTCCACTAGTAGCGTCAGCTCCAAATTCATATTTTGACCTAAAAACAGTTTCTAAATTTAATTAAATCAATTAATTTCCAAAAAAAATAAAATAAATAAGATAATTAAATAGATAAAAACAAACTAAATTAAGAAAATAAATAAATACTTACTTCTAAGGACCTAAAACCCGGAGTTTTGGTTTTGGATCAGGTCGCCCTTCTGATTTACTCCACCATTTCCTTTTTTGAATGCCTTTGCTTGCTGGAATTGGTAGATTTAAGGTTCTTTCACCTCT
Organism: Amborella trichopoda; assembly: GCF_054954075.1. NCBI lineage: Eukaryota > Viridiplantae > Streptophyta > Magnoliopsida > Amborellales > Amborellaceae > Amborella > Amborella trichopoda. The sequence goes on from NC_142341.1 coordinate 20,700,704, forward strand.
AGAATTAGTAGATTCAAGGTTCTTTTGCCTAGATAGAGGATTCTTAAGGCAAGGGAAAAGCTGAGATTTTTAGGTACAGTCTACCTAGGCTTTTCTTGAGATTAGAGGAGAATTTCCCTAGTTTTTAAGGTTTTTGGGATCCCTTAGGGTTGAATACGAATTTTAAGATTTTTTGTAATTTTTAGGAATTTGTTTGGATTTGTTTCTCATTTTTTAGGAATTTTTTAGAGTTTTTCTATTTTTGGGCTATTTTGTTAATTTCAAGAAGTTCTAAGGGATTTATTGATCTCCCTTTTTGGGTTTTGAAGGGGGGTATTTATAGGATTTAATTGGTGATTTTTCTTTAGTTTTTTAGATTTTTTTGGATTTATCTTGGTTCTTTTGGCTTTATCTAATTAAAGAAATGCTTTACTATGTCATTATGATGCTTTTAGGTCTACCGAGCCGCGGTGCGGCCTGCCTGAGGCCAGGCTCATGGGTCTCATAGGGACCAAATTGTCTATATCATTTTAATTGTAAATCTAATTTGGGTGATTCTTAGACCGTTGTAAAGCTCTAGAGGTCTAATTCAACTTGAGATAGGTTTTGATTAGTTTTGAGACAATTATATTGGGTCTAAGTTGCTTATGGTCTACTAGGGCTTTTGTGATCTTTTGGGTTTCTAAGAGCTCCCTTAGCCAGAATTTCGAGAGGGTGTCTACAATTACCCCTATTTGGTATTTACCTGTGGCACCAGGTGAATCATAAAGAAGTAGAAACTTGAGATACGAAACCTGAGATACAGTGGGAAGGAAAACTTTTTTCCAGAAATCATTCTTTTGAATGATCAATACCCTTTGGGTAGGCGATACATCGATGGATACTTTTGATCTGTAAGATATCGAACTGGCACTACTATATTTGAGTCAATGCAGTTGAGGTGTTTCCTACAATTGGGATCCTAAGTGATAGGCAACAGGAATCGTGCTATCTTTGATCGGGTGACATTCCTTGTTGTAGTCACCCTAATACTACATGAGTGCTGCTAGTATTGTCATCTTCGGCTTTAGACCTTTTTCTTGGGGTCTGATTCTCAAATCCAATGGCAATTTAATTTAGAAGAAATGATGGGATGATGAATTCCTAACTAATTGAACTTCTTTCTCACCTTCGATTTTGATTCTTGGGGTCCATAAACCTCTTGGTTTGGGAACCTATGAGTTGATTTCTATTTTCCTAACAGTTTGCAAGTATGGAAATCCAAGATTTAATGGCGGCAAACGCATTATATCCTGGCCCCCATGAAACCCCTTCATTTTTTAAAATATTTTAAAAGGTTTTGAAGATAGATTGAATTTTGAAACAAAAATAGAGTTTCAGGCTACGTTTTAACTAAAGAAATTAAGGTTTTTGAAAACTCATGAAACACATAGGGAAAATTTTGAAGATGGATGAGAACTTTTTGTAAAAACAAATTTGGTTAGCAGTTTAGGCTCATGCTACCATGGAGCTTTCTCTTCTTCTTCTTTTTTTCTTTTCTTCTTCTTCTTTTCCTTTTATTTTTATTTTTTTTTCCTTTTCTTTTCTATTTTGTTTTTCCATTTTTTTTCGACATGAGCTTGTCGAGCCTCTACTTGAGACTTTCAGGACGAGGAATCACCAAGTACTTCCTCATCTTCCAATCTTGGCTCTTATGTCACAATTCAAGGGAGACCTTTTCTTTTTTTTCGCGCAAACCAGTGTGTTGGATGATATGGAATGCTGCCTCAGAGTGCTTAGAATATCCTTAAACTTCCAATTTTGTTCATCCACTACCACTCCTTTGAAGTTCAGATAGTCGAGGTTCTTTAGGTGTACTTGGACTAATGCCTTCAATTCTTTTCTTTTTGACTCCATTTCGACTTGAGAAGAGAATAATTTCTAGAGATTTTGGAGAAGAGACGAAAAGATCTAGCTGGGTGGGAAGGTTCTACAGTGGACTCTAGAATTCTACATTATGCAATTGAGAGGGACATACATCCATTAACAGTGCCTCAAGGTAATACTATTTATTATTCATTGCAAGTTGCGAATGATAGACAACTTATATGTTGTCCATATTTGGTGTAGTAAAGTATTACCTTGTGGATGCAGGTTACCCCACTAAACGTGGATTCATTACCCCATATCGTGGGGCAAGATACCACCTTAGTGAGACCTAGAGAAAGAGAAATGCAAGGACACCACAAGAGCTATATAATCATCGCCATTCATCATTAAGGAATGTCATGGAGCACACATTCAGAGTTTGGAAAGTGAGATTTCCCATCTTAAGCTCTCATGTTCAATACCCAATTGAAACACAGGTCAAGATTGTAAATGCCACTTGTATTTTGCACAACTACATCATATTGAGGATAGCGTACACCTCGTTGGCCGAAATAGCTTTTGCGCGTGAAGTTCTTCAGCAAGTTAGACTGGAAGAAGAAAGGCGCGCAAGACAAGAAGAAGGAAAAGATGAAGAAAGTGAAGATGATGAAGAAAGAGAGGTAATTGGGCAACTGAATTCCCAAAGTAGAGCTAATCACAATTTGGGGTGCAATTGAGGGACCAAATTTCGATGCAAATGTGGGGTGCATACCGAATACATCGCAATCATTAGTGAATTCATAAATGTTGGTGTGCTATAAGTTTGTCTTAACTATTCGCCGCTCTTTCTCTGTCTCTCATTCATATGTTGTCTTTCATAAGACCTTTGGGGTGAACTTTTGATATCATTATTTACTTATCTTTTCTGGCATACGTGTGTGGTTGAAAATTGATTTTTATTTTAGGGTATTTCTTAAGTTACATAAGTGTGTGATTAAATTTCAATATTGACCTTACATTGATAGAAATGCATTACATAGTTAGTAGCAAGAAAATTTTATTCAAAATTATACATCACTCTTATTATATCATGGAAATACATAATGAACGGTTAAAATAGGCAATTTGTGCTTTCCCAGTATCAACATTACCAAATAGTAGAAAGTAGCAGCACTACAGTTTATCAAACTTTCGGGCTACTAATTTTCACTTTCTCCCAATTTTCACTTTCTCCCAAATTATAGGAAAGTCAACAGCAGGGGAGAATCCCAAGGAAACTGCATAGAAAGTTATCAAACGCTCCCTAAGGTTATCCTGGTTTGAGCCAACAGGTTGGACATGACATATAGCGTGAGCTTCTGACCTAACCTGCTTGAATTGACTATGTTGGATGGTGTATCCTCGGTTCAGTACGTCTTGAAAGAATACATGCACCTTAGGATTGTCTTGATACCTGGTTAGGTTAAAACCCTAACCTTTATTGGTGCTAGGTTGCTTGGGTAGACTTTCCCTAGTTGTGTGTGAACCCACTTGCCCTCTAACTGACTGATTGATAAAACTTGAATGTTGAGCTGCTAATTGAATATTGGGTTTAACCCGATTGGGATTGGCTAACCCAGAGATCGGGGCTAGGGCCTTACCCTTGGTGTGCCGACTAGATTTGAGGCTAATCCTCATGTCTTGGAGGATTGCCCCTGGCCTAACCCCTTGACTGTTCAGGGTGTTACGTACCTTATTAACCAGCTGGCTCGTGGCTTCCAAATAATGGCCTTGAGGCAGCTTGGACGACTAAGTATGGTTCCATGTGGGTTCAGACTTGGCTCACTAACACAAGTGCTATGGATTTGTAAGGGGGCATTGTGACGATGCCTCAAACTGGTTAAGTTCCCTAGATCTAGACTAGGCCGGAGCTGTAGCGTTGGACCTTTCTCCGCTTTGATCCTGGGCCATGACTCTTAAACTTGTGCTAAAATAGGAATGTTTGGACCTAGCTCGGGCATGGACCTAGACTAGGTTTTGACTTGAACCTAATTGGACCTAGTTGGATTATGATTAAAACCTAACTAGACCTAGATTGAGTACAGGTTAAACTGAGGCCTAAACCAAGGGTGAACCTTGTTTGGACTTATGGACAGACTTGAGTTCGAACTCAGATGTGGACCTGAATCGAGACTCAGGCTTAACTGAGCATGAGTCCTAGTCTAGACTTAGAAAGACATATGTTTTGACTCGATGGACTTAGGTTTGAACCCTAAACTAAGGGGAACTTAGTATAATTCTAGGGATAACTCTAAATTTAGATCTAGGCAGACCTAGATTGAGACGTAAACTAGACTCGATGGGTTTTGGTTTGAACCTTGAACTAGGGTGAATCTAATCTAGTGTTGGAGGTAACTCTAAGTTTAGACTTAGGCGAGATGGTACGAGTCTTGGCTTGGACCAAGAGAGGACCTAGGTTCAAACCTGGACATGAACCTGGTTTGGACCTGGGCTGGGCTAAGCACAAGCTTAGGCTTGGACCTAGAAGGATTGGATATTAGACCAGATGTTGACCCGGACTGGATCAAGGTTGGGTTAGGCATGAGCCTTGGCTTGGACCAAAAAGGGGCATAGGTTCGAACCTAGGTGTGAACCTGGTTCGCATTTGGTCTAGACTGGGCACAAGCTTAGACTTGGACCCAAAAGGTTTCAAATTTAGACCAGGTGTGGACCCAGACTGAGATATGGTCTAGATTTGGCGTGAGCCTTGGCTCATACCAAAAGGGGCCCTATGTTTGGCCCTTGTTGTGAACCTAATTCGGACCTGGGCTGGGTTAGGTACAAGCCTGGACTTGGACCCAGAAGATTTCAAGTTTAGATCAAATGTGGACTCGGACTAAGGTCTAGTTGAGATTTGGCATGAGCCTTGACTCAAGGCTTGGACCTAGGCTAGACCGGGTACAAGCCTAGACTTGATCCCAAAAGGTTTCAACTCCGATCAGGAGTGGATCCGGTCTGAGATCTGAAACTAAACAACTCAGATAAGCAAACAATGTACTCGAAAACTTTGCCATGAATTATGGGTAGGCTAGGTCTAAGTGAGTTCCTAACTACAAAAATGTGGCTAGGCTGAGTAGGTCCCCATGTAGGTCCTGACCACCTATAATAGGAATCAACCAGGACCTACTATGTGTGAAGTTGTTTTGAGGCTAAGGCTTACGGAGGGGCGCTCACTATTAAAGTTACACGAATCCCAACCGCCTTGGTTCTTAAGCCTAGGTTCCCCTCACGACAATTAATGTCGAATTTTGGGGTTTTTGAAAAATTTTGTTGATTTCCCAGTAGTCCCCTGTTCATTGTATGCAAGAGTGTGTAAAGAAGTCGGCAAGTGAAAATAAAGTGGCTCAAGCAAAATGTGAGCACTTGGCACAAATTGTGCCGAGTGAGGTGCACTTTGAATCAGAGTTTAACCAACTGAGAGTACAGTTGATGTGCAGGGATGAGCAACCCCTAAGAAGATATACAGTTAATAAAGTGGAACCGAGCACATTCCATGCCTAGTAAGGTGCACCCCGAGTTAAGGCACAATTATAGAGAGAGTGCAAGTGACCCATGAAAGTTTATCCTTTTTTTTTTTTCTTTTTTTTAATGAAATTAGAGATAATTAGTAAATGCTAAATTACAAGCAAAGAAACAAAAAGAGATATTCTTTTTTAGTAATTTTTTTTTTGTAAAGAGGAAGAGGCCTTAAAGGTGATTTTTTTAAGTGGATATTCGCTTTCGTCTTTTTTTTTTTTTTTTGAAGTCAAATAAGCCTTACAAGCTCATTTTGTTTTTTTTTTTTTCATTTTTCTTTTTAAGCAAGATGGCCTTTTAAAATTTTAGTTTTTAGAAAAACGAATTTTAGGATTTTTTTTAAAAAAAAAAAAATATGGACTTTGAAAAGTATTAATTATTATTATTATGTTTTCAAAGGAAAGAATATATGAAATGTTTTTTTAAAAAAAGTTGGAAGACTTGAAAATGAAGTTTTTTATTAACAAAAGAGGGTACAAGAATTATTTCAATTTTTTTGTTTTTTTTTTTTTGAGGAATGTTATTTTTTTTTTTTTGAAAGAAAGAGGCCTAAAAAAATTGTTGATTTTTTTTTTTTGGAAAGTTAATTTTTTTTAATGAAAAATGATTAAACCGTGCATTTAAAAAAAAAAACAAAAATTGGATAAGAAAGATGATCTTAAATACCATTTTTTTTGGGGACATAGAATGGCCTTAAAAGAAAATAAAACAAAAAATTTTCTTCTTTTAAACAAAGAGGCCCAAATTTATTTTTATTTTTTTTGAAGCAAAGAAAGTTTTTCTTTTAGCAAAAGATTTTTTTTGGAGATAGAATGGCCTTACAGAAACAAAAAATTTCACAACAACGATATATATATATATATATGAAAAAGCCTTTCCAACACCTATAGGCAAAAATGAATAGTAATTTTTCCTACTCTCATCACCGTCCAAATTTCATGGCGCAGTCACGATTGTCCAGTAGTATTTTATTTTTCATTATATATATATATATATATATATATATATATATATATATATATATATATATATAAATCGGAATGACCGAAAATTTGGAGAGTATATATACCTTACTAAGGCGCATCTAATAAAAATATAAAAAAAAATATCCGTAAAAAATAAATTGACCAAAATACCCTCAAAACTTTTTGGGGGTATTTTGGTCAATATTTTCATGTAAAATAGTTTTTTTATAATTTTCAAAGATTTCCCTATTTTTGATGAATACATGCTTCAAATTTCAAGCCATTCCAATTTGTAGAAAAAAAAATGAAAAATAAAACACTACTGGACAATCGTATCCGCGTGATGAACTTTGGACGGTGATGAGAGTAGGCGAAATCACTGTTCATTTTCGCTTATAAGCGTTGCGTAGTGTTTTTCATATATATATATATATATATATATATATATAAAACAAAGAAAACAAAAACAAAAACAAAAACAAAATTTTTTTTAATATGAAATGACCTCAAAAACGTTTTTTTTATTCCCTGTTTGAAGTTGAAGAGGCCTTAGAACACAATTTTTTTTTTTATAGAGAAAAAAAAGTTCAGAAAACGATCAATTTAGTAGAAAATAAAACAACAAATAAAAAGCCAAAAATTTTGTGATCCAAGAGAGAACTTGTCACTGTTATACTCGGTTGCACGCACGCGCAAGGCAAGTTTACAGGGGCGTAGGGTAACATGGAAAAACTGGTTCTTGCTGAGGTAAAATCATGAATAGTTTGTTTCGCTAAGGAGGATGAGTCGAATGCATATCAGGCTACAGTCACACACATATGTACTTGGACCCCTCATGTCTGCGAAACCTCTTTGTGATTTATCTTTTGTGATTATCTTAAAGAACATGAGACTGAAAGCTTTATCCTTAGAAGTATAAGACAAAAAAAAAAAGAAAAAAAGAAAAGAAAAAGAAGATAACAATAGAAGCATAAGATAAACCAAAAGAATAACCTTAGAAGCGCAAGATAAACTAAAAGAATGAACTTGCTCTTTTTAGAAGGCAACCGAGTGATCTCTTTTTCTTTTTTCTCCAGCAAACAAAAAGGTATTTAAACGATGCCAACGAGAATAATAAAGCAAACTAATTTTTTCTTTTTATTCTTTAATCAAAACATGGCCTTCAAAAGGAGATTTTTTTTTTCGTGCACGGATCTAGCTAGAAATACCCCACAGTGGGCGCCAAACTGTTAACGGTACAGATCGGGGAGATCTCGAGAGGAAGATCCCTCAGATCCGAACCACAAATTGATTTTAAAAGTGTGATAGAGAGTGGGGACAATCAAATTCTAATCTTAGGTAAGCCCTACTAAAAAATGAGGAGATTTGCTTTTAGATCAATGGCAGAGTCAGTGTTGATCCAAAAGTAAAAAATATTGAATGAAAAGTGAATAAAATAAGAGAAAAAGAGATGAGAAAAATACCTGGCCAGGCCAATTGACCCTGGCACCCGAGGCTTCGAGGCCTTGCCTTATCAGAACCACGATTGTGTTTACACAGTGTGTTCAAACTTTACCAAGCATTGACTTGGTTGAACTAGAGTTTTGCTGATCTAAGCTAAAGTTGGTTTTAGGGCCTCAAGTTTGCTTCTCTAGATCTAGGGTTGCTCTCTGGCTCTCTTTGGTTTCTTAACTCACACGTTTGATTTTCTCAGTTTTTTTTCTTTCTTTCTAAAATGGTCGCCCAAATATCTTTTTGATGATTGAAAATAGCGTGTAAACGGATAAGTACCAAAAACTACCAAATATGTTAGGATACTGGATCACATAATGATGATCATGGACTATGGTGGTCTATGATTTAGGAGTCTACTAAAATAGTATGGTCCTAAGGGCTAAAAATAACCATGGCATTTACAAGTTTCAAAATGGGGTGCCTACCCTCCCTGTATGCAATATTTTTTTAAGGGTTGCTCTCTTTCCCTTTCCAATTTCAAATCAATGTCGTTAGAGATGGGGTTCTTTCTTATTCTTGTAGCACATATTCACCCTTAAAATTTGACTTAATAATGTAGTAAGTATATATAGGATGGATATAGAGATATTTATGTATTTCTAATAAAAAGTAAGCAAAACTTTATATAGAGCTGAAGCTTTAAATAATCAAATTAGAGCCCACCTCAAAACTTCCACTAGAAGAGGTTGTTTTGATGCCCAAATATCCTCAAATTGATCATCTCAACATCAAGTGACATAAGAAAAAAAATAGATTTCAAGTATTGGAAATAGTGTATCTTGTAGTGCATTTTTTGACGGTCAATTTTCAAGATTTCATAGATCTGCTTGATCTACACTATTTTTGAAGCTTTAAACTTTATAATTAAAGATGAAAATATGCTTTAAGGCTATCATAAAGGTTTTTAGTATTGAAACCACATTTCTCGACACTATTTGAAGGTGTGCTTTACTTTGATTGTTTAGGGCCTCGGCTCTATGCAAACCGCACCCTAAACATTATGCCCAATTTAGGTAGTAATTTAATGTAATGGTTGTATAGTAATATAATGTAACAACCTTCAAAAATTATGTTAGGGTCATTTGTTTGATCAAAAATTTAAAATATATACTCTTTTCATTCTAATGAACAATCACAAAAAAAAAAAAATTGAAAATGCTACCTAAAAAGTATTTTTTTAGCCCAATTAATATAGGTCTTCCATTTTGATAAGATGCTTAAATCTAGGCCTTAAAAGGATTTTTTTATTTTCTAATTTTTTTAGATGGGTTTAGTATCTTTAAATGAATAATGTTAAAAAAAGACAAAATAATTTTGAGTTTGTCAAGGCTAAGATCTTGAAATTTACCAAATGAATGGTCTAGATTCGTTGTTGGAAAGGACTCATTTTGCCTATATCTGGGGTTCAAATGGAATTGTTTTTTTTTTTTGGGATTGACTATCGAGATGAAGAGTGTGTGTACAAAATTTTAGGTCATACAAATACCTCAAACATGATTTTCTAGAAGTGTGGTTGCATTATAGTATGAAACAACCGTTTGCGTTAGATTACTACCCAATAAATTTTAATTTACAATTTTGTGCAATGATCATATATTTGGATTTTTACATTTTAATTTACACAAAGACCATGCTAGTAATTTAAAAAAGCAAATCACACTTGACCTTAATCGACCGTATGATCTATGAGGGTGGTTTGCATAGAGCCGAGGCTCTAAACAATCAAAGTACATCACACCTTCAAATAGTGTTGAGAAATGTGTTTCGATATTGGCAATATTTGTGATAGCCTTAAAATATATTTTCATCTTTAATTATAAAATTTAAAGATAAAAAAATAGTGCAGATCCATGAAAACTTGAAAATCTTGAAAATTGATGGTCCAAAAACGCGTTAAGAAATGCATTATTTTCAAAACTTAAAATCCATTTTTTTCTCATATTGATGCATCTTGATGTGGAGATGACCAATTTGTGAATATTTGGGCATCAAAACAACGTCCTCTAGTGAAATTTTTGAGGTGGGCTCTAACTTTATTTGTTTAAAGCCTCGGCTCTATAAAAACTGTGTGCATGATCTATTTTTCCAATATACTTCCCTCTTGATAACACTTCCTTTTGCTTGTGTTTCCTGCGCCTTCAGTCAAATAAAACAAGGGAAAAGTTTATATAAGGTTGCAACCTTAAATGTAGAATCACATATAAATCTCAAAAATCTATCGGAAATATTGTTTTAATATTGAAAAAATACTCTAATCGACATCGAGATGTATGAATATGAAAAAAAAGTTTTTGAGTCCCAAAAATAGTGTATCATGCAACACATTATCTAGACCATCCACTTTCAAGATTTTCATATATTTGTAGACCTACTTAATTTTATCTATTTTTAAAATTTAAAATTTTCTAATGAGGTATGAAATAAGATTTTAAGATAATACTAATAAATTTTTTCAACAAAATTACATGTTATAATAAAATTTTGAGGTGCGCCTTAATTGGTTTGTTTAAGGTTGCAGACACCACGCCCATAAAACAAACGCTGGTCCGCCAATTACATGCTCTTTTCGTCTTTGTACCCTAAAACGTTAAGGGCTTAGAACCTTTTTCTTCTCTGAGGCTCCGAAGCTCCTCTCCCCTACTGCAAACCCTAAAACAGTAAGGGCTTAGAGCCTTTCTCTTCTTGAAGCTCCTCTCCCTGCTGCAATTTTTGCTTGTTGAGATTGCAGCGAGCCGCTCTGTGTCTCTCTTTAAAGATGGCAAACAGTAAGACCTCTTCTTCTTCTATCATTCTTTGGTTATTTTTGCTATCTACATCCTTTTCTCTCACCTCTTGAACCTCTTCTAGGGTTTTGAATTAGAGTGTGTCACCATTGAAATGCTAGATATGTTTGAGATGTTAATGGCTGTATTTATGGTCTTTTTATACAGATATGGTGAGGTCGTTCCGTGATATTGCGGCTACTCAGGAGGTTGCTTCCCCACTCAGGGTTGTGCAAATTGATGGACTGGTACCCACTTTTTAAATTTTCTTTCTGTTCGGTGTTAGAGAATTGATTTGTGTGTAATGGGTTGAGATCGCTTCGTTGGTTTAGACTTTGCTTCATGAGGTTCTGGTTTTCTTTCACGGATACGGGGTGAAAAATTACAAAAATTGTAAGGAAGGATCTTCTGGCTTCTTACTGATTTGGCACCTTTCCGTGTATTTCTTAGCACACAATGATTTTAAGTTATAGTTCTTCGATTCCAACTAGTGCAGCGGCTCTGTCTTGCCCAAAGACAACGTTTTTATTGAGCAGAAATCGTCCGCTACAAAGTTTTTATTTAGCAGAAATCGTCCGCTCTTTATCTCTCTTAACACATACTTGATTCGTGAAAAAAGGATGCGATAGAACTGATGGAGGGTCTTGTAAAACCTTGGAATATTGGGAAACATCCATGGGAGCTAGAACCTGATTTTCTGTTATATAATTATTTTAAAATGAATAAGCTGTACAAGTGAGGAAAACAAAATGAATTTTCGAGGAAGTAGAAGTAGAACCTTTTGGACGCTATAAAGGAAAACTGGTTCCCATCCCTGGCCAAGCTCCTAAGGAAAATGAGTCCTTATTCTGTTTCTTGTCCTTGAAGAGAATTTGAGGTGGTGGGGAACTTATTAACATGTCAGCAACTGTTATTGAACTTGAGCAAATTCTTGACCAATGTTGGATTCACTCATTGTATGAACTATTATTGCTCGAATTTGTCATATTTGTTTCATTCACTATTGATATATCATAGGAATTATAAAGCTTGTGAAATACAAGCTCTATAGTATTTTGCCGCAAATTGAGATGGTTCGTGATTTATTTCTATGTTATCTTTCGAGGTACGGGGGAAAGAGAAAAAAGATAAAGTCTATAACATAATTAAATATTAATATGCTACTCTCTCTATGCAGGGGAGTCCGCCTTAGAGGTTGAGAGTTTAGGCCCTCCCTTGAGGCCTACTTTCACAATACCTAAATTCAATTCAACTTCTCTTTCCTGTATCTACGAAATACAACACATTTATTACGAGAAAGCAAACTCAAATAGCTATTTTGACTCAAGAAACCTAATAACTTTCAAATCCCAGGACTCCATCTTACCTACTATTAGCCATGACAAAAATACCTGTAAAACCTCTACAAGAACAGAGGATACAAATGCCACCAAAATTCCTAAACCAGAAAAGATCAAATTGAACCTAATTTCAAACTTCTAGCAACCCAAAAAAATCACAAACTACATTCTCTTGTGATTGGTAGAAGTTTGACCTCGAGCTTGTTGAGTTCATTGCATCCTTCTAAGGTCTTAGCAATAGTTGTTGATGGAGACCCACCAATTGTCTAAGCATTTTCTCTACCTCAATCAACCTACTAATAAAACAATTATTGTAGAACTAATTTTTATTGCAACTTTGGGATTTCTAACGTAATTTTGGTTTCTTTTTCGTGCTCAATCACTTCTTCTCTATGATTTACAACCAGATCGTTTACTGGTATGGTTTGTATGTTTGCAATCATGCTTGGATTAGAAGTTAAATCCATCTTCATGACATTCTTCTTCCCTTCGTTGCTTGAATCTGTCTGATATTTCTCGCATTTTTTTGTAAATTTTCAAAAATTTGATTCATGCACTCCAAGATTGGATCTGTGTAGTCTACATATGATCTTTTTTAATGTACAAAAATTCGGCCACCAAACCGCCTAGGCGGCCTGTTTCTCAAACCACCTAGGCGTGGCCTAGGCGGGAGGGGTCCAATCGGATTTGTTTAAGGTGGCTGGCTAGGCGCCCAAGGCAGCCACCTATGCAGCCTCAAGGAGGGTGCCTGCTTGGTGCCACCTCCTTATAGTTTTTTTCTTTTATTTATTGCGAGAGAATTAGGTCTATGGAGAGAGATTTTTTATTGTTTGTATTTCTATTCATTTATTTTAGAGAGAAAAAGTAAAAAAGTATCCTTTCTTTTATTTTTGTGCATTAAAAAAGTAAAGTACATGGCACATTTTAAAAAAAGTAAAGTATCCTTTCTCTTTTATTCAGTAAAATACCTTTCTTTAATTTTTAGAAAAGAGAGAGGGTACAATTCTTAAAAAGCATGCATGTGGCACATTTACACAATAACACATGCACATTGCCATGATATTAATATTACTTTTTTGTACAACTGCAAATTTCCTGGAATTAATATTAATTTTTATACAAATCGAAACCATAAAAGGGGAGAGAATCCCCCCCCCCACTCACACACACACAAAAAAAAAAAAAAAGAAAGAGAAAAAAAGGTCGCCTCCTCCTTCTTGAATGTTGTTCTTTTTAATATTTCAGGCTCTATGGATTGAGGCTTTGATACCAAATGATACATGGAGGAAAGAGAAATCAAATAAAAACAAAAAAAATAAGTAAATATTACGATAAGATACAAGCTTTTTAGGTCAGCAGGGAAGTCCATCTCAAAGGTTGAGAGATTTAGCCTTTTCTAGGCCTGTAAGGGAGTCCAAGAGATCTTTCACATTACCTAAACCTAATTCAACTTCTCTCTTGTATTACAATGCACAATACAAATACTTGTAAGGAAAAAAAAGAGAAAACCTCAACGGAATTTGACTCTGAGGAAACCTAATGACTATTAAATTGCAGCCCTTCATCTTTTCCGGCATCGGCCATGAAAAAAATACCTCAGAAAATCTCGACAACAACAAATAACACAAATACCTCTAAAATATTTAAAAGCAAAAGATACCAAATTGTAATTTCAAAATTCTAGAACCCAAAAGTGAATCTGAATTACATTTTTTATGCAAGTGGGTTATATTTTGGAACCTGCTTGATTATTATTGAATAAAGTTCTGGCACTTTAACTTGTCAAGTATTTTATTTATGTGGATTTACGGGCTTGGAAGGATCCTATTTTGGGTCAGCCAGATAGTGTTGTTGCATCACTATTTATGCCATCTTCCCAGTGGTTCTTGTTGATTACTGGATTATGCATACCAGTTGAATTGATTCGCTTAGTGGACTCTAACTAAACTGTAACGAGTACTATTAGGATTGAAAATATGCTTTATTTCTATTAGAAAAGGCACATTTTGTCCAGTAGAAGTAAATTACGTGCGCAATGACTAAGGTTTGCAGCTGCTTGCACGGGGTATGGAAAAGTTGGCATATAGATCCTGGTAAATTGCTTGCTATTTAAGGGATTCCCTGAACCTATGCAGTCTTGTTTCTGTAGGAGACCAGTTCATTGACATACCACCAGTACATTTTTTTGACATGATGACACCGAGCCTTTGTTGCACCTGATGCTATTGAATCAGCTGCTTTATCTTTCATACCTACTATTAGAAAGTGTTTTCGCCTACTTGATGCACTAAATATTAAATCACAGACTTCTGGATCACATTTCATGCGTTGACAGTACTGTATTAAATTCCGGCTTGATGAATGGGGTCAATTCCTTCATTATATGTGCCATTAGGCATAAAGGTTACAATTTTATTGAAGAACCTTTTTGTTGCTGGCCTGTATGATGTATCAAATATAAAGGAGCTGAACTTATGGTGTTATATAATTCTATAGTTGTTTCTCCTGATTATCTTCTCACCTGTATCTTTTTGTGAAAATTTCAGCTTTTGTTAGTTCTGTTCAGATTTATGTAGGTTTTGTAGTATACCACTCGGATCATATGGTGCTTGATTCTCTCCTATTTACTGCAATTGCACTTTTTGCGTGTTCATGTATGTTTTGAATCATTGCAGTATTTTCTGGTGCATCTTTCACAGCAGCCAGACTTAGCTAGAACTATGTGAATGGCATTAATTTAAGTCCATCAAATCAAAAAACAAAAGACAGGTTACATCAGATTTAATTAGGGATGATCATGTTCTGCAATAGTGAAGACTACGCATAACTAAAGTGGAATGACACCATTAAACTGCTTAATTGATGCCGTTTCACTTTGCTGAACTACAGGTTATTTTGAAGATTATTAAACATTGCAAAGAATTTATGCCATCTCTAGTTACAGGGCAGCTTCTTGGTTTGGATGTTGGTAGTTGTCTTGAGGTTACCAATTGCTTTCCATTTCCGGTATGCACAGTTCTTTTCATTAGTCTATTCTGTAATTATGCTCTTCTTCTTATTTTTTACTAAATGAATATTGACTTATCTCATTTGCTTTGTTATCTACATCGAATTGCTAGAGTCGAGAAGAAGATGAGGAAATTGAAGCTGATGGAGCAAATTATCAGCTTGAAATGATGAGGTGCTTGAGAGAAGTTAATGTTGATAATAACACCGTTGGATGGTTAGTGTTAAGTTTTTCTTCAGCTTTGCACACTTTTGTATTTAGCACTTTCATAAACTGTTTTTCTTCATATTCATGTGTTTTCTTTCTCTAATTCATCTAATATCCAAATAGATTTAATTGTATTGAACTATTGTGGACTTTCTAAACATGTAGCTCTTACAAAATCCAAAAGGAGTTATTGGTTAGGTTCCGAGACGGCAAAACTTTGTTCCCCTGTAATCAGCTATTCTTGTCTTGATGTGGTTAAATTTATGTATTATATTAGAATTATTAAGCCCCTTTTTTTGGATGGTCACTATAAATGTGCATATTGGTAAGAATGATTGTCAACCTGGCGTTTATATTCCATTAGTTTATGGGAAGATTATGGAGAAACCTCAGTGGTAAAGTATGATCAGCTCGACCTTGAAGAGAAGTATCTGAGTGTAATTATAACCAAAAAAGGAATGCTGATCTACTGATGAAACATTGTCATGCATTGACTTGTCCCCGGGTAGTGAATCTACCAAATATAGTGCGTTTGCCTAAGTTCGTCTGAGTTAGCTCAGTTGAATTTTTGGCCTGGGGTTCTCAGAATTTCTTGGCTAATTGTCTGGCATCTGAATCACCGTGCTATCAATCATTACTTGTTGTGTAAGAACTCATGTCTTATGCCTGTTGGGTTTTCTAAGCTGCATATTTGAGAAGAGTTAATGACAGCTGTAAAAATATTTTAGCCCAACCAATGTTATGTTGGCATATGACATGGAAATTTTGCAACTAGTGCATGCAAGACTTGTTGGAGCATTTATTGTAAATCATAACTAGTGTATCAAATTGATCAATTATGGAAAACATGAATTATTTAAAAAACAATTTGGAAAATGTCAACCACGAATAAAAACACGATAATTCAACACTTATAGATTCTAACCAGTAGTATCTGTCACACCTAGCGAGTTATCCTTATGTTTGAGCACAAGGTGAGGCCTCCATTGACCAATTCTTGAAGCCTAATAGAGCAAATCTTAAGGCTCTTGAGTAAGGACTGTCCTTTTCATCTCACTTTTTTTGTCTCGCAAACTTAAAAGAAAATCATTTGCAGAATGTGCCACTTATTATTAAAAGAAAAATAAAAGGAAAGCATTCGAGCTCGTCATAATTGTGAAGGAGAATAAAAAATTCCATTCTCTGGAGTCGTACAAGTATGATTGGAGGACCAAGCTCTCTCTCTCACTCAATTTCTGCATGCTTTCTCAGTAATGATAATGTCTGCCCAAATCTGCCCCCTCCCCTTCTCATCTCTCTCAATCTCTTAGAGATCATGATGGATTGACTACCCATGTATGTTACCTATATCTCATCCCCATTCCCCTTTTCTGTTTTTGAGGAGTGTGGGGGATTATGAGAGCACTCTCTCTCTCTCTCACACACACACACACACACACACACACACACAGACAAAGGGGGTGCCCTTTGAGCAAACAAGAAATGGAGGGAAATTCATGAGACAATCAATTGCAGATGGGTCTTTTGCAACCGAGCCTCTCTCTCTCTCTCTCTCTATTTTCTTGTTGACACTCCCTATCTCATCCAAGTTGAAAGTCAGACTTGCTTTTAGTGAACAATAAAGGTTGTTTGGGGTCAATTATGTATCAGAAATCACCGAATCAATCTCTCTCTCTCTCTCTCTTTATGTCAAACTCATTTCTTGTTGATGCTCTCCATCCTATCCAAATCGAAATTCTGACCCTGTTGATATCATCTTTAATATCCTCAAACTCCCTCTCTGTTTGGGCCACCTAGGAAATGAGGCGCGGTGCCACCTAGGCGGCCAAGACCCCTGGCCTCCTAAGGCGACGAAATCCGACTTTTTTAACACTGGTTTCCTCTCACCATTGCCAATTCTTTTTTAATTATGTCATGAACATTCCCTGCTTCTGTCATTCTGGCTAACTGCATGGTTAAATAGTGAGAAATCTGCAATGTACAAAATAATTTTATGCAAAAAGTAGCATTAGAAAATTGAACTATGAGATCTGGGAAGCTCATAACGACCTAGACTTGTTGTGCTTTCCAAAATAAGTTGGACGCCTATTTAAGTCTAATCAGAAGCACTTTGCTGGATGGTCAGACATCATTTATGTTGGGCTAGGTTAGTTCCGCATGTTGCTCTTTTTGGCCTGTTTTTATATTAGACAAAGTGAGAGTTCTTGTTTTCCTCTTCATTTGATAAAATAGACCAACAAAAGAAATCACTAATCGTCTACATAGACTGCTCACCAGTTATCAGACGTGTCTATCTTTTTGGTGCTCTTGCCTCCACTGCTAAAACTTTTTATCATAATGTCATAAGCTTGCATTTCTTCTCCTTGGAACTTTCATTTCAGGTTTGTGTTTGTAAAGAGTCCCTTAGATGCGGGTAGCTTGGTTGTCGGTTGGCGATCTCTCCATGGAATATCATTGATGTGACCAGAGCTCTAGCTCCCCACACAATGGATCTCGATCTCTGGCTTAAAGGGATCTTGATCCCTTTGGAAGGGGGACAGTAACCCCACTAAAAATGTGGGTGGATCTTGGTAAGGAGGATCTCGATCTTAGGGGGGTTTCAAAATTTTATGAATTTTGAAAATGACGTCTTTGATTTTTTGGCTGACTTATTGCTTTCAAACAATTTTCTAGCTTATGAACACATATCAGTGATTTTCCATGTTCATGGCTGTGGTTTGCACTGCTGGTTGAAAACTAGTGAGCCGACTTGAAACCACATATCAGTGATTTTTCATGTTATAACAAATTGAGCCATTGTTTGATTGGAGCTTGGACCAGGTGTCCTTCTTGGTCTTGTTCTGTCAATGTACTCCAAGCTTGGCCTACAAAGTCGCCTTTTTATGTACAGACTCAAATTGCATAAAATATGTCTACATATAATCAGCATCTATATGTACTGCTGATCAGTGTTATTTAAATGTGGCACACTTTTGGAATGCACTACGATAGTGCATCACCCAATGCGTGTTGGATGTTGCTTCTGATTCTGCAGTAGACTGTGCATGTGATATAGGATGAAGGAGCCTTTGCTCCTGCACCAGTGTGACACATGAGGTGGGCTTAAAAACATATGGGACAATAGGTTTTTGGGGATACTCAATAGGATTGAGGAATTTAAGGTCTAATAGGGTAGGGCTGTAGGTGCAATGATAGGGAGGGGTTAGATATGGTTAGGTCAATTTTTAGTGTTTGTTTAAGGGTTTTAGGATGGGAATACCTTTCTGTAAATTACATTTTAGGGTTTAGATAAGGAGGGTAGCTATATGGTTATGGTGACTATTGAGCTAGTTTGCCTAGGTTTTGGAGAGGTATAGCTAGGTTTTATAGAAGGGTTGGAATGGGTGACAAATTTGGTGGTCGGGAATCTGAGACAGGAAGAACCTACAATTCAAAAGCTAAGGTTTTGGGGAATATATCCTCCAAAAGGAGTGTTCTAACCTTTAGGGGAGACTCTCAAACCTAGGGTACAGTTGTACAACTACTCTCTCTATGAAAAGAGTTAGAGGAATCTCGCTATGAGGTGAAGAAATCACTACAGATTGCCTAAGACCAACAAATGAAAGAGAGTATTTATAGAGAGTTCTAAGTTCTATTGCCCTATACTTGAACCTTTGAAAGCATAGAAAACAAACTCCTAAAGACTAGGAAACTATTGAACTCAAAGGTTTTCTGAACCAACTAGAATTGGTTACTTTCTATAAACCTAATGACTTAAGGAAATTAAATTTAAGACCTAATTAAAAAATGTCTCAATAATGATAAGGAAGAAACCTAGAAGACTTGGGAAAATATAATTCATCAATAGTAAATAAATTTCATCACTAGTTTTTCCAATAGGGTTTCAACCATAATTTGAAGTCCAACGGTCCAGATTCTTAAAAACCCTTAGGATAAGGGATGTAGATCTTCAAGATATATTTGATTTAAGCTGTGGATCACACCAAACAGATATCTGTGTGGATTACACATCTTTAAAAAAAGGTTGTGTTAGCATGAACTTCACATTTACTGTCCCATTAACCAAATGGAAAGTCATGCGATTTAGAGTTGGAAATGCTTGGAATGGTATATGATCTCTATTTTTCTGAATTGGGGCAATTATTTCCTGATTGCTTTTTGGACATTGTGTTCATTTCTTGTTTTGCATATAATCTCACATATTGTTGGATTCTTTCATGTTATCTACCACTGATGAGTATCTCTGTGACCATTTATATTTGAGTTGCACCAATATGATGCACATGCTAATCTTTGTCCAGTTAATCACTGCATTTATGTATTGAGATGTTCTTGGGTCAGTATGTCTCCTTATAAGGGTCCTGCTGGTTGCTATTTTAAGAAACTCTTACCAGGTTTTAAGCTGGGGAGTTATGGTGCTGTTAAGTTTCTGATAGTATTTTTCAAAACATGTTGAAGTTCACCTTTGCATTCCAGAGTATCTAAGTCATATCACAACATTTGTGTTTATTCATCAGGTACCAGTCAACATATATGGGATCATTTCAGACAGTGGAGTTAATAGAAACATTTATGAATTACCAGGTAAAATTATCTGTTGTGTAACCTTTTGGCAAAGAAATAATTCCTGATTGCATTATTCTTTAGCATTTTGGTGGTACTAGATTGTTTGTACTGAAAATGAAAATTTCCTCGGTCTTTTATTTTCTGAGACTTTTAATGCTATCATTTGAGCAGTGTTCAGTTACCTGGTTTTTAGATTACTTCTTCTGATCTTTTTTTCTTTTTGAATCTGTACTCTAGTATTTTCTGTGGTCAATATAAATAAATAGTCCTTCCTTTTTATCCTCTTCATATGACCTTGGTTTCATGAACTGCGAGAGTGTGTGTGTGCTTACACTAGTCCTTATGTGTACGTGTATGTAGGTACGGACATGTGTGTGCATGTTTGTGTATAGGTTGCACATGCAAGCTTTTGTTAATAAATATTTGTGCATATATATGCATTGTATGATATGGAGTGCAGGAGTTAGAATAATAATAAAGAACTTGTCAAATTGCACTGAGATCAAACATCCAGTTCGTAGATGAATTATAGGAGGACAATTTAAAATAATGGGTGGTGGAAGAGCTTGAAAAGTTCTAGAATCTATTGAAGGGACAGAAACAAGGTAGACTGGTTTTAGAAGAGCCTTTGGCTAGTATGGCTACAGTTGCTGGAGATCAGTTGAGGTCTATGCATTATTGATTGGATGGATGTGTGTTGCTGATGGCGAATATGGAAGACATCGTTTCTCTTATTTTCTTTTTCTGATAATTATGGAATAGCCTAGTTTTTATGGGATAAACGTCTATAATTAGGATCGATGATGGATCATGTATGGCTGTAGTGCAGAACTTGAAAACAAGATTTCGACTGGTCAATCTAGGACGAAGTGCCGTGAGGAGTAAGGCCATCTTCATGAGTCCAGAAATCAGTAATGCATTTCCCATATGGTGTATGAACTTTATTGATCAAAAAATGTATTCATTTAAGGGCCTGCTTAGATGCACTCTTAATCACTAATAATTCACTGCTACCAAAGTACCCAGTTCTTGTGAATTATGATCAATATGATAATATCATCATATATCATTATAACCATATCAATGTTTGACAATTTGCCCGCCCAGCCGCCTAGGCGGAAAAATTTTAAAAACGCCTAGGCGCTAGTTAGGTGGGACTATTAGGCGTCCTGCATCCAGGTGCCTGCCTAGGCGCTACAGTCTAGGTGGCCGCCTAGGCGTCGTCTCGTGACAGTTTGTCAAACGGTGGAAAAAACCCTTGGGGGGGGGGGGGGGGTGTCAAAATTTGTCATTTTTTTCCTCTAAAAAGGAGGGAAAAAGGGTTTTGGGGGATATTCTAAACCCCCAAAACCAAAACTGTGCCTCTTTGAGAGAAAAATTCCTCCAAAACCTCTCTTTTGTGATTTTTATCGAAAGGTCGATAAATTTTGGATTTTTTCGATTTCTTTCTAAAACAAAGGCAATAGTTCGTGGGTGCTTTTGGAGCTTCTAGTGGTTGATTTTGAGGACTTTTGGTGATCCAATAGATGAGGTTTGCACCGACATCGATTTGACTTTGATATTTTTAAAGTATTATCATATTTGAACAAGGATTTTGATTTTATTTTGCTATAACATATTATGTTGTGAATCATTTGGTTTTTCTTTTACTTTTTTTTTTCTTTTACGATATATTTACATGTTTGTGGTTGAAAGATTGATTTTTTTTTTTGGTGATTTATTGAATTTTTCCTCATTTGGAAGATGAAATTGTGCTTTTGCGAATAGTCTTAAACTTTGGATGAAATTGATATTTTGTGAATATTTGATATTCAAAACCAAATCTTATGAATATTAATTAATAAATAATAATTATAATATAACTTTCATCTTAATTAATAGTCCACGCGTCCCTGTTCCTGGGCACTTGCCTAGTCCGTTAGTCCCCCAAAACGCGGAGGCAACTGCATACGCCTTTGTGAACATTGAATTGAACCATATTTATAATAATATCAAGTTTTAAATTATGAGGAAGATAATCATCATATTATATTAATTAGTATGAATATCATAATAACATTATCAAAAATTATAATATTATCACTCTTTCCTCTTTTGTAGTCAAGATCACATTATTATCTTCAAATATTTCAAAAATTGTATTAAATATTTAGTGGCCTCATTTGTTATTAATAAGTATATGTAAAATTATCAACATTATAATTGATACAGAATATTGTGCTGCCTAACAGCTATATATCTTTTTTTTTATTTTAAATATCACACATAATATATTAATATTATATAAAGAAGTCTACTACTGATACAATTTATTGTTATCGAAACAGGCCCTGAAGAACTCTCATGCAAGGGGAAAAAACCATCTGACTAGAGTTGTACTCACTGTTGTAATCGGTGATAAACCCTACAGTTGTACTCCCACTGTTTTCGCCTGCTAATCCAGTCCCTTTTCTGCTTGAAACTCACCTAAATTGGAGACAATCATGTTTGTTAGTCACCTCTAATGGACGTTTGTAAGCAAGTGCAAGAGAATTTTACCCCCTTTCATTAGTTTATGATGAATTTCCTCACTTCTGTCCTTCAAAGGGCATTTCTCCTCTTCCCAATTTTATTGTTATCGAAACAGGCCATGAAGAAACCTCATGCAAGGGTAAACCATCTGACTAGAGGACCTGGCTAATCGGTGAAACCCTACGGTTGTATTCTCACTGTTTCCACCTGCTAATCCAGTCCCTTTCTGCTTGAAACTCACCTAAATTGGAGATAATCATGTTTGTTAGTCACCTCTAATGGACGGTTGTAAGCAAGTGCCAGAGAATTTTTCCCCTTCCATTAGTTTATGATGAATTTCTTCAAAGGGCATTTCTCCTCTTCCTAATGTATTGATTAAGCTTCGCCACTTCATAAAAGCTTCAATCATCAATTTTTAAGAACTGATTCCAAGCAACAATTCTCTCCTCTACTTTTCTGATAGTTCCGCCTAATTTGTCGTTTCTTTTCTCCTCTTACAAAAGCTTCTCGCCTTCTCATTATGGCTCTGGGTTCAAACTGAATCACATGAGAATCCAGGGGAAAAGAAGCCTGTAGGTTAGCAAGAGATGGCTAGAAATCATCCACATTCTGACTTATTTTTCATCGACATTTATTTTTCCCTGCAATGAAGCTTGGTTCATGGCTTCTTAGGTTAAGCTGGTTGAAGCTTGCGCTTTCTATTTAGTGAGGGGGAGTAAGCCTTCTTGATGGTGCCCAAGGATTTTTGAGAGCTAAGGAGAGGGGGAGTATGCTTCTTGATGGTGCCCAAGGATTTTGTGTGTGTGTGTGTGTGTGTTTGTGTGTGTGTGTGTGTGTGTGTGAGAGAGAGAGAGAGAGAGAGAGAGAGAGAGAGAGAGAGAGAGAGAGTCTGGGTGTTAACTATATTCTGCAGATAGTTTTTGAGATGTCAATAGTAGAGAATAAAAAAATAGATAGAAGGACCAAATAACTTACCAAATAGCCAAACATCTAACCAAATAATATTATATAGAATATAGGGTACCTGTCAAACATAATATATTGATTCACAACTTAACTGTGTGTCTTCTTACCATTTCCTGGCTATTCATGATGGAAAATAATACTGATATCTATTCCCACGGTCATTTCTTATGCAGCTTTAGTAGATGGGCGGTTTTCAATAAATATTCTTAAACACCATATCCAGTCCAATAAGAAGTTTCAGTATTAGCATATTACTTCTGAGAATCGTATCAATGTTCTCTTGTGCTCTGTCATTGATTGATAGTGAGTGTATGGTGATGAAGTTAAAGCCAAGAACCATCATAACTTGTTGAACTATTGCACATTTCTACAGCTTGCAGAAGTGTGAAACTATATATTACTTTGGAAATAGTAATATCCTAAATTGGGAAGGCTATGTAAGACAACTGGATGCACGTAGACCACTTGGAGTATTTTACTTGTGATCAAATATCATCTTTTTAGGCAACCTGTGGGATGTGCTGGTTCTTTTAAGTTCACGGCTTTTTAATTCTTGGAGGAATCTGTTGGAGGTTTGATACCTGCATGATTGAATAGGTGACTCTATTTCTTATAGCAAGTGTAAGAAGGTTCTAAACGTTTTGAAATGGAACGAAGGATCGACTGTAGGGAGTTGCAAGTTGCAAATTATGAGAAAAATGTGGAGCGTTTGGATATAGAAATTTCCGTGGATTGCAGCAGTCAAGGTGTCAAACAATTTGTGAAATTCCAGATTTGTGCAGGTAGTAGATAGTTTACATAAAACTTGAAACCGATACTGTGAAGGAATGCTGGAAAAACTGAGGATATGTTTGGGATCATGGTACAGATTCTACTGAATATACTGGATGGCAATGTAGTATATGTTTTTTATGGGTAATGTAATTTGTATTTTTTATGGATGTAATTACCTAAAAATAATAATCTCAATTGTTTTTTTCCCATAGTGACGAATCTTGACTGCCTACTCTGTGGAGTAAGCAATTACTCTTATGATATGTTACCAGAGTGGCATATTGGATGGGCAAGGTAGTCTACTTTTCTTGGTAGCACAAATAAGCTATTTCTCTTGCCGGACTTATAGTTTTTCACGTGGTTTTGTTGTCCGTGTGTGAGTCCGCAGTTGGTAATGTGCTCCATTTTACCTTTCAATTTATTATTAACCTATCTAAATGAAAAAGGACCTTCTAGTACCTCAATACATCTGTCAACTTAATATATTTCTCTGACTTTTACGTCTTTCATAGATTCGATGTTTTACTTCTACAGGAGAATATTAAAAGGTGTGTCTGCATTATATATGATCCTCAGCGGTCTAGTCAGGGGGTTCTGGCTCTCAAAGCATTGAAGCTTTCTGATTCTTTCATGGATCTTTATCGCTATAACAATTTCTCAGGAGAAAAGTATGATTCTTTCTGTTGCATAAGTAAATCAGAAAATGCTAATTTCTTTCGAACATTTTCTCTCTACCATGAAGATTATTCAATCTAACATGCTTTTCTTGTTCCTTAGGTTGAGGGAGAAAAATCTGTCATGGGTAGACATCTTTGAGGAAATACCTGTATGTTTTTATGTCACCCTTGTTATTTCTGCTTTAACTGACCCCAATTAATTGGGAAAAGGCTATGATGATGATGACTTGTGATTTCTGCTTAAAGAGATGTATGCATGTTGTGATTTAAAAATGATGGATCAATTATTGTGGTCAGTTAAAGATGCATGCAAATTATATTTTTTGCACGTATACAGGTTAAAGTTTCCAACTCTGCCCTTGTTAGTGCTTTTATGACTGAGCTAGAAGCAGATGCACCTGTTAGCCAGGTTTGAGCTTGATACCTTTCCTGGCAGGGTTGCTTTTTTTATTTGTAAGCTGCAATTTTCATTTTCATTTGATGTATATTGTGGCAGTGTGATTATGATCGTTTGGTTTTATCAACAAATCCATTTATGGAGCGGAACTTGGAGTTTTTGGTAGAATGCATGGATGATCTTTCTATGGAACAGCAGAAGGTGGATGGTTTACATTATTTTGTCCCCAGTTCTAGATGTTAGCTGCTCTTCCTTCATTCTATGAGTATGCTTAACACTGAACTGTGTTTTCTGCAGTTCCAATTCTATTACCGCAATCTTTCACGTCAGCAAGCCCAACAGCAGGCATGGCTACAAAAAAGGAGGTGGGCCTAGGAATTTGCTATATAATTACTTCTATTTACTAGGAAAACTTAAAGGAACTAATGTGAACTAATGCAAGCGTTACAAATTCGGGATAATCAACGGGATCTTTGTTCCCATCTCTGTCATTTATACAAGTTGCATGAGGTTGTTATTGCTGAATGTATTTCAGTTTCATCAGTTTGAGCTTGTATAAAATGTGCGATTCATGTCAATTGTGGTACTTAGACATGGTGATAACTCTGTGGCACCAATGCTGTGGTCCAACTGGATTGTCTAAGCTGTGATACATATACATGATGTCATAGTTCTCGCTATGGAAATAATCTAAATTCCACTAATTAAAGGGTTGTTTCTATTAGAAGCATCAACTTATCAGTAAAACATATGTGCAATTATGACTAAATACTAGATGAATTATGTTTGTACAAGACTGGCGATTAAGTGGGGAGGTGCTTTGCCAATCACGAGAGTTGCTCATCTCTAACATGTCTTATTCCATAAGTAACCTTACGAAGGTTTCAAGATCGTTCTTAGACATGCTTCTCTTGAACCTTGTTGTATAGAGTTTTCACCTACATCGGTTGTTGTTGTCAGAACATACTATGTTTTCACATCTTTACATTATCTGTCACTGCATCATCCACAGTTCTATTTTGGCAAAATGTCTTGAAATTAAATCTTAGTAACTTCTAAATTTTTCTTTTTGACTGTTGTAGTAATTTATAAAATCAGGAATCGGGCTTCAGCTTGAGTAATTAGCTTAGCAACCCTACATCTCAAGTTCGACTATTACCACTGAATTGTCCCAAAAAAAAGAATAACTTACAAAATTGTAAGCATTGGAAGTTGATGGGAAAGATAAATGGTTGAAACTGACCTGGAATTGTCTATTTATTTCATATTTTGGATTGCTTCTTGTACTGAGGAAAAATCCTCACCATATCAGAAACTCTCAGACTTTATAGCATCTCTTAATCTGAACTGAGATGGTTAGGTAATTTTCATATTTTCGTCTACTGTAATTTTACATTTTAGGTGAAGTAAACTATAGGCTATGGTAAAAGCATAGCCCTTAAGAGTGTTGATGTGAGGAACAGTGATCTGGAGAAACTGAGACCCACCAGAATAATGAGCCCAAAGGTGGGTCCCATGCTTTCCATCATCATTCATCATTTTATGGCAATGGCACTTAGAGCTATTGTCCTTAGGGCTATGATATACAGTATATACTTAATTTTAAATTAAATTTTGTTTTGATGGTGGATATGGATATTTTTAATTTTTATTCATATGTAATGCAGGGCTGAGAACAAGGCACGGAAAGATGCTGGAGAAGATCCATTACCTGAAGAAGATCCATCAAATCCTATATTCAAGCCAGTTCCAGAGCCATCACGCTTGGACAGCTTCCTTATAACTAATCAAATTTCTAACTACTGCAACCAGATAAATGGGTATGTAATATACTGTATGAAATTATTCCTTGAATTTCTAGATTGTTTCTGTCTGTCATCACAATTTGGTCTGCTTGCTTGGTGAGTATGGTAGAAGGGCTTATCAGATCGACCACTCTAATAATGAAATTGCACATTCATGTTGGTTTCATGGTTTTGATGTGCCCTTCTGCTTGTTTAACTGCACCTTTGTTTATTGAGCTGTTTTTACATGGTAGTTTGGAAATAGAAATGATATTTTATCCATATTTTAAATTAACGAGTGATTTCTTTTCCTAATAAGAATAAAAAAAGACTAAAGAGAGGAAAATGATTCTTGAAATATGAACAGTTTGACTTTGAAAATATAAACCTTACTTAAGAATTGAGAAAAATCTCAAATTCCGTTAACTGATTTGTGGCTTGAACTGGTATGTGGGCTTTGTAATCAAGTTGCAAACATCCTAGAGCATGAACCCCAAATACAATGCGTCTTGGTTTCCTTGCATACAATACCATGAGTTTTTCTTATTGCCTGCTTCAATGGAACTGGAAGGATCTTAATTTTTGATCTCATCATTTTTTCCTAGCTGGTCTTGTTCGCGGCTGTTGTCTGCTTCACATCATCACCTACTAAAATGAGCGCATCCAGCTGTCATACTTGTATTGGGTAGAATGAAAGCTGCAGATTCTCTTTAGCCGTCCCTTTTTTTGCCAGCAATGAGAGTGTTGCTCGCACCATATTTAGGTAACCTGTAGCTTAAATAGGGCTACCTGTTTCTGCTGCAACATGATAAAGTTGCGGTGCAGAAAAGGGAAAAGAAAAAAAAAAAGTGCTGAAGTTGCAGGGTTAGGGAACGTAAAGACTTGCATCAACAAACTAACATGAACAATGAGATATTGTCTATAAACTAGACGTGCCTCTCTCATAGCAATTCTACATACGCAACCACCACTCTAAGAGTGCAACCACTACTCTATGAGAGCTTGTGCAAAGCATCTTATTCATATCCAAATTCTAGCTGTTAAAGAAATAAATATAACTAAAGACTAATGATAAACTGTGATGAGTTTCCATAACAATCTGTTGTGGGATTGGCACCACCATAAAATATCTAGCTGTTGCCGCTGGCTTGTGATGGCTCAGCAGACAATTGGCTGTCTATTTAGGACGGCCTGAGGTGTTTTAATGTGGATGCCTAAGAACTGGTGGATGGTTCTATAATGTGGTTTTGAGTGAATGCTTGAAGCTCTACAAGCATGTTGCGTGAACATTGTGAGACTTGATATCAACAATGCCTCATTGTGGCTTTGGAACCATATTAGGTGTGTGTCACTCAAATCACAGCATATCAAGAATGCTTCTCTCTAGTGGCAAATGAGGAAATATATCTAATGTTCGTATTTCTATCTACCTATCTATCTATCTATCGATAGGTATATACTTTATCGATGGGTATATACTTTATCTTTGCCCATCAAAGGGCATGTGTATGTGTGTCGGTTCATGTATGGAGATGAGAAAACATGCCCATTTGTAAGGGCATGTTTTAGGCCAGTCACGAAGAAAGACTCTGAGCACTGGAGATCTCAACAAGACAGAAAAATTGGAATGCTCTGAGTAAAGGGGCAAAATAAAAGATGATGAAAAGAGGCCTACAATTGAGTTATTATGCCACAACAATGTGACACCTAATGTCAGCCAAGAGTGAAACTTCTTTTATTTAAAAGAAAAAAGAAGAAACGTCAGCTACTGGTATGGCTTAGAAGTGATTCAAATTGGTAATTTAAAGTATTAATCAGATAAAATCCCAAAAAATTGTAAACGTATAGGAATGTTGTATAAATTTTTTGTAATGATTTGGATGTTGTTGGCTAAGATTGGTGAGTGTTTTTTGCCATACTCCCTATTTTTATATTTTTTTGGAAATTTTTAAAGATGTCCTCAGCTATAAATCAATTTTCTTAAATTCATTATTCTATACTTTTTTGAGCTTATTTGGACTTTTAAGGTTGCTTTTGGTTTTATTTTATTGGGCAAGCTTTTTATGCTTCCCCCATTGCATAAAACTTATGTACTTTCTCCTATCCAACCGTCCATTCTGAATGGACGGCTGAGATGATCCCAATCGCAATGTCACATCTCTACACTATTTTATTTTAACTTCTTTTCTACGAAATAGTAACTCCAAATTTTGGGCATTCACTCCTCTATTAAACTCGCAATTGTAAAAAATATAAAAGAAATATTCCCGATAAAATAAAATGACCAAATTTTAGGTGTGCTCCACTGAGAAGATGACACATACTAAATTTGATATTCATACAATTTGTAGAAAAAACTAAAAATAAAATACTCTGAGGTGTCGGATCAAATCAAACGGTCAGTGTTTGACTTGATCTAAATTTGACGGCTTGATGGGAGAAAGTATATATCATCTATGTTGTAGGGGAAGTATAGAAACCTTTCCCTATTATATTTACTGTTTTATTTTACTTTTTCTTTTTTTTTTTGTGAATTTTTCGAGGGCTTTAACTTGGGCAAGTCCACCCAGACTCACCCCCAAGTAACTCACCTTGGGCCACAGCTGAGTACCTAGCCCAAGGTGAGTACCTAAAAACTGCATTCTACCATGTGGAGGGCTTGTGCTCTGCTGCTTGCATTATATTTGAATCTGCCTTGTGCCGTGTTTGCTGTGGTTGTTTTAGTTTCAATGGCTTGCAATGTGTAATTTCAAATGGGAAAAGTTTCTATACTTCCCAAACAGCACAGAAGATCTATGCTTCCCTTACCATCCAGCCATCCAATTTTGATCAAGAGAGTCACTTATTGTTTGATCTTTAGATCCCACGTCTCAAAGTATTTTATTTTTAGTTTTTTTATACAAATTGTATTGAATATGAAATTTGGTACGTGCCATCTTCTCCTTGGGGTGCACTTATAAAAAATGTTAAAAATAATTGTGGATAAAATATAATGACCAAAATACCCCTTGAAACTTTCAGGGGTATTTTGGTCATTTTGTATTATTGGAAATATTTTTTTTTATAGGATTGGACGTACAAAATTTGGTGTTAATATAGTTTGTCAAAAAAATTTAAAAATAAAATAATGTAGAGATGTGACATTGTGATTGGGGCAATCTTAGCCCTCCATTCAGAATGGACGGTTGGATAAAGGGAAGTATATAAGTTTCATGTTGTAGGGCATAGAAAGCTTTTTGTTCATTGCAGCATGCAGTTTATGATAAAATGATTTGTAACAGGGAAAATCTTAATTTGGTTCGAATTTGATCTTTACAGGTTTGCAGGGCAGAGTTTTAGCCGAATTTATTTGATGGATGCAATCCATGACAATTGAGCTGTTAAATATCCAGTTTGACGTTGTCAGGTTTGGAAACTGCATTTCCTTGGAATTTTGCGTGAGGTCAAGGAAAGAGGATACATTAATTTTCACTTCCTGCCATTACTAGAAAGTGTTACAACATTGTTTTGTCAAGAACTTGCTCCAGTTTTCTGTTTTAATAGTAAAACATGTTTCTCTCGGATTTCACCTTTCTACCTTTTTAACCCCTTAAGATCCTCTAGTGGTTTACTAGATAAAGTTCAAAGGTAAATTACTGAAAACAAATGGAGCATTTTGAAGTCTCTTTCCTCAGCAATATTAAAACTTTTTAGCTAGATGGGTGCACCGTGCCATATCCAAAAGTGGCGCTTGATCGATGGAGTCATAGTTGTACTATTTCCTGACAGCAAATTTTCAACTTTTAAGCAATCTGGGTACAATATGCCATTATCAAAAGGGTATGGTTGGCAATTTTCTAAAAATAATGTTGCAGTGTGCTACACTATTTATTTTAATTAGATGTATATTTGAAATGTCTTTAAAGACCTTGGCACATTTTTTAAGATTGTGTCAGATCTACATCATCCAAATAAAATAAGATGGTGTAGATTAATGCAGCTTTCTACAAGTGAGGTTGGAACTTTATGTAAATTTTTTTATTACCAAAATTGGTGTGCTGTAGATTCATAATTGCTCGGAGACATGAGAATCTATCATAGGATTTGAGAGACCTTCATAAATGGGAAGTTCGGATTCATGTGGCAGAAACATCTTGTATCGTGAATTTTATTGGACATGCTAGATCTTATGTTTCTGTCATGGGAGTGAGATGTTCATAAATAGGTAATTCTGATTCATGTTCTACTTCTTGTCTGTCATTCAGTGGATGTTTCTGTACATGCTAGAAAGAACTTATAATGCATGAAAAGCGTTTAAAATAGGATAAACATATAATATGACGGTTTACCATTGGTATGCGGTCAGAATCACCTTTGACCTTCAGATGGGAAATCGGATGGTTGGAGATATGCTAATGACTGTTCAAAACTCCATAAATATTTTTCCTCAATTTTATGAAACCCCAAGCAGTCTATTTGCACATTCAAGGGTTAGTAGTACTTGTGACCTTGTTCTTTATTCATAAAAAGCCCAGGCGTTTTTAAGGCGGGACTAATTAGGTGCTAGAACTAGGTGCCGCCAAGGTGGTCGGGCGGCCGATTAGGCAGAACTAGGTGCTTGCCTAGGTGGTATGCAGCTATGGTGGAAATGTTTTTTTGGGTGGGGGCAAAAAAGTTCATTTTACTCCCTTAAAAGGGGGCGTAAGGGTTTGGGGGGTCATTCTTGTACTCCAAAAATTAATTTAGTGCACTTTAAATAGATAAATAACTTGAAAAAAAATTTGATTTGAAGATTTTTGGGGAGCAATTTTTTTTTTTTTGGGAAATCTTCGAATGGTCACGATATTAAAAGATATTTAACCCCAATAATTTTTAGGATTATAGGATTGTAAAAGAGGAGATTTGGAATCCCAAACATTTCAGTTTGGCCCGAAATTGAGTCTATTTTTGGCATCTTAACAATCTATTACATACAAAATTTATTTATTAAATAATAAAACTGATAATTTTTATATACAAAATTTATTTATTAAATAATAAAATAGACAATTTTATATATAAAATTTATTTATTAAATAATAAAATAGACAATTTTATATATGGGGGAGGTGTGGAGATTCAAATTTTTTTTTTTAAAAAAATCACCAGTGTTTTTTGGTCTTGGCAGCAGCCTAGGCGACCCAGCCCGCCACCGCCTAGCCTTTGCCTTACTGAACACTATATAGGGGAGAATAATTGCTGATGCCATTGACTACATTCGAGTGTTAATATGGGAAATGGTGGTAACACGCCTTTTATTGTTTTGTATACTATCAAGCTCCCATTGTAAATACAAGTTAAAATTACTACCGATTTTACATGGTAGGAATTTCTGTCATAGGACCAAGATGGTGTGAACGCTTGTAATAAGCCCATTTCAATGGATGAATAAAATCAAAGTTTTGAGATACCCAAAATTTTGTTTTCTGGTCTGCTTGATCTCTCTCTCTTTTTTGTATGTGTGCAATTGATTCGTCGAAGTATACCAACATACTTTATCTGCATATACTTTTCAAGCTGAATTTTTACAAACTCAGCCCCTTAGTTTTAGAGATTTTTTCTCAAATTCTGGTTATCAGACCATCATACACGCTCACAGGAATGAGCTTGTCTCATTTTTCCTCAGGGGATCCAGCTGAGAGAAAGACGCTCCCAGATTAGCCAATTTCGTCATTGGCGAGGTTCACCCATCTCCGATATGTGGTAGTTGGTAGTTATATTCATACAACCATGGAGTGCCTGACTAGTTTCAAGCCTTCATAACAGGCGTAGGAAGTTGGCTTCGTGAACGAGGGCAGACGATTAACAGTTTAACCTCTTATAGTGATGGAGGAAGTCTTTTTCAAAAGCGTTTGGAAAATGGACGGTTTTAACAAATCAGATTGAAAAAGCATTTTTAAAAGAGATGGGCCTTATAGTTTTGCCACTTGTGGCCCCTTTGATGGTCATTTTCTGTATTATGTTTTACCTAAAGATGATGAAAGGATTTCCTTGTAGGATCGTGAGAACTCAAAGGTCTTGAAATTATCTTTTTACCTTTGAAGTTTCATCCTGTGCTTCGTGGATCCATAAAGAGTTCTCTAGATTCTTGGTGAGATCATTATATGATATCAGGACCCCACATGGCAAAGGGCCATACAGGCAGTGTTGAATTGAGTGACACGGACGGTGCATAGATGAGGTTTCCATACAGTTGACATTTGGGACACCTCTTAACGAACTTCTAACAATCTTCGGCCATGGTGGTCCAGTAATTGCCTTGGCGCCTGATTTTTTGAGCTAAGACAACTGCCCCAGAATGACCTCCTTCATCATGTAACTCTGTTAGTACTTGGTCGATTTCTGGTTGATCGAGACACCGCAGAATGATGCCATCGAAGGATTTCTTAAACAGAAGCATCTTTCTGCAAGGACAGAACATCGTGGAACTATGATTTTGCTTTAACTAGCACATCTAAAGTCACGAGAGACACTTCTCCATCATTCTCATTTCTTGCTCTATTTCTTCTTCGATCCTTGGTGGGAAAGGATCATGTTTGTTTCTGATGTAGAATGGCAACATGGTGATTTATGAAGGAATTAGCCATTTAAGCAAGGGATGCAAGGGTGTCAGCAAACCGATTATTTTCCCTAATTACGTTCTTAAAGGTGATTTTATTAAAATATGGGATCATGTTTTCCACCTTTTTTTGATAGGGTTTAAGTTTTTCTTCTTTCACCTTCCAAGTCCGTTGAACTTGGTTTATAATGAGTAAGGAGTCACTTATTACTTGTATTTGCTGGATTTTCATTCCCATGGCGTTTCCTAGCCCGGTTATTAAGGCTTCATATTAAAAAATGTTATTGGTACATGGAAAATTCAATCTGATAGCTATTGGCATTAAAATCTTCTTCGGCGAGCATAATATAACTCCTATACCTGACCTATATTCGTTCTTTGCACTGTCAAAGTATAGCTCCCAGATCGAGCTTCAATTGTGAATAGGTTTTCATCTGGGAGATCTGTGTTGACGGGAGTATTATCTGACAGTGCGTGTTCAGCCAAGTGGTCAGCAATGGCTTGTCCTTTGATCGATTTTTTGGTAACATATTTGATCTTGAACTCGGTCAATAGCATTCTCTACTTCACCAAACGTTCATTAAGGACTGATCTTTCCAATAGGTACTTGAGTGGGTCAATTTTTGATATGAGCTTGACTGAATGAGATAAGACATAATATCTTAACTTCTGCATGGTCCACACAAGTGTCAAGCAGTGCTTCTCCACATCCGTGTATCTTGTCTTGTAGTCCACCATGGTTTTGCTGATGTAGTATATCGTTTAATCTTTTTCACGGTCGTCGTATTGTCCTAACATTGCCCCCATGGTCTTATCTTTCACAGATATGTATAGGAACATGAGTTTATCTGGACTAGGAGGACTAAGGATGGTAGGTTGGTAAGGTACTCCTTAATTTGATCAAACGCCTCTTGACATTAATTATCCCATATGAATGGGGTATCTTTTTTAAGGAGCCTATTGAATAGCGCACACTTGTCTGCTAGTTGTGAAATAAAACGCCTTATGGCTTGTATGCGACCTTGAAGCCCACATATTTCTTTGATGTTTCGGGGAGGAGGCATTTCAATGATGGCTCATATTTTGGATGGGTCCACGTCAATGCCTCTTTGGCTTACTATAAAGCTTAATAATTTTTCGGATTCAACTCCAAAGGTACATTTCTGTGGATTGAGTTTGAGTTGATGTTTCCTGAGTCTTTCGAAAATGGTTCTCAGATTGGTGAGATGATCAGACTAGGTTTTCCACTTGATCAGAATGTCATCGACATAGTCTTCCATAATGGTATGCATTAAGTCGTGGAAGATGCTAGTCATTGCCCGCTGATAAGTTGCCCCTACATTTTTTAGGCCGAAGGGCAAGACACAATAGCAGTAGGTTCCCCATTGTGTTATGAATGAAGTTTTGGTTTGGTCTTCTTTTGCCATGAGGATCTGGTTGTAGCTTGAGAAGCCGTCCATGAATGACAACATCTCGTGCCCTCAGTGTTGTCGACTAAGGCATTTATGTTTGGTAATAGAAAATTGTCTTTAGGACATGCCTTATTGAGGTCTCTATAGTCGACACACACTCAGATCCTCCCATCTTTCTTGGGCACGACCACTATGTTGGCCAACCATTCTGAGTAATCGACGGGGGTAATGAACTTCGCCTTGAGTAGTTTATCAATTTCTTCCTTAATTTTGAGCTCGAGGTGGGTCTTTTGACGTCGGAGTTTCTACCTTACAAGCTTTGCTCCTTCATTGAATATTAGGTGATGTTACACCAATGTGGGATCTAGCCCTGACATATCATCGTATGACCAGGCAAAGACATTGCGATATTCCTTGAGAAAGGAAATCTTATTTTCCTGCTCCTCAAGAGATAGGAAGGTTCTAATCTTGGTTAAGCTTGGGTCCTTCTCAGTTCCTAAGTTTACATCAATCGTCTCTTCGATGATAGCCGTTGGTCTTGAATTGGTCAACATGGGAAGTGAGTTCCTCAGGTTGAGGGATTTTATCAGATTCTTGGCTCTTTTGATCTTTGTCTTGGTCATCCAATTCGTCGTTTTGGGTGTTGTGCACCATTATTGGGCTATCTTGAGTGTTCACCATTTTTTTTTTTAATTCTTTTTCATTATTATCAATTTTATCATGTTTTGAATTTTCAACAGATTTTGAAACATCGCAAGAGGTGTCCCTTATGGGACTCACGAGAGAAATGTTGAGGATCGGATGCGCAGGGTAGTTGAGTGGTCACCTTGTGCCTATTCGGTTTTTGGCACTAAGACTTGAAGGTGCCACTGGTAGACTTCCAGCGGTTCTCGAGATAGAGCAGTGATCGACCAATTCCATTCTTGGGCTTGGATAGATGGATGAGCACGCTTGGTTGTGTTAGAGCTGATTGTGCATACCTTCAAATCTAGGTCAACATAAAGGTCTTCAATTCCCAGTTCTTGTGTGTGCTGAGATGTGCAAGAAGAATTATTCCCTATTAGGGATTCAAGGATCACTTTTGGCCGTTTTGAAGGACGGGCATTGGGAGGATCGAGTCTTTGAATGCCTCCAGTTACAAAGCCCGGATAGCTTGAAGGCTTCATCCGGCTTTAAAATAAGGTGAGAGAACACCTGAGACCTCTTTTATCCCCGTTATTAATTTTGGCTTGGAGTGATTCAGAAATTGCCTTCGTTAAGCCTTGCCCTTGACTTCCCAAGCCTTGGCCTGGTTGGAAGCCTTGAGAGAAGAGCATGTGCCAAGCCTCGAGGGGCCCGAAACCGTATCGATGTTGACATTGGATAATGTCATCCATCGATGTAGAAGTTTGAAAAATTTGAGGAACAGGGTCGCTGACCTTTAGGCGTAAGGTGGCACAATCGGCTTGCTCGAAGGAAGCGAGTGGGATTTCTCCAAGCTCGACCCCTACGGCTAGCTTCCCGTTATGTATACTAGGATTGAGAAAATTGGGCGGTTCAGCACATACCTTTGCATCACCATTTTTAGTTGGAATTTTGCTGCATTGATGGAGTGTAGAGGCGACCCCGAGGTTTTCAGGCAGCCATGGTCTTCCTAACAGCATGTTAAATTAAGGTTTTATGACCAAGGCATAAAAATTTATCACTTGGACGGTAGGGCCGATCTTGAGTGTGAGAGGCAGTATGCCTTCAGCTTGTTGCTTGGTCCCGTCATATGCAGCGATAGTTAGTTGACATGGCTGGAAGTCATCTGGAATTTTGCCTATCTGCTTCACTGTTTTCATAGGGCATATGTTTAAGGATGCCCCATTATCAACAAGTACTCTCCGTATTTCATATCCTTGCATGAAAACGGTGATGTGCAGAGGTTGGACATGAAAGCTGTTGAAGCTGGTTGGGAAGTCATCGTCTGTGAACACGGTTGGCATTAGTGCCATCAATTGGTTGATCATTCCGTACAACTCATCCGGCTGTGTGTTGCTCGGAATGTGTGTTTTAGCGAGAACCCTTTCAATATGGGCTCTGTGTGCTGGCGAGTGGCTCTGTGTGCTGGCGAGTAGCTCTAAGATAGAGATTTGAGCCTGGATCTTCCTGAGATGAGCCGGTAGATCGTAGGTGGTTGAAGATCCTTGAGTTTCTTTATTTGTCTCATGGTCTGTGGCCCCTACTGGTTGTTTAGCTTTTGAGGTGTTTCTGATCCTTTAATCAAGAGTGTCGGCTATTAATTGGATGAGTTTGAACACTCGCCCCTTTCAGGTTAGGGAATCAACCTCGCTAGCCTGAAGCTCGATAGGGTCATCCCTAGCAAGAGTAATGAGAGACTTTGGGGTGTTGGCCCCTTATTTGGAAGATGACGTATTTTCATTGGTTCTGACCATATCAATTTTTAGCATATCATCTTTGCCGTATTGGTCCCATTTGAGAAGGTTATCTAGGTTTGGAGACGAAGGGTTTCCTCTTAGAATGCTCAAGAGATCTTCTTTGGGATCTTGAAAGTGATGGTCACAAGCCAATATGAATTGACTAAGATCTTCTTCTTCTTCGTCTCCACTCTCAATCATGTGAATGCCAACATTCTCTTTTGATTTGTCTTGAGCTCTCAGCTTTTCGGTCATTGTGATCATATTTTTAGGGAGAGGATTTACGAAGATACCCATCTTTTGATTAGGCTCTTCGACGGGCTGATTTCTAGGTGTGACAGTGATGTCCCCCCTATTGATTAACCCTTGAATCACCCATTTCAAATATATGCAGTTTTGAGTATCATAAGCATGGTTTTGATGCCATTTGCACCACTTGCTCTTATCGGTGACTTGAAACGGTGGTTCGGATGGTGGCCGGAGGTAAACCATGTTTCTAGCCAGGAGTAATCTCAAAAATTTTTCTAGTGGGTCTTTGAGAGGAGTGAAATTATTTTTTGAGAGGAGTGAAATTATCCTCTCGCCTTTGGTTATTATTTCGAGCATTGGCTCTAGGTTGACCCCTTCAGTTTTGGTTTTGATTGTTGTGCTGAGTGGCTGAACCTTGAGCTGGTCTGTTAACGACAATCTCATTAACCTGATCGGAAGCCTTCCCCTTGTTATTGTTTTTTCTCTTATTTTTGGGAGTCGTTATTGGTTTATTGTCGGCCTGGTGCCGAGGGGCGTCCCTCTTGCCTTTTCATGTCGTGCCACCCGCTCGATCATGGAGTCGAAGGAGTGGGGGATAAGACCTTGGTTGAAAAAGGTCCTGTATTCAGGAGCGACTTTCTCCAAGGCCATAGAGACTTTGACAGGGTCTGTTAGTGGGCATTCTATGACCCGCATTGCCACCTCGCGAAATCGACGGATGAAATCCTCAAAGGATTTTCCTGGATTTTACTTTGTTGCACTGAGCTCGCCCAGGGAGAGAGATCTTGGTGTCAACCCACGGTAGTGAGAGACGAATAAGTTGAACATTTCGTCTGGAGTGATGTGTGGTTGAGTAGACATTGTTCTCTGATGCCAGTTCAAGGCCTCGCCGGTCAATGTTTGCGAAAATATGGCCTTCAGTTGGTTAGGCTTGTCTCGCAAAGCTCTAACGGAGAGGAGATATGCATTGACATGAGCATCTGGATCGCTCTTCCCATTAAACTTGTTTCTAAATTCTGGAACAACAAATCCCAAGGGAAGGTCCTCCATGCCTTCAAGGGTCTCTTGAACATAGCCCTTTGGGGGTAGAATTTCATGCATGCCCATTCTTACGAGCATATCCTGCATTGCTTTTAAGGTGCCTTCTTGTTGAGTATTGGGCATGACAGTAGGCCCACCGGTCGGTGGGTTCTCAAGTGTAGATTGGTAAGTACATGTTGGCCTGCTTGGGATTGAGATTGATGAGCCGCAGTCATCGGAGTGGTTGATACATTTGTGCTTGAGGGGCATATTGACCCATAGGTGTCGCTGCCAGTTGTGAAAATTGCACGATTTGTTTGATTGAATGAACTAGAGGGACTGATTGAAGAATCGGCTGACTCGGTCGTCCTAGGGGTTGACCTATACCACTAACCTGGTTTGGCACCGACCCATAAGCCGGGGCATGAATGGTGTAACCTAGGTCAGCTAGAATTTTAAGGTTAGCTTGGATGCCTATTTCGCTTAAGGGTTGGTCTAGATTAATACCTCTACTCCAAACAGTGTTAAGAACATCATGAGTGGTACTATGGTGGCTCGAGGTTGGGTTGGATTCCCTAGACCAAAGTGGGTCTTGGTTCTAAGATCGTTGCACCTCGGGGTTATCTTGGTTCGAGTTGTGGGAATTGGCATTAGATGCTGCATAAATTTCTTCCCTCACTCGACTTTTACTTTGGTTGCCCAAAAGTCCCTGTAGGACTACGCCTGGTCGGACCCCAAACTATTCAATGTTTTTCAGGCGGAACCGACTTTTCGGGCCACACAGATTTCAGGATTAAGGATGGACTCATAGGATTCTGCCTCTAATTGAAGAAGTCAGAATCAACACAGACCTATCTGAGGCAAAATATTTTTTTTATATTTTTTAAAAATTTATTTTAGGACAAAAATTGGTCAACAAGGAGCCAAAATTCCCTGGAATAGACCTATGGTGTCCCATAATTATTTGGGACACTTTCAGTTGGGCGACATGGGTGGGCACGACCAGTGTCGCCCCTGCAGGATGGGCAACACTTCTAGTGTCGCCCAACATTTTTATTTTTATTTTTATTTTATTATTGTTAATATTGATGAAATAATACTACTTTAAACTTGGAATAAGCAGGAAAAAAATATATTTATGATAAAATAAATTAAAACAGAGTAAAGTAGAACAATGTAGACATAACAGTAAAATATTTTTTGGTATTTTTAAAACTTTTATTTTGATCTGAAAGTTTTTGAAAATTCACAAAAGGGACCCTAGAACATATCTCCAAAGTTTCATAATATTCTGAAACTTTTGAATTTGGGCGACACGAGGAGTGTCGCCCTAGATCTGGGCGGCACTGTTGGTGTCGCCCAGAAAAAGCAGGGTTTCGGAGCCCTAGATCCTGGTAACAACTGACTCTTGGGACCTCTGTGGGCTCAAATGGCCCCACAGTGGGCACCAAACTGTTTACGATGAAAATATGACAGATTTTCCAATGAAGAGTTGTCGGATTTGACACCTTAAATTAATTAAAATGAAATAAATAAAGTGGTAGAGAAAGTGGGACAAACCGAATTCAGATATGAGGCCAGATCTACCCGAGAACGAACAGATCTATTCTTTGATCTGTGGCAGAGCCAGCATGATCCAAGACACTAAAATACGATTTTTAAAACAAATTAATAGATAAAAATAACAAAAGTATAATCAAAATAGTAAAAGAAGAAAAGAAGAAAAAAAGAAAGAAGAAGAAACAATACCAAACTGGGCCGGATGGCTCAGGACTCCCGAGCCTTCTAGGGCTCATCTGTATCAGCACCGGTGTTCGCTTTGCCTCTCTAATTTGGATGTTGACCAGTAGATCTCAAGTGTAGAAGGGTTGTTGTGCCCTGGAAAATGGTTTTAGAACTAGGGTTGTTGGGCCCTATATCTAGTTCTGATTTAGGGTTCTTGTGCATAGGTCTAGGTTTTCTCAAGCTTAAGGGTTAGGGTCTCAGGAGGCTAGGGTTTTCTGAAGCAGTTTCTAGGGTTTCTAATCTCTCTGATGTTTCTATCTCTATCTCTAGTCCCCTCTCCCTCAAATGGCCACGAAAAAGAGGCTTTATAGGGGCAAAATTAGTTGGGAAGGATAGACTCACGTAACCAACACATACCTATCAAAAAATGCAAGTTTTGAGGGTCACAGGTCTGGGCGACACGCCCAGTGTCACCCACAAAAAAGGGTAAAAATATCATAAAATTCAAAAATAGTAAAAAATCAAGTTTGGTGAAAATGGTTTGGGCGACACGGGACACTGGGTGTGTCGCCCAGTCCAGGCTGGGCGACACTGGTAGTGTTGCCCAAGTCAAACTTAGTCAAAATTAAGTTTTTTCACTTTGAGTGCATTCCTCAGCCTCTTGTGAAGCTCTCAGAGAAATTTTTTGTCAAAACATATTTATTTTAGTATTTTTAATGAGTTTTTTGGTAAAACAGGGCATTTACATGATTCCTAGTCAAAACAGGGTTTCTGTAGGGTTTCGAGTAGGCGAACTGATTCTGGGACACATTAGGCTATGTGAACTATGGATTTCGAGTTAACTAGGATAATGTGGTCCTAAGGATTCAGAAACTATATAATTTTCCAGATTTAAAATGGGATATCTACACTCATATTCTTGATGGTCCTTGATTTTCAAGGGAGCTCCCTTCAAGATTTAGTTTCAAACGTCTTTCAGTAAGTAGAATCCATCTCCCTACTGGTCGAGTTTTATGAATTTGATGGTTGGTCAAATATCGTCAATTTAGAGACATATCTGCTTGTGAAACCCCTCAACCTTTTGTAATCGAGAATCAACTCTATAAGGAATGTATAACTTTACCTCCCCAGAAACTAGTGATCTCCAGTTTCCCTACCTGCACATCAAGTAAATGTTCATTATAATCTATTGACTATAAAAGAGGTCCGCCCAATGCCTAGGCAGGCTAAGGGGGCTTGACGGCACTTGGTGGACTAACTAGGCGGGCTATACCTACGTGCTAGCCTAAGGGAATGCGTCTGCCTAGGTATATTTTACCCATCAGGTAAGGTATTTTTGGTGTTTTCTTTCGTTTGGGTTATAAAATATGCATAAATATTTACTTCTTATACAAAATTTGGGTATTTTTGGTGTTTTCTTTTGATTGGGTTATAAAATATGCATGAATATTTACTTCTTTTACAAAATTTGGACCTAAAATGAGATTACACCTCTTGCATCCTTTTGAACCTAAGCCGCCCAGGTTTTGGGCTACCGCCTAGGTGCTGGATGACCTAGACCTCCTCAGCTGTCTAAGAACCGCTCGATGTTTTTTAGAACACTGCCATAATCATACAATTCCTTTTCAAGTCATCAACCGTAAGGGCTTTTCCTTGCATATGAACCACTTGAATTTTATGTGGAATTGGCCACTTCCAAACCTCCTTTAATCCCGGCTGACGCCATCTCATCCAATCATTGAACAATAACTGTTATGCGGATTTGACTGAAAAGCATCATTGAACTCTACCCCCCAAATGGTCACGTACTCTTGTGAAAATAAAAACCCGGGCACGGTGAAAACCCAAAAGGGCACCGTGAGAAAAAATGGATGAAAAGGATGGATATGATCACAAGGTCATGGGTAAAAGAGCCCAAAAATAAAAGAGATTGGCGAAAACTGTCTCTACGGTGCCACTTCCCCAGTCTAAGTGAAAACTCGCAAGGGGTGTTTGGATCAACAAAAATCAGGTTGACGCAGCCTCAACCAGCTCCCAATTGCCAAACATACATAATTCTGGCTAATGAGGTCCACACAAAATCCTCAATTGCCAGCTTCCAATCACAACACAAAATGGCTCACTCGAGAGTGAGAGCCCCATAAGATCTCCCGCACTTCACCCCCAAAAACAAGAAGAGTCCTTAAGGGTGAGGACGATGACCGAAAGATCCTTCCAAA
Source organism: Amborella trichopoda (assembly GCF_054954075.1). Lineage (NCBI taxonomy): Eukaryota > Viridiplantae > Streptophyta > Magnoliopsida > Amborellales > Amborellaceae > Amborella > Amborella trichopoda. The sequence continues at coordinate 20,743,137 of NC_142341.1, forward strand.
ATGTTAAAGACCCTTATGAAGGCAAGAAACTGACAAAGCCAGAACCCAACATGCTAGAGACTTCAGGGTGATACCTCGCCATGAGATCGCCTTGCCAAAACCTTTCTTAGTTGACAGGCCCAGACCTTTAGGATAGACAAAAAAAAAGTCCCCTGACTGGACCTAGCAAGATGGGGACCACGAGGTTGCCTCGCCAAAATTCCCCCCTCGTCGACAAGCCCAGACCTTCTGGACAGGCCAACAAAAAGCCTCGACTAGACCCCGCTAGACGGGACCCACAGAGGTACCTTAGTCATCAAAATTAAACCTGACGTAGCAATAAACAATGCCGACCAAAGGTTCATAGCACTTAGGAGCCAGATAGATCCGATTCTGACCGACGAGGTCCACACAAAATCCTCAACTGCCAGAATCATAAATAGTCCCTTGAGGGTGAGGACTTCGACAAATCCCTCAAAAGTTTCTTCCCCTTAAAGTCTCCACGAATGAATCAATACATTGCATCCAAACGTCTGAGCATCCTAGTTACAACATTGCGTGGATCTTCTCGTCGTTCACGTAGTCCTGTGGCTAAGAAGAAAAAAAAAACAAAGCCAAAAGAAATTTTTCAAATGATTGTCCTTCTCGCTTCACTCAAAGCACAACATTTAGTGGGGCATGCTGTTGGAAGACATTTTTCATCATCATGGGTCGCTCATGCGAAATAAAAGGGAGAAGCCGGTCAATAAAGCCTAACATACATTGGAAATTTTGACAGTCTCATAATGACCCCAGAACTAGTCAAGACCTTCATAAATACTTCTAAAAGTCTCCTGCCAAGTTTCGTCACATTCTGACATGTCTAAGGCAGTACAAACTGAAGAACAATTTTGGCAGAATCAGCCTCAAGCATCCTGAAATGGACCCCCATGACTAGAACTATATTTTGGGTGCCTCAAATTGCTGTGGGACCACCGCATGGTTGAAAATCCCCAAGGGTCAAATTTCAGCTTGAACGGACACTCCAGGAAAACATTATGTGTATAAGACGAAAACAGGAAGAGCCGCACATTATTCCTGTGAAGCCACCCTGCAACTAAATTCCATTAAAGTGACAGTCACAAATAGTGACTTGCGACGGCCATATCTCATTCGTCCCAATTCATGTGATGTTCAAATTTTGTGGGCATGTTTGTCTCGTCAAGACGAGCGTTTTGATATGCGGTATGCCTTGTGACGACGCCCGGGCAAGAAGAAAAGCTAGAGAGAGTTGCTAATCCGTGAAGAAAGTTGCAGAAAAATTAACAGCGTGGCTCCTTGCTCAAGCGGTTACATCACAAAGCTCGTGAACTCGATCGACGAGAAACCGGTTGCACCGCGTGCATAGTATCCATGACTATCACTGGTCCGAACCTCGTACATGATGAAAGGATGGATTCTGTATACGAAGCCGATGAAATGACTGTAAATTTCGATGCAGAAATTCCAAATTTCGAACAAACTCCAAAGTTGTAAAATCCTCGTCCGGACATGAAGTCGAGTTGCATTTATTGCCACGCGATTGTGACGGCATACTTAGTGTGATCTAGTGAAGAAATCACAAAAAAACATCAAGCAATAAGCACACTATCGATCCAAAGTTTCAAGATTCATCCAAATTTCAAGTCGCATGATCGTGGCTTAAAAACATGATCCATGGCTCGAAGTTGGTATCAAATCGATCGCCATGTCGAGCCCTACAAAAAAACAATCATCTTTCGATCAAACGGGCATCAGAACAACCCCGGATCATCCATGAAGGATCACGCACATTCTAGGACGGCACATGGATTAATTTTGAATTCCACAAATTGTTAGGAAGGGGCAAATCAGTCATTTTGTACCCATTTTTACAATTTCTATTAATTCAGTTAAATCTTAATTTTCAGCAATTAGGTTTAATTTTTTATCAATCTACCCATGTTTGGGCATAACTTTATATATATCACGTACTACCATTGTACACAGGCCCTTCGCCAAAGAGACTTTTGCTTAATAAATTCTCTATTTCTTCTTACTATTGGGTCACGTTCTGAGAGAGAGAGAGGTAGGAGAGAGAAACTTTTGGATCGATATCCTTAGACTTAAGGTAAATCTTTCTCTCTCTTCTCTTCCTTTCTTTCTTCTTCTCTCTCTTTTCCTCGCTCTTCTTCTTCGTCTGGGCTTTTCTTAGAGGCCATGTATGGCAGTGGAAATACCATGCATGCCTCCTTCTTTCTTTATTCTCCTGTGGTTTCACAGGTTGCGTATGGCGATGGTAGCACCATGCGTGAGCTTCTTTCTCCTTCTTTTTATCCATCTCTATCTCTCGGCAAGGCTCACAGATAGTACTGCTCATCGCTGTCCGCAGATGTGTCTTCGACATCTCAGCGAGGAGCACAGACAGTGAAGCCTATTGCCGCCGCAGGGGTCTTCCCTTGTTGTGCGCCTATCGCAGACGGCGAAGCCTATCGCCACCTGCGAAGGGTCGCCACAATACCTATCACCGTCCACAAGCTCCTTTCGTTCGCTCGGTGTCTATCGTCATTCGTGAGCTTCCTTCACTCGCTCGGTGCCTATCGCCGTCCGTGAGCTTTCTTCGCGCGCTCGGTGCCTATCGCCGTCCGTGAGCTTTCTTCGCGCGCTCGGTGCCTATCGCCGTCCGTAGGTTTCTCTTGCGTCACACACCCATCGTTGTGTGCCTTAGAAGGAACTATCACCGCGCGCTTCACAAATGGCTATCGCCATGCGCTTCACAAGAGGTGATCGCCGCCCACGAAGGGGTGTGCTGCTTTCTCGTGTTGCCAACGGCGATGCCTAGCACCGCTCGTAGTTCACTGCTCCCACTCTTGCCATGAGCAGTAGTGTCTGGCGCCGTCCAAGGGTTGTGACACTGTTGCTCCATGACAGTGAATGGCGATGCCTAAACGCTGTTGGGGCCACGTCTCTTCACTGTCTCGCCCTTTCTCTTCATTCTCTTCTCTTCTCACTTGATTGAGGGTAGACTCAGCCTAGCATTGCTCTAGCGGTCTAGCTGTAGAGCAGTATTGCTTTCATGTTGGTCCTGAGTACCATACCTGTCTTGCTGCCACACCAGATTAAAACAGTCATATCAGCCTCGATTTCGAGTAGTATTGACGTCATGCTGGTCCTGAGTACCATGCCTATCTTGCTACCACTCCGAGTCGGTCACTGGTCTAGCTATCATGCTAGTCTCATCCCCTTATCAAGTTCCCTTCTCTGCCTTTATTCGAACCTTCAGCTTCATCACCCTCACTTATGAATGTGCATTGCCCTAAGACAAGGGTAGGTCCCTCTGCCCACTTCTCTTGTAAGTTAACCATGATAATGTTGTGTAGAAAACAAGAAGATTGTAGGTTAAGGGAGGCGATTCTGAACCAGCTGGGGGGCTTTCCGTCGTGATCTAAGAGGGCGTCCGCGCGAGTCAGCTCGAGTAAGTCATGGACCCAGGTGAGGTTGTTCCCCACTTCATGTTAAAATTCCTCTCTCACTAGTTGGACACGTGCCCTTGTTCTGTGAACAAGGTTCTTGAGAGAGCGATCTCAGATCCCGGGTCTTCCAACCCAAGACACGTGTGACCTGATCATTAGATCCGGGGAGGAGAGATCGAGACACCTAACCAGTCCCTAAAGAGATCAGAGGAGTATTCTCTGCCCTTATCAGTTCTTAGGATTTTGATTTTCAAGTTGATTTGGTTTTCTACCTCTGCTTTGTATTCCTTGAATTTTTTTGAAGCCTCGGATTTCATATGTATTTGGTATATATGCCTATTTGGTATATTTGGTATATCGCGAGTGGTCGATGAAGATAATGAAAACCCTTTTTCGTCTTTTGTAGCCACATTCATAGGTCCACATATATCACTATGAATAATTTCTAACAGGTTAAAAGCTCTTTTTACCCCGGTGGAATTTTTCCTTATTAACTTTCCTTCCACACATGATTCACACACTTTTAAAAGGTCACCTTTATAATTTTGAAGAATCCATTCTTTTCTTAACCTTTTCTATTCTTATGTGCCTTAGTCACATATGCCATATGAAAACATCCAAATCTTTTGAAGATGAGACATAAGCAACCTCTTCCTTTATTTCAATAGAGTAAAGGTCATTCACAAGTTGACCGGTCAAAATTACATTATTGCAGTATTTCACAACTATCTTATCACCATAGAAAGTGATAATAAAACCGACCTTAGAAATTTTGGAAACCGAAACCAAGAACTTCCTCATTTAAGGAGCATAAAGTGTTTTCTTTAGAATTAGAATCTTTCCATTCTTCATTTTGAGCACATAGTTGCCAACTCCTAGAACCTAAGTGTTTTGGTTTCCTCCTATATATATGTGTTGCTTGCTTGGCCTCACGGGAGTAAAAGTGCAAAAGCTATCTTTAGTGTTTGTGACATGAGCTGTAGCTGCCAAGTCAAGAAACCAAGACGTCCCATTGAGATCTACTAGCAGCGACTTAAATACCACAAAAGAAACTTCTTTGTTGGTTTCAGTATTTTTGTTGAACCGACAAAACTTTGCTATTTTTCCTACCATTTTGAATACATAGCAGGTCTAAGTTTATTTTCTTCCCTTAAGTTCTCTCTCTTTATTTTTTTCATCTCCCCTCTTCTTATTATTGTTCATGTTCTTCCCTTCATTAAATTTAAAGAACGGTTTAGATTTTACCACATGAACTACCTCTCTTGGAGTTGGTGCTTTGCGTGCAACCCTTCTTTCTTCCTCCCCTTTGAGTAGAATGATGAGCTCTTCAAGCTTTGGAGCAGTTTTCTTGGTTGAAATTGAAGTGACAAAGGTCTCCCATGAATTCGATAGTGAGCCCATCAAGTGAATGCTTATCTTTGTGCTTCCAAGAAGCATATTCATCTTTATTTTGTTGAGATGAATTAGACCTCGAGTGGTGGGGACGATCCTCAGTTATTACATCATCCAAACCTTCCTCATAGAGCACGTATTTTATTTTGTGCTTCAATGAGGCATAAGTAGTTCTATCAAACCTTTTAGTTTTAAGGATTGTAGAGATGAATGTACGTGTAGCCATTATTCTCTTTTTTCCAAAATAAATAGGAAATAAGAAAATAAAAAACCTATGAGCAGTAAGAGACCTTGCTCTGATACTAGTGAAAGTAGAACTAGGGTGATCTATCATAGTGCACACTATTTTGCACCGACGAGAACACTTACAATGGCCCTTTACACAATTATTTCAAATCAAAAGAAATAAATAAAATAAGTAAAACGGCCCTCACTTGCTGCCACTAAGAACAATCAACTTCATTAAATAAAGGGAAGAGGAAAACAAGGCTGGGAGATCATTGATTGCATGAATTAAAATAAGAACGCCAGAAGATTACCTCAACCGGCCCTTGAAACACCTCACTCTAGGTCTCCTCATACAATAGCGTGTGGGATCAAAAGATTAATCTCAGATCTAGAAAGCTTCAACTATCTCCTGAGAGCTTAGAAACCACAATAAAATAAATCTCCACCTAGGAGTTAGTGGAGTGTACCACCTTCTCTACCTAGGTGAGGCGTGCCACCCCTTACAATTTAATTTATGAGAGAGAGAATATTTAGGAGAGAGAAGAAGAGTGCCTCAAGTGGGGCATGCCCCTAGAAAGAAAGTTTGAAGAGAGAAGAGAGAGAGGGGTGCAAAGAATAGGAGAAGAGGCCGCTATTTAGAGGGTTTCTCAGAAGGGATAGGGTTCCATAGAGATAGCCATCAACAAAATTTGATCATAATCTTTTGATCTTGGAGACCTGTGGGATGAGAGATCTGAGCCATCCATTCCTAAGATCAGCCATCATGATCTAAAATAACAAACCAGAACCTTATCCTTCAATTCCTAAACCATTATCCCATCAAATAAGAGATATGCTTAAATATCAAATAGATTGTATCTAGTCAATAAATTTATATTTCTTGAAGCAAGTAAATATTTCAAAATAGATTTTTTATTTCAAATAACTAACTCTCATATCTTATGGTATATCTTCAAATTTTAAATCAAAACCGAAATGTTATCTCGTGGGGGTGGTACTTAACCCCCCATATCCCCTCAAAAAGTGGTGTGGGGGCTTTATTCCACAAGAAGTGGATTTTGTTAAAATTAGGGTGTGGCTTCCCTATAGCCCCCACTAAAAGTGGCACCTAGCTTCATGAAAATAGGAAGCTTCTACAATGTGAGGTGTGACCCTCATGGCCCCACTAAAAGTGGTGTGCCACAAAGGGGCACATAGTGGGCCCCTTATGCAAAAACAAATGGGGTCCAATGAGCCCCCTATGAGCCCATATTGTTTTATAAATATTGAAAAAGACAATTTGATTTTTTGTTAATTTATTTTAAAAAATTAATCAATATCTAAGAAAATAAATTTGATAGGAATAAGATCTTAAAGGTCTATGAATTAATAATTTTGAAGCACGTCATCTTCTACTGTGGACCATAAGCCGCACTTGCTTTATCAAATTGACCCAATTGTACCCATGACCCACAGTCTAATGCAAGGGCTCAGCTAGCATTGGGTAGTTGAAAACACAACTGGCATTGGGTCTAGAACGCAATCGGCGCTGGGTCGAGAACGCAACCAACGCTGAGTCGAGGACACAACTGGCGCTGGGCATGGGTCACTATTCGGGCCTTGACTCAAGCCAGACCCGGCCCTACTCTTTGTTTACATGGGATTTTATGGTTTGCTGTAAAAGCTTTGCTTGGGACTCGAGTCAGAGCCCGACCCAATCCGGCCCATCATCGCTTGGCCTTCTTGGATGTGGCTGGCATTCCTGGTTTGGGAGGTATAGTTAAGGGAAGCTTCAGCTATATAAAGGGGGTAACCCCCATTTTCATTGTTTCATGAAAGATAAAAGGACTTAAGGTAAAAATCAGTGAGGGTGAGGTTTTCCGGTGAGAGCTTCAGTGAGCACACAAGGGATTCTAGCAAGATTAACAGAAGTTTTTTGACAAGCAAGGATAGGTTCCGGCTGAAAAAAAAAATGCCAGAGGGGAAGATCGTGCTTTTTCGGAGTTGTAGGAGCTTGCAGTAGGAAGAGGGAGTTCACTAGGGGAAACAAGTAACTCCGACTGTGGTTTTCAGGGTTCTAGAGAAGGAAAGGAGGTGCAACATAGGGATGCCCAAGGTCTTCTGCTGTTTTTATGTAGTTTTCCGATGGGTGAAAGTGGTTTTTCAGCAGTACGCATGAAGGGTGAAGGTTTCTCAGTGGGTTGGGGAAAGGTTGCAAAGGGTTTCTGGCAGTGAAAGGGACTTTCCGACGGGAACCTGAAGGCACAGGGAGACAGATCGTCATTGGAGGTGGACCGTCACGGGGAAGATGAACAGTTACCGGAGACGAAGGGTCATCAATCAATACATGTGAGGATATGCGTCAGGCCACGTCGTGTCGGCAGTTGTCAGGAGGCGTAGCGAGGCTCGAGATCACTCACATAGGATCTGTGGCATGTACATGAGATTTGAACACAAGCGACGGTCAAGTGTTAGGTATTAGCGAACACAGCTGACACTAGTATTTGGAGCACACAGTCGGCGCTGGTATTTGAAGCACACAATCGGCACTGGTATTTACGAACCCAACCGATGCTGGTATCAACGAACACAGTCTATGCTAGGTGTTAGTGGACACAGCCAGTGCTAGGAGTTAACAGACATAGCCGATGTTGGTATTTGTGAACCCAGCCAGTGCTAAGCATTAGCAAACACAGCCACTGCTAGGCTTTTAAGAACAGAGCTGGCACCATCCTATGCCTAAGTAATTTCCGCATAGGAGTAGGTCCTGCCTTGATAAGATGGTCGAGTCCTCTCACAGTATCCCTAATGTGAAGAACCTTCCGAGAGGAGGAGAGGTCAGCACCAGTGAATTTACTGGTGAGAGTTTAGTGAGGGGCAAGCCTATTTGGATCATAAATGCATTGTGCAAGCCAGAGTGGCCCCTCAGCATCACGTTCGTTACCGACCATATTCGCTTTGAAGTCTGGGGGGAAGGTGACGGTAATGTCCATATTGAAGAAGGGGTGGAGCTCCTTCATTGCATGCACAAGAATGTGGCCTCCAATGCCAATTTACCCACCTTGGGGAAGAGAATGGTGAAGACCCAAGGGATGATGCAGTCTTCTTCTAGTCTCCAACTGCAGGGGGAGCACCAATATCTGAAAGGCTATTCTTTCTGGACCATCCAAGTGCTGGAGTCCTTCAGAGACACTCTTTAACATGCTTCTTTGCTAGTGGCAGTTCAGTGCTCCACTAGCTATTATGATCAGTGCTCCACTACTGTCAAGGTGTTGCTCGAAACATGGGGTCATGTTAGCAACACTTAGCTCCTTCGGCACGGGGAAGCGGGGATCTCTTTACTAGATCTTCATTTTATTGGCGGCCTTCCGCTGATTGAGGCCATGTGTGACAAATTTATGCCTCAAAATTCTGTCATCTTTAGTGGTGCTCGCTTGGGGAGAGAGAACTGCCTGCCAGCCTTAAAACGTATTTTGATATATACCAGTTGCTTCACTCCAAGTCTAGCAATAGTCGAGTAACCTTCACCAAATGGGTGAATTTCTTTTACGGGGATTACCCCGAGGATGGTCGAGGTTCTTTGAGGAAGAAGGGGAAGGCAGTTGCATTTGTTATTCTTGGAGGGGCAGATGACATTCGTCCAGGCACATTCTATGTGGCCTGTGACATGGCAAGAGGGCATGAGTATGCCCTTGCTCAATCAGTTTTGTGCAATATATACCATGGATTGCAGGCCATCTCTCGTGGAAAGACATACAAAGGTAAAGAGGGAGGGAATGAGATTATCGGAGGAGAAGCGTTCCCTAGGGACTTTAAGACTCCATTGCCCATCCATTATGTATATGGGTGGCTAGGGCCTATTTCCCTTCCACCTATGTCAAGAGTCAGTGCTCAAGGGAGAAAATGCCCCCTTCTTGATGAGAATTGCTGGTCAAAAGGCTATCTTTCATAGCCCAGGGGAGGCTCAAAGCTTGTTTGGGCATGACTCCTCAAATATGCGGTGGGTCCCATTTCCAGTTGGGAGCTTGACTGACCACGCTTTCATCGATGAACTAGGAAAGGAGTTGGATGGCGCTCCGATGACTATCAGGGCCCTATCAGACCCCAAACTGTGCCAGACTGGAAGGGTACTTCCCTCATCGCTTCGCTCTTCAGCATGGGCTTGATCAGAGCTACCCTTTCTCTGTGTTTTTTTAGAAGCGTCGTGGCAGAGTAAACATTGGGAAAGAAGATGAGCTTGGGACTCTTCAAGAATGCTGGTTGCCAGAGAATGTACGACCTATGTGGTCTACATGTTTGGAGGCAACGGATATTAGTAAGTATGAGCTTCCCCATTTTGGAAGAAGGGTTCGAGTGACTGAGGTCTATGCACTCTGGTGGAGGCTTACCAGCTTGGGATACTGGGATGCTGATCACCCTTGGAAAGGGGGAAATGGCAATTGGCATCAAGAGATTAGACAAAGGAGGATTGTCAATGCCCCCATCCTTGGCGAGGTTAATGACTTGGACTATCCTTAGAATTGGTCAGGGATTGTGGCTGATGATACTTCGCCTCAATTCCTTGCCATGAAGAAAAAGACTGGGAGTATCTTCGATAAACTCAGTTATGTCATTGAATTGAAGGAGGGTTGAAAGGTCCCAGGTCATGAAGGGCATCCACTCCCAGGACTTGAATGCATTGATCGAGAGTGGTCATCACAGTCGACTTGCTACTGAGTCAGTGAAGTCATAATTAGCATCAACATAGTGAGCTTCGGCTACAGGAAACGGTCTTTTATCGACCTAGATCATATGTTGTTTCCCATCTCAACTCTACTTGAAGCACTAATGTAATGTGGACGGAACCACCCCTGGTCATAGAGCCACAGGCGGACGAGAAGGATGTTGTAAGAGGTGTCAGTGTCGATCACATGAAACTGAGCATAGTATTTTAATTCACCAATCTTGAGACGAAGGCGGACAGTACCAGTTGGCTTCTCTTCTGACTAGTGGAATCCCTGGACTGTGATATGCGTCGGAGTGAGATCCTCAAAACATAATCCCAACCGAGTGAGGATTCTCTTTGGGATGAGGTTGACTGCTGACCCACCATCCAACATAATTCGGTTGATGGGCACGCATGCAATTCACCAGTCACAAAGAGAGAACGCTTGTGAAAGTTTTCTCCCAATTGTAGATCATCTTCTGAGAAGGTGACCGCTATACATCCACTCAAGATTGATGGGTCTACCTCGATTGGTTCCACTTCCGCCTCATACACCTCTGGATCGGAAAGAGCTGAGATCAGGGTCAAACGATAGTCCCTTGAGAGCATAAGATCATCGTAGATGCTAAGAAGGGCCAAAAGTTTCCTTAAGTGCCCCATCACATCATATTTCACCTTTTCCTCGTCAGCCTTTTATGTGCTTGGCCCTACCGTTGGTTTGGGTTGAGGAGTAGGTCTAGGTGGAGGAGGTTTGCTTGAAGTATTTAGGAGAGGGAGAAGTGGTGAACCAGGAAACTTCAAAATGTCCGACTTCTAAAGTGGAGGCTGCAGTATTTTCCCCAATCTTAGGCTTATTTGCCCCGTGTTGGATGATGTCTGTATCATGTGGCAAGCTTCTTGAGAATAGAAGATCTACCCTTTGGATCCTCTCAGTTTATACTCAAAGTCAAGCTCAGGAGGCCATAGGGGTTTCTTTGGATTTGACTTCTTATGCTTCTTAGTGGGGGAAGATGGTTGTGTCTTAGCTCGAGCTGCCAGGGCGTCAGCAACTGTTAAGAATCATGTTGCCTAGGCCAGTGTCTTTTTAACGGCCTCATGTGCGTCCTTCATATGTTGGTTCCTTCAAGTTCTTTGTCGAGAGCCTCGAAGTCTGGACATTTTAAGGTGGTACATGCAGGAGACATAGAAGAAGAAGAAGGAGGAGGGTCAGAAAGTGAGGGACTTTTAAGGTCATTCCCCTCATCAGACCATTATGGGCAGCTTTTTACGTCATCACCAGAGTTGGACATGTGCGGGGAATCTTTTAGCTCTTTCCTACCTTAGACCGTTTGGGAGTGCTTTTAATGTCATCACCCTCATTGGACGTATTATGAGGAGAAGACGGCTCAGGGACATATTCTTGATGAGATGAGGAAGGAAGGATCATGCTAGGGATGAAGTCTAATAATGTTGGCAATGGGGGAAGAGGTCTGAGAAATTTCTGCTCAACAGGTAGTTGAGCGGTCTTGTTTCTCCGATGAGCAGCCCTTGATGCTTGTCTTTTTCGAGTTTTCATTGACAGTGGTTGATCTGTCTCGCTAGGTTTATGGGCAACCCTAGCTTGACGTACTGCTTCTCGCCTTAATGACTTGAGTCTGCTCCACCAATGGTGGACTATCCATGACTGGGAAGTCGAGGGTTCAGCAGGATCTGAGTCATCTTTACCTAGGACTTGTGTTAGGAGGTCCTCTCGTACTGGTGGAACAGTACGAGAGGATCACTTTCTGGAGCGCTACAAGAATCTTGGCATTCATGTATTTTCTTTGCAATTATACCATGGAAACTGGAGCATTCACACATGTCGTGGTCCCATAACTGATGGTACTGGCACCAATGGTCCACAATCCCATGAGAAGGGCATTGGGGCTGCCTTGCCGGTTTTGCTATGATGAGGTCGTCTTGAAGCATTATAGCGAAAAAGGCACAAAGGAGACCAGACGCTTCATCTTCCTCTAGGACTGCTACTACTGTTTGAACGGATTTTTCAGCACCTTGATCTTTGATTAAGAATAAGTAGGAAGCAGGTCAATAAAGCCTACAAAAAAGTAGAATTTCTTGATAGTCTCAAATGGCCCCAAAATTGGTCAAGATCTTCATCAATACTTCAAAAGAGCACATGCTAAGTTTCATCATGATCAAATATGTCTAAGGCTGTAAAGAAACAATTTCAGTGAAATCGGTCTCTAGCACCCTGAAATGGATCCTTAACCAGATCCATACTTTTGGTGCGTCAAACAGTTGTGGGACCAATCCATTAGATCCATCACGATTGAAAACCCCTATGGGTCAAGTTTCGGCTTAATTAGGTATTCCAAGACAAAGTTATGGGTAAAAGACTAAAAAGGGGTAGGTCGCACACTATTCCCGTGTGGCCACCCTGCACTAAAACACTATTAAAGGTGACTGTTTTTACATTCACAGGCAGTCACTTTCAGGGCCTATATCTCACTCATTCCAATTTAATATTTGGTGATCATGTTTGTCTCATAAAGCCAAGCAATTCGATATGTGGTACGCCCCGTGATGACGCTCGAGTAGAGAGAAAAACTACATAGAAGTCGCTGATCCATAAAAGAAGTTGTAGAAAATTCAGCAGTAGCACGCCTCGTTTGAGCAGCCAGATCACGACGCTCGCATACCCATTAAGCATGAAACCAATTGCTTATGTGCATGAGGTCTGAGGCTATCTCTGGTCTGAACCTCGCGTGCGATGAACGATTGTATTTCACACAGAAGGCATCAAAGCTGCTGTAAATTTTGGCCGGCTGATTTTAAGATTCCGGTCAAAAACTCAAGACAATAAAATCTTCATCCGGACACGAAATCAAGCTACGTTTGTTGCAACGTGATCGTGACAACATGCTCAGTGTGATTCAGTGAAGAAGTCACGAAGAAACATCAAGGAACGAGCACACAATCGATCCGAAGTTTCCAAGATTCATCCAAAATTCAAGTCGCATGTTCATGGCTCAAGAACATGATTCATGACTCGAAGTTGGTATCAAAATGATCGACATGCCGAGCCCTACAAGAAAATAATAATCTTTCGATCAAATCAGCATCAGAACGATCTCGGGTCAGCCACGAAAGATCATGCAAGTTCTCGAGCAGCAGCAGCGATGATTTTGAAATTCCACACATTGTTAGATAGGGGCAAAACAGTCATTTTGCACCCATTTTTAGAATTTCTTTAAATTCAATTAAATTGTAATTATCTTCAATTCTAGGTAGTTTTTGGGCGTACATCCATGTTTTAGCCCAATTCTATATAAACAGGCAATGCCTCATTGTACAAAAAAAGAATTCATTCTCCTTGTATCAATCAATAAAATTTTGATTTTTTCTTGAGCTTATGAGTACGTCTTGGAGAGAGAGAGAGGATACAGAAGAAAAGGACTGGTATCCTTCGAGCAAGTAACTTTCTCTCTCCTCCACTCTTTCTCTCTCCTCTTTTCTCATCTCTATCTCTTTCTCTCTCCTCTCTTCTCATCTCTATCTCATCCTTTATCCTTCGCTTTTTCTCTCTCCTCCCCTTTTTCTCTCTCCTCCTTTTCTTTCATCTCTATCTCTAT